>NC_072861.1:1304512-1608368 GCF_028858705.1 Grus americana | reverse complement strand
TGCCTCCACGGGGCCCATGTCAAGGACATGACGAGGAAACTCCCCGGCCTGGTACGGCCCTCTGACTACTGCCCACTGCTGCTCCTCCATGTGGGTGGGGATGAAGTCGCAACATATAATGCAAAAGCGGTCAAAAGGGACTTCAGGCTCTTGGGACGGTCACTGAGGGGATCTGGAGCACAGGTAATAGTTTCCTCCCTCCTTCCAGTTGCGGGCGGTGATGTTGGGAGCAAGAAGCGGACGCAGTCCATAAATGCATGGCTTCGTGGCTTCCCCAGCCCTTCCAAGGACCCTGCTCTTCCCAGACGCCACAGTCATAGAATCATAGAATCATTAAACTTGGAAAAGACTTCTAAGATCATCAAGTCCTACCATCAACCCAACACCACCATGCCTAGTAAACCATGTCCCGAAGTGCCATGTCCACACCTTTTTTGAACACCTCCAGGGATGGTGACTCCACCACCTCTCTGGGCAGCCTGTTCCAATGCCTGACCACTCTTTTGGTGAAGACATTTTTCCTAATCTCCAATCTAAACCTCCCCTAGCACAACTTGAGGCCATTTCCTTTTGTCCTATCACCAGTTACTTGGGAGAAGAGACCGACCCCCACCTCACTGCAACCTCCTTTCAGGTAGTTGCAGAGAGCAATCAGGTCTCCCCTCAGACTCCCCTTCTCCAGGCTCTTCTCCAGGAACCCCAGTTCCTTTGGGTGCTCCGCATCAGACTTGTGCTCCAGACCCTTCACCACTTCATTGCTCTTCTCTGGACATGCCGCAGCACCTCGATGTCCTTCTTGTACTGAGGGGCCTAAAACTGAACGCAGCACTCGAGGTGCGGCCTCGAGGGAGACAATCACTGCCCTGGTCCTGCTGGCCACGCTATTCCTGATACAAGCCAGGATGCTGTTGGCCTGCTTGGCCACCTGGGCACACTGCTGGCTCATGTTCAGTCGGCTGTCAACCAGCATCCCGCAGCCTTTTCCACCGGGCAGCTTTCCAGTCACTCTTCCCCAAGCCTGTGGCAATGTCTGGGGTTGTTGTGACCCAAGTGCAGGACCCGGCACTTGGCCTGTTAAACCTCATACAATTGACCTTGGCCCATCGAGGGCAGTGTCATGCAGTGACCTCCCACCAGCCTCCAAGAGACCTTCCTCCAGCCCCAGCCTGATCAGGCACCCGCCTTCTTGGTTTTGCTCCCTTCCCCTTAGAAGCCACGGGGACGTTTTCTGCTTGCTGGGGAATCAAACTTCCCCTCTGGTGGGAGCGAAGCCTCCCAGAAACTCTCACATGAGTGTGGGAACTGTGAGAGTCCCTGAAAGAAAGCCCAGCAAGAGACCTTGCCAGCACCTACCCTTGCTCACACCCACCCCTAAAAAAACCACAACATCCCCCCAGGACCTTGTCACCCCTGCGCTCACAGAGTTGGTACCAGGCAGGTCTCAGCCATGGGGGTCTGTGGGCACGGGGGCCATGGCAGAGGGGGGGAACTGCCTGGGTGTGGGTGCCCTCCCCATCGGGTCCCCCGTTACCTGGGCGAGGAGGTTCATCTGCAAGGTGAAAGCATGATGTCCAGAGAGCTGGAGACACGGGTCCATGCCCAGCCCCACCTCGGGGACCTCTCTGTCCCCAAATGGTTGTGGTGCCACGTAGCCCTGCCAAAACCCAAGCCACGGCCTCAGGCACCGTGCCAGCCCTGGCACTCGTGCAGTGCCCAGGTCCCTCACCTTGGGGACACCTCCAAGGTCCCCTCGCTCCACCGAGCTCCCCAAGCAGCTGCTGCTTCAACCATGGCCACGGGGGAGGACCTCAGCCTGCCCTGGTGAGCACCACAGTAGCCCTTGGAACCCGCATATGCCTCCGCCGGTGCCCGGGAATGTGCCCAGACCACACCAACCGGTCCCACCGTGGCACCAAGCCCGTCCTGTCCCAGCACTGTTGAAGGTTGGGAGGTGGGGGCGGCATTCAGAGTGATGGTGTTTGTCTTCCCAAGTCACCGTTATGTGTGATGGGGCCCGGCTTTCCTGGAGATGGCTGAACACCTGCCTGCCATGGGAAGTGGGGAATGAATCCGTGCTCTTGCTTTGGTTGTGCGCGCGGCTTTTGCTTTACCTATTAAACTATAATTATCTCAACCCATGAGTTTTCTCACTTTCATTCTTCCAATTCCTCCCTCGTCTCGATGGAGGGGGGAGTGAGCGAGTGGCTGCATGGGGCTCAGCTGCTGGCTGGGGTAAAACCACAACGGTTATGTATGTTATCTGTTGTAATACATTATATTATATTGCAGATTATATTAATTATATTCTAGTCTATATTCTATATTTTATATTCTATAGCCCAGAATATAAATTAGAAACACCACAGGAGTGAGGCAGTGGGGGAAAACAGACACAGCTCACATGGAAAAAAATTTTAAAGCTTTTAATTAGTGCACAGCAATTAAGCACTGGCAAGCAGAAAGCAAGCACACACACCCCCACCTAATCCCCCCCCCTTCCCTGTGATGATGCGTTGGGGTGCGCGGGGTGATGCTGAGGCTCCTCTGTGGGTCGGCGGAGGGATCATCCTCAAGGGGACGCGGCAGACCCCACCCCTCACACAACGTGGCTGCTCCCCTGCAACGGTGGTGTGGGTGGGCTGCAGGTGGCCCCAAAAGGGGGACATGGTGCCCTGACCCCCTGCCCTGCCCTTCCTGCCCCCTGCAGATGGGTGCCCTGCCAGCACAGACCTCTTTTGGACCCCCACGCCTCTTGGGGACCCTGCACCCTCCCAGAAAAACCAGCCCTCCTGAGGTCCCCAGTCCCTTTTGGGGATTGTAGCCCTTCTAGAGACACCAGCACCCTCTGGGGACCCCAACCCTCATGGGGACCCCATCCATCCCAGAACCTGCAGCCCTCTGATGGACCCCAGCCCTCCTTCAGGACACCAACCCTCCTGGGGACCCCAACAGCCTCCTGGGAACCCCATCCCTCCTGGGACACAGCCCTGCTCAGGACCCCACAGCCCTCCCAGGGACCCCTGCCCCCTTTGGGACCCCATTCCTCCTGGGGACCTCTCCCTCCCAGGGACTCCACAGCCCTCCTGGGGATCCCAGCCCTGCTTGGCTCTCAGAACTCCTCCATGCTCACCAGTGGCATGTAGAATTCTGCCATGTCCAGGAGGTAGAGGGCAAAGTGGATGCAGTTGTTTGTGTACAAGTCATAGTTGGCTTCACCGTTCATCGCATTCCTCACTTTACAACGGAAGTCATTGACATTGATCCCACCTTTTTTCCGGAGGATCCGGCATTGCCCCCTCTCCTTTTTCATGACGTTGAAGCCTTCCTTGCTGATCCGACCCCTATTCCAGAAAAGGGCCGTGCCTGGAAAACGAGAGCCTCCCATCGCCCTGCCCCAGCCACCACACTGCCGGCTGCATTTTGGGCACCGCCACATCCCAAATGGAAGCAGGGGGTCAGGCGCTTACTCTGGAAGTGGATGACCTCTCCGTCCCCACAGTACACGGCTGCATGTTTGAAGATGCTGCTGATGATAGCAGGCACGTTGAGATGGGGGAAAAGCACGATGTCCCCAGGCTGCAAATTGCTCTCCAACACCTCCTCAAAGAACTCCTTGTCCCCAGACAGCACAAACTTCATCATCTTACACTCCCTCTGCCAACCACGTCAGGGAGGGAAGGTGAGGAGGTGGCACAACCAACCCCATCACCCCCTAAATGCCCCCCAAGCCCCCCACACTGCCAGCAAAGATCTCGCCAAGCTCGTACTTACAACACTGGTCAACATCTGCAAGGAGAAAGAAACAGAAATGGAGTGTCAGCGCCGTGCTCGTGCCCTCCTGGGGATCCCTGCCCTGCTTGGATCTCAGACCTCCTTAAAGACCTCGTAGCTCCCCTGGAGACCCCGGTTGTCTTTGAGGACCCCAGCCCTCCTGGACACCCCACAGCCTTCCTGGGGACCCCGAAGCCCTCCCAGAGACCCCAAAGTTCCTGGAGACACCAGTCTTCTTTGGGGAATACACGGACCTCCCAGGGACCCTGCCCTTCCCAGACCCCACACTCCTTCTTCCAGGGAAACCCAGCCCTCACTGGGGACCCCAGCCACACTGGTGACCCAGCCCTTCCCAGACCCCACAGTCCTCCCGGGGACCCTGCACGGAAGGGATGACACTGGGGATACTCACGTCCCTACTGCTGCAGCTGTCATCTTCATTTTGGATTTCCACCTGCAAGAGAAAGCTGTCCATGTGCAGGGGGCTTGGCTGTCCCCTCCGCTGTCTCCCCTGCTGTCCCCACCACCCACGGGCCAGCCCCAGGGGGAATCGGGTCTGGATGCAAAGGCAGGGCTGGCTGTGGGTGCAGGACCTGTCCCACCACACCCGTGGTGACACCCAGCTCCATGCTCACCAGTTTCATGTAGAATTCCGCCATGTCCAGGAGGTAGAGGGCAAAGTGGATGCAGTTGTTTCTGAGCAAGCTATAGTTGGCTTCGCTTTTCATCGCCTCCCTGACTTTACAACGGAAGTCATTGAGGTTGATCCCACCTTTTTTCCGTAGAATCTGGCATTTCCCCCTCTCCTTTTTCATGGCTTCAAAGCCTTCCTTGCTGATCAGACCCGTACTCCAGAAACGGCTCGTGCCTGGAAAACGAGAGCCGCCCATTGCCCTGGCCCAGCCACTGCACTGCCAACCGCATTTTGGCCACCGCCACATCCCAAGCGGGAGCAGTTGGTCGGGGGCTTACCCTGGAAATGTATGACCTCTCCGTCCCCACAGTACACGGCTGCATGTTGGAAGCTGTTCCTGTTGACACCAGTTGTGCTTAGACAGGGGACGAGCACGATATCCCCAGGCTGCAAATTGCTCTCTGACACCTCCTCAAAGAACTCCTTGTCCCCACACAGCACAAACTTGATCTTCTTATAATCCCTCTGCCAACCACGCCAGGGAGGGAAGGTGAGGAGGTGGCACAACCAGCCCCATCACACACCCAAAATGCCCCCCCGAACCCCCCACGCTGCTGGTGAAGCTCTCACCAATCTCCTACTTACAAAGCTGCTTGACATCTGCAAGGAGAGAGGAACAGAAACGGGGCGTCAGCGCCATGCTCGTGCCGTGCTGCCCATGCAGAGAGGGCAGTGTCCCACCCTGCCATCACACCCTGCCCGTGATGGCTCCTGCCAGGCACAAGGGCTTGGCTCAGGCAAAAGTCACTCGTCCTTCCCAACTTCTCTGAGCTGGAGGCGTCCTGGGACAAGCCCCCTTCATCCTCCCCCTCCCTGTCACCCTGCAACGGTGACGCAAACAGCTGCCTGCAACGGGGTACAAAGATGGGATCATCCTTACCGCGCTACCACTCCAGTTATTGATTTTTTTCTCTGGGACGGAGCCGGGGACAGAACCGGGCTGCTGCAGGGAGAAAAGAGGGGCCACTGCCTTTGAGGGAGGCAGGAATGGGAGGTCTGACCGGCAGCTTCTGGGAAAGGGAAATCAAAAGTGAAAGCAGCACAAATCACACCGGGACGGCGCAGGGTCTCCGTGCAAACATTTGTTGTTATGTAACAGGGAGAGCAAAACCATCGGTGCAAGGTTGGTGCACCGGGAAAGGATGTTCCAGCCCCGCGTGTCCCCTGGGTGCCTCACTGCCTCCATCACTGCAGCGCTGGGGACACCTGGGAGAGAAGATGGGCTGTGGTGACACTCGGTTCAGCGGGTGTTGGGGTCCCCTGGCATGGTGGCACCCACCCTGCTGTGCTCACTGCCCCGGCCACTGTCTGGGGACCCATCCATGTTTCAGGGCCACCGGTGCCCTGGGGACAGCGGCAGCATCGCTGACCCACTGGCTCATCCCCCATCTCCGGTGGCTTGGGCACAGCTTGGGTCTCCATGGTTGGGGACACCCTCCGAGAAGGGGCCGTCTCCTCTAGGTGCTGAGCACCCATGGGTGCTGAGGAAAAGGCAGGGCGTGCCGGGTTTGGCCCTGCTGTGCCAGGGCTGAGACGGGTGGGGTGGGGTGCTGGCACTTACCTGCCTGGAGCTGCTCACCTGGAGGGACAAAGACCCGGCGTCAGCACCGGTGGCCTCAGGGAGGTGGGACCAAGGGCACCAGTGTCATGGCTCAGCCCCTGCCCGGACTGCTGCCATCCCCCTGCCCAAGCCCCTGGCCGGGGTCCCTGTGCCAGCACCCCAAACCTGTCGCACCCAGGAGCCCAGCCAGCACCAGGGCTGGAGGAATGGCCCATCCCAGGCTTGCAGGGTCTGCCCCAGGGTGCTCACCTGTGGGGGGAGGAGATAGAGCGAGCCTGGGACCTTGATGGCACCCATCCCCTGCTGGCACCCAAGGGGAAGGTGCAAAATCCTGCCCCTGGGGAGGAACAAGCCCAGGCACCAGGATTCACTGGGGGTGGGGGGTGACCAGCTGGAAAGCAGCTTGGCAGAAAAGGCCCTGTGGGTCCTGGTTGACACCGGGTTGACCATGAACCATCTCTTGGGGCACAGCAAAGGCCAACAGCATCCTGGGCTGCATTAGGAGGAACGCTGTTAGAAGGTCGAGGGCGGTGATTTTTTCCCCTCTGCTCAGCACTGGCGAGGCCACCCCTGGAGGGTTGGGTCCTGTGCTGGGCTCTCCAGTCCAAGAGAGACATGGACATACTGGAGAGAGACCAACAAAGGCCACCAAGGGTCTGGAGCATCTCATGTATGAAGAGAAGCTGAAAGAGCTGGGGCTATTCAGCCTGGAGAAGAAAAGGCTCAGGGAGATTTTATCAGCGTGTATCAACGCCTGTTGGGGGGAGAAAAGGAGATGGAGCCAGGGTGTTCTTGGTGGTGCCCAGTGCCAGGACCAGAGGCAATGGGCATGGATGGAAACACAGGGGGTTCCCTCTGAACTTCAGAAAAGTGTTTTTTCACTATGAGGGTGACCAACCCCTGGCACAGGTCACCCAGGGATGTTCTGGAGCCTCCATCCCTGGTGGTATTCAAAAGTCGTCCGGACATGGTCCTGGGCAAGGAGCTCTAGGTTGAGGTTGGACCAGATGACCTCCAGAAGTGCCTCCAACCTCAACTCTCCCGTGATCCTGTGAAAATATTCCTCCATGAGGATTATTTAGAGCTGCTTCAGGTCTCTCGCTGGGCTTTCTTTCAGGGACTCTCACAGTTCCCACACTCATGTGAGAGTTTCTGGGAGGCTTCGCTCCCACCAGAGGGGAAGTTTGATTCCCCAGCAAGCAGAAAACGTCCCCGTGGCTTCTAAGGGGAAGGGAGCAAAACCAAGAAGGCGGGTGCCTGATCAGGCTGGGGCTGGAGGAAGGTCTCTTGGAGGCTGGTGGGAGGTCACTGCATGACACTGCCCTCGATGGGCCAAGGTCAATTGTATGAGGTTTAACAGGCCAAGTGCCGGGTCCTGCACTTGGGTCACAACAACCCCAGACATTGCCACAGGCTTGGGGAAGAGTGACTGGAAAGCTGCCCGGTGGAAAAGGCTGCGGGATGCTGGTTGACAGCCGACTGAACATGAGCCAGCAGTGTGCCCAGGTGGCCAAGCAGGCCAACAGCATCCTGGCTTGTATCAGGAATAGCGTGGCCAGCAGGACCAGGGCAGTGATTGTCTCCCTCGAGGCCACACCTCGAGTGCTGCGTTCAGTTTTAGGCCCCTCAGTACAAGAAGGACATCGAGGTGCTGTGGCATGTCCAGAGAAGAGCAATGAAGTGGTGAAGGGTCTGGAGCACAAGTCTGATGCGGAGCACCCAAAGGAACTGGGGTTCCTGGAGAAGAGCCTGGAGAAGGGGAGTCTGAGGGGAGACCTGATTGCTCTCTGCAACTACCTGAAAGGAGGTTGCAGTGAGGTGGGGGTCGGTCTCTTCTCCCAAGTAACTGGTGATAGGACAAAAGGAAATGGCCTCAAGTTGTGCTAGGGGAGGTTTAGATTGGAGATTAGGAAAAATGTCTTCACCAAAAGAGTGGTCAGGCATTGGAACAGGCTGCCCAGAGAGGTGGTGGAGTCACCATCCCTGGAGGTGTTCAAAAAAGGTGTGGACATGGCACTTCGGGACATGGTTTACTAGGCATGGTGGTGTTGAGTTGATGGTAGGACTTGATGATCTTAGAAGTCTTTTCCAAGTTTAATGATTCTGTGATTCTATGACTGTGGCGTCTGGGAAGGGCAGAGTCCCTGGGAGGGCTGGCCGGGGATTCCCCAAAGAAGACTGGTGTCTCCAGAAGGTTTGGGGTCTCTGGGAGGGCTTCAGGGTACCCAGGAAGGCTGTGGTGTTTCCAGGAGGGCTGGAGTCCCCAAACACCACCGGGGTCTCCAGGAGAGCAGCAGGGTTCCTAAGGAGTTCTGAGAGCCAAGCAGGGCTGGGATCCCCAGGAGGGCTGTGGGGTCCCTGGGAGGGAGGGGTCCCCAGGTGGGATGGGGTTCCCAGGGAGCTGGGGTCCCTGGGAGGGCTTTGGGGTCCTGAGAAGGGCTGTGTCCCCAGGAGGGATGGGGTTCCCAGAAGGGCTGTTGGGGTCCCCAGGAGGGTTGGGATCCTCAGAGGGGGCTGGTGTTTCCAGAAGGGCTACGGTCCCCAGAAACGACTGGGGACCTCAGGAGGGCTGGGGCGTCTAGGAGGGTGCAGAGTCCCCGGGAAGCTTGGGGATCCGCAAGAGGGCAGCGCTGGCAGGGGACCCATCTGCAGGGGGCAGGAAGGGCAGGGCAGGGGGTCGGGGCACCATGTCCCCCTTTTGGGGCGACCTGCAGGTCACCCACCCCGCTGTTGCAGAGGAGCAGCCACGTTGTGTGAGGGGTGGGGACTATCGCATCCCCCTGAGGGCGATCCCTCCGCCGACCCACAGAGGAGACTCAGCATCAACACGCGCACGCCTACGCGTCATCACAGGGAAGGTGGGGTGAGTGTGTCTGAGTGTGTGTGTCCTTGCTTTCTACTTATTTGCCATGTGCGCTAATTAAAAGCTGTAAAAAAATTGTCCATGTGAGCTGTGCCTGTTTACCCCCGCTGCCTCACTCCTGTGTGAGGGGTGACAGAGCTGCCTGGTGGAGCCAAGCTCTGCTCTCCCTGAGACAGAAACAGGGACAGCCACCAGACAAAACCCGAGGCCAAGGGGACCCTGTACCCTCCCTCTGCCTGGCAGAAGGCGGTCGCTTAAAAGGAAGGAGGGAGTGGAGGCAGGTCCATGCTGTGCGTGGCAGGCGAACCTTCTCCTCCTCGCCCGCCTCGCCTTCCCAAGTGCCTCTGTACAAGAGCTACGAGGCTCTGGCTGTGGAAGGTCCCTCAAAGAAGAAGACTGAATAAGGGAAACTAATTAGCGTAGAACAATTTTAAAACAGAATATGTAACTTGGCAACACTTGAATCAGGCCCTACAAACTCAGGCTTCGCCTGTCTCATGCTCCAGTACGAAAGAAAACAATTAGTAAAATAGCTGGAATGTAGAAACAGGATAAGAGAAGCCATAAATTAGGGAACGGTCCTTGGGTATGACTTAGAAAAAGACACAAAGTTTGAAGCATCATGATAAAGGGGGCCCAATATGCCAAGAAGCCTGGGACTATCTGGGCAGGACGGATAACAAGTTGCTGAGCTTGCAAAACGGAGATAATGAAGAAGAGGTCGCCCAACTGTGTACACTGAAGAAGAGGAGAAAGAGGAAGATTTGAGGAGGACGACCCCTGACGACCACCTGAGGAAGAAACTGTGCAGGCGTATCAGGACATTAGCATATATTCATGAGTCCCCTGAATAATAATGAATATGTATTAGATTTATCAGAAACCTAATGAATATGTAACTCTTTTGTAATATGAATCACGTACAATTTGTTTCTCGTCGAGACGCACGGTCGTGGAAATATCCCAGTGCGACTCCCAGCGCTGCAATAAAGGATACCTGCTTCATAGTCACATTGGCTATTGAGTGAATTTTTTTGATTCAACATGGACGACAGTTGAGCTACACCAGAGGTAGCACCTAGACCCAAAAGGCCCGCACCCCCTGCTGTGACCATCCCCATGAAGAAGACCCCATGGGTTATAGTTGTAGGGACTCCCTTCGGAGGGACTCAGAGGGCCCGACACGCAGGGCAGGCCCTCCTCTCAGAGACGTCTGCTGCCTCCACAGGGCCCGTGTCAAGGACATGACGAGGAAACTCCCCGGCCTGGTACGGCCCTCTGACTACTGCCCACTGCTGCTCCTCCATGTGGGTGGGGACGAAGTTGCGACATCCAATGCAAAAGCGGTCAAAAGGGACTTCAGGCTCTTGGGACGGTCACTGAGGGGATCTGGAGCACAGGTAATAGTTTCCTCCCTCCTTCCAGTTGCGGGCGGTGATGTTGGGAGCAACAGGCGGCCGCAGTCCATAAGCGCATGGCTTCGTGGCTGGTGTCACCGCCGCGCCTTTGGGGTTTTTGACCGTGGGATGGCCTATGTGGCACCAGGCTTGATGAACTCTGATGGGAATCGCCTCTCTCAATGGGGAAGAAGGGTCTTTGCCCAGGAGCTAGCAGGGCTCATTGACAGATCTTTAAACTAGGTTCGAAGGGGGAGGGGGATAACATCAGACTTGCCTGCGACAAGTTGTGGGATGCCGTACCCAGGTTGGAGGGACGGGGTGCTGGCGAGGGCCCTCAGCCTATTGCTCAGAGACGTGCTGCTACCTCTGGTGTAGCTCGACTGTCGTCCATGTCCTCCTTTGAGCGACCTTCCACAGCCAGAGCCTCGTAGCTCTTGTACAGAGGCACTTGGGAAGGCGAGGCGGGCGAGGAGGAGAAGGTTCGCCTGCCACGCGCAGCATGGACCTGCCTCCGCTCCCTCCTTCCTTTTAAGCGACCGCCTCCTGCTGGGCAGGGGGAGGGTACAGGGTCCCCTTGGCCTCGGGTTTTGTCTGGTGGCTGTCCCTGTTTCTGTCTCAGGGAGAGCAGAGCTTGGCTCCACCAGGCAGCTCTGTCACCCCTCACACAGGAGTGAGGCAGCGGGGGTAAACAGGCACAGCTCACATGGACAATTTTTTTACAGCTTTTAATTAGCGCACGGCAATTGAGCACTGGCAAGCAGAAAGCAAACGCATGCGCGCGCGCACACACACTCCACACACCTTCCCTGTGATGACGTGTTGGGGTGCATGGGCAACGCTGAGTCTCCTCTGTGGGTCAGCGGAGGGATCGCCTTCAGGGGGATGCGATGGTCCCCACCCCTCACACAACGTGGCTGCTCCTCTGCAACAGCGGGGTGGGTGACCTGCAGGTCGCCCCAAAAGGGGGACATGGTGCCCCGACCCCCTGCCCTGCCCTTCCTGCCCCCTGCAGATGGGTCCCCTGCCAGCGTTGCCCTCTTGCGGATCCCCAAGCTTCCCGGGGACTCTGCACCCTCCTAGACGCCCCAGCCCTCCTGAGGTCCCCAGTCGTTTCTGGGGACCGTAGCCCTTCTGGAAACACCAGCCCCCTCTGAGGATCCCAACCCTCCTGGGGACCCCAACAGCCCTTCTGGGAACCCCATCCCTCCTGGGGACACAGCCCTTCTCAGGACCCCAAAGCCCTCCCAGGGACCCCAGCTCCCTGGGAACCCCATCCCACCTGGGGACCCCTCCCTCCCAGGGACCCCACAGCCCTCCTGGGGATCCCAGCCCTGCTTGGCTCTCAGACCTCCTTAGGAACCCTGCTGCTCTCCTGGAGACCCCGGTGGTGTTTGGGGACTCCAGCCCTCCTGGAAACACCACAGCCTTCCTGGGTACCCTGAAGCCCTCCCAGAGACCCCAAACCTTCTGGAGACACCAGTCTTCTTTGGGGAATCCCCGGCCAGCCCTCCCAGGGACTCTGCCCTTCCCAGACGCCACAGTCATAGAATCACAGAATCATTAAACTTGGAAAAGACTTCTAAGATCATCAAGTCCTACCATCAACTCAACACCACCATGCCTAGTAAACCATGTCCCGAAGTGCCATGTCCACACCTTTTTTGAACACCTCCAGGGATGGTGACTCCACCACCTCTCTGGGCAGCCTGTTCCAATGCCTGACCACTCTTTTGGTGAAGACATTTTTCCTAATATCCAATCTAAACCTCCCCTAGCACAACTTGAGGCCATTTCCTTTTGTCCTATCACCAGTTACTTGGGAGAAGAGACCGACCCCCACCTCACTGCAACCTCCTTTCAGGTAGTTGCAGAGAGCAATCAGGTCTCCCCTCAGACTCCCCTTCTCCAGGCTCTTCTCCAGGAACCCCAGTTCCTTTGGGTGCTCCGCATCAGACTTGTGCTCCAGACCCTTCACCACTTCATTGCTCTTCTCTGGACATGCCGCAGCACCTCAATGTCCTTCTTGTACTGAGGGGCCTAAAACTGAACGCAGCACTCGAGGTGCGGCCTCGAGGGAGACAATCACTGCCCTGGTCCTGCTGGCCACGCTATTCCTGATACAAGCCAGGATGCTGTTGGCCTGCTTGGCCACCTGGCACACTGCTGGCTCATGTTCAGTCGGCTGTCAACCAGCATCCCGCAGCCTTTTCCACCGGGCAGCTTTCCAGTCACTCTTCCCCAAGCCTGTGGCAATGTCTGGGGTTGTTGTGACCCAAGTGCAGGACCCGGCACTTGGCCTGTTAAACCTCATACAATTGACCTTGGCCCATCGAGGGCAGTGTCATGCAGTGACCTCCCACCAGCCTCCAAGAGACCTTCCTCCAGCCCCAGCCTGATCAGGCACCCGCCTTCTTGGTTTTGCTCCCTTCCCCTTAGAAGCCACGGGGACGTTTTCTGCTTGCTGGGGAATCAAACTTCCCCTCTGGTGGGAGCGAAGCCTCCCAGAAACTCTCACATGAGTGTGGGAACTGTGAGAGTCCCTGAAAGAAAGCCCAGCGAGAGACCTGAAGCAGCTCTAAATAATCCTCATGGAGGAATATTTTCACAGGATCATGGGAGAGTTGAGGTTGGAGGCACTTCTGGAGGTCATCTGGTCCAACCTCAACCTAGAGCTCCTTGCCCAGGACCATGTCCGGACGACTTTTGAATACCACCAGGGATGGAGGCTCCAGAACATCCCTGGGTGACCTGTGCCAGGGGTTGGTCACCCTCATAGTGAAAAAACACTTTTCTGAAGTTCAGAGGGAACCTCCTGTGTTTCCATCCATGCCCACTGCCTCTGGTCCTGGCACTGGGCACCACCAAGAACACCCTGGCTCCATCTCCTTTTCTCCCCCCAACAGGCGTTGATACACGCTGATAAAATCTCCCTGAGCCTTTTCTTCTGCGGGTTGAATAGCCCCAGTTTTCTCAGCTTCTCTTCATACATGAGATGCTCCAGACCCTTGGTGGCCTTTGTTGGTCTCTCTCCAGTATGTCCATGTCTCTCTTGGACTGGAGAGCCCAGCACAGGACCCAACCCTCCAGGGGTGGCCTCGCCAGTGCTGAGCAGAGGGGAAAAAATCACCACCCTCGACCTTCTAACAGCGTTCCTCCTAATGCAGCCCAGGATGCTGTTGGCCTTTGCTGTGCCCCAAGAGATGGTTCATGGTCAACCCGGTGTCAACCAGGACCCACAGGGCCTTTTCTGCCAAGCTGCTTTCCAGCTGGTCACCCCCCACCCCCAGTGAATCCTGGTGCCTGGGCTTGTTCCTCCCCAGGGGCAGGACTTTGCACCTTCCCCTGTTGGGGACTTCATGAGGTTCCTGTTGGCCCATTTCTCCAGCTTGTCCAGGTCCCTCTGGCTGCCAGCACGACCCTCTGGAGCATCAGCCACCCCTCCCAACTTGGTACCTCAGCAAACTCGCTGAGGCTATGCTCTGCCCCGTCAACTGGACCAGTAATGAAGATGTTGACCAGGACTGGACCCAGTATTGACCCGTGGGGTACATCAGTGGTGACTGGCCTCCAGCCAGACCTAGTCCATCCGTTTGGCCAGTTTTCACCCCAGCAGCCCAGGGACTTCTTTATTTTGATGCTGGAAATCAAATGCTGGCAACGAAAGAGGCTTTTGTTTGCCTGAGGAGGCCAGAGGGAGAAAAGAGGGGCCACTGCCTTTGAGGGAGGCAGCAAGGGCGGGCTGACCGGCAGCTTCTGGGAAAGTGGAAGCAAAAGTGAAAGCCGAAAAAAATCACACTGGGTCGGCACAGGCTCTCCATGCAAACATTTACTGTTGTGCAAGAGAGATAGCAAAGCCGTCGGCACAAGGCCGGTCCCCTGGGAAGGATGCTCTGGCCCCACGTGTCCCCTGGGTGCATCGCCGCCTCCATCACTGCAGCGCTGGGGACACCTGGGAGAGAAGACAGGCTGTGGTGATGCCTGGCCAGACCGAGTGTTGGGGTCCCCTGGGATGGTGGCACCCACCATGGTGGTGGTGAGCTGACCCAGTCCCAGCAGGGCGAGGGCGAAGTGGACACAGTTGCAGGTGACAGCGTCGTACTCCACCACCTGGTCCATGGCTGCCCGGATCCGCTGCTGCAGGGCGGCTGCATCCAGCCCTCCCTTCCTCCGCAGCACCTTTGCTGGACCCCGCGTCCGCAGGAGGTGGCTCTTGCCGTGCTTGGCCACAATCCCTGATGGGGACGTCCCCGAGCTGCCTGCAGGACGGAGGGGATGCTGTACCTCATTTCCCTTCCATGGGAATGTCCCCACACCGTGACCACCTCCTGGGGCTCACCTTCCAGGTGGATGATCTCCCCGTCACCACAGTAGACACCGACGTGGGCACCCCACCAGCCAGGGCCCCCCGAGGCCAGCGGGAATAGGAAGAGGTCCCCAGGCTGGGGCTCGGCCACCCCATCGGGGACCTCATCAAAGTGCTGGCCCAGCATCTCCTCGCAGAGGAAGAACGCTGCTGTGCTCACCGCCCCGGCCACTGTCTGGGGACCCGTCCATGTTTCAGGGCCACCGGTGCCCTGGGGACAGCGGCAGCATCGCTGACCCACTGGCTCATCCCCCATCCCCAGTGGCTTGGGCACAGCTTGGGTCTCCATGGTTGGGGAAACCCTCCGAGAAGGGGCCGTCTCCTCTAGGTGCTGAGCACCCATGGGTGCTGAGGAAAAGGCAGGGCGCGCCGGATTTGGCCCTGCTGTGCCAGGGCTGAGACGGGTGGGGTGGGGTGCTGGCACTTACCTGCCTGGAGCTGCTCACCTGGAGGGACAAAGACCCGGCGTCAGCACCGGTGGCCTCAGGGAGGTGGGACCAAGGGCACCAGTGTCATGGCTCAGCCCCTGCCCGGACTGCTGCCATCCCCCTGCCCGAGCCCCTGGCCGGGGTCCCTGTGCCAGCACCCCCAAACCTGTCGCACCCAGGAGCCCAGCCAGCGCCGGGGCTGGAGGAATGGCCCATCCCAGGCTTGCAGGGTCTGCACCAGGGTGCTCACCTATGGGGGGAGGAGATAGAGCGAGCCTGGGAATTTGATGGCACCCATCCCCTGCTGGCACCCACCCCTGAAAAACCACAACATCCTCCCAGGACCCCGTCACCCCTGCACTCCCAGACTCAGCACCAGGCAGGTCCCAGCCATGGGGTCTGTGGGCACTGGGGGCCACGGCAGAGGCGGGAACTGCCTGGGTGTGGGTGCCCTCCCCATCGGGTCCCCCGTTACCTGGGCGAGGAGGTTCATCTGCAAGGTGAAAGCATGATGTCCAGAGAGCTGGGGACACGGGTCCATGCCCAGCCCCACCTCAGGGACCTCTCTGTCCCCAACTGGTTGTGGTGCCACGTCGCCCTGCCAAAACCCAAGCCATGGCCTCGGGCACCGTGCCAGCCCCAGCACTCGTGCCGTGCCCAGCTCCCTCACCTTGGGGACACCTCTGAGGTCCCCTCGCTCCACCGCAGTCCCCAAGCAGCTGCTGCTCCAACCGTGGCCGCGGGGCAGGACCTCAACCTGCCCTGGTGAGTACCGCGGTGGCTCTTGGCACCCGCACATGGTTCTGCCGGTGCCCAGGAATGTGCCCAGACCACACCGACCGGCCCCACCGTGGCACTGAGCCCATCCTGTCCCAGCACTGTGGGGCCCGTCCCAGGGGGATAAATCCAGCCTGGTGTGACATTTCATCAACAAACCCTTTGGGTGACCCCAAAGAGGTCCTGAATGGCCCTGTGGCCATGATATACCAATAGCCGGTGGCCACTGGGCTGGTGCCAAAACACCTGTTGGTGCCAAAAGGCCTCTTGCCCTGAAGGCGGCCCAAGGGACAGCCACCAGCCTATCCCAAGCCCCGTCTCCCAGGGGTGGTGTGTGCTGGGGGTCAGTTCCAGAGCCACATGAAACTTGAATCTTTGTGCCAGGGGTCAGTGAAGGCCTTGGCAGGGCGTGGGGCCGATGATGTGGGAGCTGTCACCCTCTGTCATTATCAAGGAGCCTCCAATAATATATGATATATTTATATATACAATATATTGTATATATTGCAATATATTATATATATCATAGAACCAGAGTATCACAGACTGGTGTGTGCTGGAAGGGACCTCAAAGCCCATCTAGTTCCAAGCCCCCGCCATGGGCTGGGACACCCTCCACTAGCCCAGGTTGCCCAAAGCCCCATCCAACCTGGCCTGGAACACTGCCAGGGAGCCAGAGGCGGCCACAGTTTCTCTGGGCAACCTGTGCCAGGGCCTCACCACCCTCACAGGGCAGAATTTCTTCCTAATATCTAAGCTAAATCTACCCTCTTTTAGTTTAAACCCCTTCCCCCTTGCCCTGTCACTCCCTTGTAAGCATCCCCTCTCCACCTTTCCTGTAGCTCCTTTAGGGACTGGAAGGTGCTCTGAGGTCTCCCCGGAGCCTTCTCATCTCCAGGCTGAACAACCCCAACACTCTCAGACTCTCTTAGCACCTAGGAGAGGTGCTCCAGCCTTCGGATTTTCTTTGTGGCCCTCCTCTGGACTCGCTCCAACAGCTCCATGTCCTTCTTGTCCTGGGGACTCCAGAGCTGGACGCAGTACTGCAGGGGGGTCTCACCAGAGCAGAGTAGAGGGGCAGAATCCCCTCCCTCCACCTGATGGTCACGCTGCTGGTGATGCAGCCCAGGACATGGTTGGCTTTCTGGGCATCGAGCAGACACTGCCGGCTCGTGTTGAGCTTCTCGTCAATCAATACCCCCAGGTCCTTCTCCTCAGGGCTGCTCTCAATCCATTCTCCGCCCAGCCTGGAGTTGTGATTGGGATTGCCCTGACCCCCGTGCAGGACCTTGCACTTGGCCTTGTGGAATTTCATGCGGTTCGCACAGGCCCACCTCTCCAGCCTGTCAAGGTCCCTCTGGATGGCATCCCTTCCCTCCAGCGCGTTGACCACCCACACAGCTTGGTGTCATCAGCAAACTTGCTGAGAGTGCACTCGAGTGTGGTAGTACAGACTAGTACAGACCTCCCTTGCACAAGTCCAGGTAGATGACATCTGTCTCTCTTCCCTTGTCCATCAAAGCTGTAACCCCATCATAGAAGGCCACCAAATTTGACAGGCACGATTTGCCCTTAGTGAAGCCATGTTGGCTGTCACCAGTCACCTCCTTACTGTCCATGTGCCTGAGCATAGTTGCCAGGAGGATCTGCTCCATGATCTTGCCAGGCACAGAGGTGAGACTGACCGGCCTGTAGAGCCCTGGGTCTTCCTTTTTTCCCTTCTTAAAAATGGGGGTTATGTTTCCCCTTTTCCAGTCAGCGGGAACTTCACCGGACTGCCACGACTTCTCAAATACGATGGAGAGAGGCTTGGCCACTTCATCTGCCAATTCCCTCAGGACACATGGATGCATCTCATCAGGTCCCATGGACTTGTGAACCTCCAGGTTCCTTAGATTTTCTCAAAACTGATCTTCTCCTACAGCGGGTTGTTCTTCATTCTCCCAGTCCCTGACTTTGCCTTCTGCGACTTGAGCGGTGTGGCTTGAGCACTTGCCGGTGAAGACTGAGGGAAAAAGTTGTTGAGTACCTGGGCCTTCTCCATATCTCAGGTAACTTCCTGGATTGCTTGTGCCCTGCTGTGTTGTCCCTCCAACAGATATCGGGGTGATTGATGTCCCCCATGAGGACCAGGGCTTGTGAACGTGAGGCTGCTCCTATCTGCCTGTAGAGAACCTCATCCGCTCGGTCTCCCTGGTCAGGTGGTCTGTAGCAGACCCCCGCTATGATGTCCCCTGCCCCTGCGCTCCCTTTAATCCTGACCCATAAGCTCTCGGTCGGCTCCTCATCCATCCCCGGGGGAGCTCCATGCACCCCTTCCTCATCTGCCCTGCCTGTCCTTCCTAAAGAGCCTGTATCCTTCCATCCCAACACTCCAGTCATAGGAGCCATCCCACCATGTCTCCGTAACGCCAGAAAAGTCATAGCCCTACAGGCGTGCGCACGTCTCCAACTCCTCTTGTTTGTTCCCTGTGCTACGTGCATTTGCATAGAGGCATTCCAGTTGGGTCCCAGTGGGTTGACTGAGTGGCTGCAGCGGCTGGAATTCCTTTGACGTATGTTCCCCGTGTTTCCCTGTTGGTTCCCGCTGCCTCAGGAGCCCCTGGCTCGTCTCCTCTAGGCTTCAAGCTGGCTGCAGTGTGTCCAGCACGTCTCTGAGCAATAGGCTGAGGGTCCTCGCCAGCACCCCGTCCCTCCAACCTGGGTACGGCGTCCCACAACTTGTCGCAGGCAAGTCTGATGTTATCCCCCTCCCCCTTCGAGCCTAGTTTAAAGCTCTGTCAGTGAGCCCTGCTAGTTCCAATTTAACATAATATAATAAATATAATATAATATAATATATCTATTCTATTCTGATTTCATACATAATACATTCTATAGTAATCATTTTATAGTATATATTACATATTATATAGTGCATTCTATATCCCATAGATTACATATATTACATTATATTACATCATAATATATTACAGATTATATTAATTATATACTATATATTTGATATTACATCATACGATATTATACATCATCCATAATGCATTATACATTCTGTATTATATGCTTTATGTTATATGTTATATATTATATATTATATATTATATGTTATATATGTTATCTGTTATAATACATTATATTGCAGATTATATTAATTCTATTTTATATTCATAGCCTATGGTCTATGGTTCATAGCCTATTGTCTATAGTCTATCAAAATACACCACTGATTATATTATATTATATCATGTTATGTTTTGTTTTGTTTTATTAATTAAATTATATTATTATGTATAATCATATGATCTATTATGATGTATCATAAATGAGCTATATGATATATACTATATAATCACGTCCCAAACACTACTACCATTCCAAATTACGCCCATTTTGCCGCTGACTGGCACCAAACCTGCGCAGGTGTGTGTGGGTGCAGGGCTGGGGACCACTTTTGGGGGTGCAAAGGCCCCTTCCCTATCCCCCCCATCCCAATTTAGGGAGGGGCTGAGCCTCCTGGGCGATGCCCCCCTGAAACCGAGCATCCCCAGAGGGTGGGAAGTGTGGGGAGCCTTAGGGCGGTGTCGTGTGTGCCCCCCCCCCCGCCTGACGCTGACATCAGTCCCAGCATCCCAACCGGCCGCATCCCGACCGCATCCCGCCGCCATGGCGGCCAGCCCGGCCTATGGGGAGGAGAAGGGGGGCTCCTCCAGCCTGGGGGAGCCCGAGTACGGCCACGACCCCGCCAGCGGTGGCATCTTCTCCTCCGACTACAAGAGGTGGGGACGCCCCGGGGAGGGGGGGACAGACAGGGGACAACGGCCGAGCCCGGCCGGGTGGCCGCCGCCACGGGCCTTGGTCGCCATCCCCACCGGGGACGTGGTACTCGACTGGGGGGCGGCCACGGTCCGCGGGGTGGGGATGGGGATGGGGGTGAGGATGGGGATGAGGATGGGGACGGGGATGGGGGTGAGGACGGAGATGAGGATTGCGACGGGGTACGCGGTCACGCCGCCGCCACTGCAGTTTGCAAAGGCCGGGGAAGGTTTCGGGGGAAAACCACGGGGTTTTGGAGCTGATGGGGAGGGGGAGGGAATGCGTGGGGACACCCACTGCACCCCCCACCCCTGGGCTGGGGGCATCCCAGGCACGGTGTGGTGTGTTCCCCCCCAGGCTCTGCTGGTTCCTGCGGCTCTCACGGGGTTCCCCGGGTGACAGCACCCCCCCCGCTGAGGTCCCCAGTGGGGGGGGGGGGGCTGAGAAATGTCACCGGTGTGTGGGGCAGGCTGCTGCAGAAGGGGACAGGGATGCAGGGGAAGGTGGGGGGGGTCCCTGGAGCTGTGGGAACCTGGCAGTGTCCCCCACTCTGGCAGTGTCCCCCCCCAGCCCTGATCCACTGGCAGTGTCCCCCACTCTGGATGTGTCCACCACCCTGACCTGCTGGCAGCGTCACCACTCTGGCAGTGTCCCCCATCCCTGATGCCCCAGCAGTGTACCCCTGTCTGGCACCGTCATGCTCCCTACCCCTGGCTGTGTCCCCCAGTGTGACAGTGTCCCCCCAGTCCTGATCCATTGGCAGTGTCCCCCAGTCTGGCAGTGTCCCCCCATCCATTACCACCTAATAGTGTCCCCCAGCCTGGCAGTGACACCCCAGTCCTGACCCACTGGCAGTGTCCCCCAATCTGGTAGTGTCCCACACCCCTGCCCGCTGGCAGTGTCCCCACAGTATGGCGGTGTCCCCGTCACCTGCGTGCTGCCCTTCCCCGGAGCCCGTCCCCTTGTGGCCACACCAGATCTGTCACCGTCACCATGAGACATGCATGGTGCATGGGGCAAGAGAAATGCCCCACAGGTGCCACCTCATCATCCAGGTGGGACACCTGCAGGTGTCCCATCATGCCACCCCACCCAGGTGGGGTGCATCCCTGGCCAGGACTGAGCCATTCAAAGCACCTGGGGAAGGAGCTCTGTGTAATGTCACCAAGCCCCAGGATGGGTGTCACTTGGCATGTGACACCCTGGGGTGGCCTCATCCACCGGGAAGGGTGTCAGGATCACAGCTGCAACCCAACCCCAACAACAGCATCAGGTTTCAGCCAGTGGTGCCGGGAGGAGGAGCGGGGCCACAGCCCTGCCACCGTCCCCAGGGCCTCCAGCACCAGCTGAAGCCATGCTGTCCCTGCCGCCAGTGCAGAAGCTGCTGCGGCAGCTACCAGCAGGGTCGGCCGGGCAGCCAAAACCACCGGTAGGCGGTGACACGGCTGAGGAGGTGACAAGCCCGGTGCTGGCCACCGAGGCCAGACAACCCGCCTGCTACAGCGCCCTGCGAGCCGATGAGCTGCGGCCACTTGCCGGCCCTGAGCCTGTGGTGGCCACCAGCACCGGGCCACTGTCGCGGTAAGACCCCCCCAAGGAGCCCCCTGGGGCCCTCCAGCAATGATGGCTCTGGCTGAGCATCACCCCATGGGTGCCACCCCCAGCTGCCGTGCGTGGATGCAGCCTTGCAGGTCCCCCATGGTTTGGTGGGGATGGATGTCCATTAGAAGAGGGGTCTGTGGTGACAACCAGCCTTATAAGAGGGGACGGTGGTGGCATTTTCCCAGCCCAGGGAGGGGACTAGGGGAGGGATCTGTGTCGGGGCGCACTGGTGCATCCATGTCACCGTGCCCGGGAGGGACAAGGCACACCCAGCCAAGCTGGGCTGGTGGCCGGGATGGAGCGGGTGATGGGCACCTGTTCCCTGGGAAGTGATCTGGGGACATCCCGGGGTGACAATCACAGCCAGGCTGGGATGGGGTCCTCATCCCAGTGCCTGGGATGGGGACAGAGCTGGGTGCCAGCACCACACCGGTCCCTCCGGCTCCTCTTTCACCTGGCTGTAACCCAACTCCTGTCCCCATAAATATTGCATGGCAAAGGGTTGGGTTGCCAGCCTGATGGCAGGCTGGGAGCGAAAAAACAAAAGACATTTTTAGGCTAAAAATAGCAAATGGGAATTTTTTTTCCCTGGCATGGTGCAGGCATGATGACCTCAAGGAGATGCTCGATAGCAACAAGGATTCGCTCAAGCTGGAGGCCATGAAGAGGATCGTGGCGGTGGGTGTTACTGCCACCAGCGGGGACCACTGCTGGTGCCAAGCGAGCCGTGCCGTGCTGTGCTGTGGTGGCCAACGCACATCACACTGCTCCTTTACCCCTTAGATGATTGCCCGGGGAAAAAACGCCTCTGACCTCTTCCCAGCTGTGGTGAAAAATGTTGCCTGCAAGAACATTGAGGTGAGGAAGGTCTTGGGTGGCCCCGGTAGCACCCATGGGTGTCTCCAGGGTCAGGTGCCTCTCCTGCAGGAGGGTTTTGGGGATGGGCTGGGTTTTGGGGAGCTCTGAGGTGGCCCCACCACTTTCACCCCACAGGTGAAGAAGCTGGTGTATGTCTACCTGGTGCGCTACGCAGAGGAGCAGCAGGACCTGGCCTTGCTCTCCATCTCCACCTTCCAGCGAGGACTCAAGGTGAGCTGGTGTTGGGACCCAGGGAGGGGTCAGGGGAACAACGAGCCCCCCCACTGCAACGCTGCAGCCCCCCGCATGTTCCCACAGGACCCCAACCAGCTAATCCGCGCCAGCGCCTTGCGGGTCCTCTCCAGCATCCGCGTGCCCATCATCGTGCCCATCATGATGTTGGCCATCAAGGAGGCCGCCTCAGACATGTCCCCATATGTGCGCAAGACGGCCGCCCACGCCATCCCCAAGCTGTACAGGTAATGAGGGGTCAGCTGCTAAATTTTAAGGGTACAAATAAGGGTCTGGTGCTGGGGTTCACAGCTGCTTGGTGCAGGCACGGACAGGCAGGAATGGGGGGGAGTTTGATCTGGCTGCACCTGCGCTGCTCTTCCCTTGCAGCCTCGACTCAGACCAGAAGGACCAGCTCATTGAAGTGATCGAGAAGCTGCTGGCAGACAAGACCACGGTGAGCGGGGTGCCGCATCTCCCCTGCCTTTAAATCTGGGGATGTCACCATCCCCGCTGACACAGCATGGTCATGGGAATGCAGATGTCCCCATCAAATTGCTGTCCTCATGAGGATGCAGCCATGCATGCAGAGTGGGCATCCTTGCAGTGATGTTGCTGTCCCCACTGAGCCAGCATCCTCACGGGGATGCAGACGTCTCCACCAAACTGGCATTCTCGTGGGAATGCAGCCATCCCTGCACAGCTGGGGCCAACATCCTTGTGGGGATCCCACCATCTCCACTGATCCGGCATCCCCATGAGGAAGACACCATCCTCACCCAACCAGCATCCTCTGTCCCCACCGAGCTGGCATCTTCATAGAGATACAGCCATCCCTGCCAACCCAGCTTCCTCGTGTGGGTGCCACTGGGCCCACTGATCAAGCATCCTCACAAGGATGCCACCATCCCCATCAAGCCAGCATCATGATGAAGATGCCACCACCCCAGTCACTCACCCTGGGCTTTTCTTCCACAGCTGGTGGCCGGCAGCGTGGTGATGGCATTCGAGGAGGTCTGCCCAGAGCGCATCGACCTCATCCACAAGAACTACCGCAAGCTCTGCAACCTACTCATCGACGTGGAGGAGTGGGGGCAGGTGGTCATCATCAACATGCTGACCCGCTATGCACGCACCCAGTTCCTCAGCCCCAACCAGAATGTGAGTGCAGGAGCCACGGGGTGCCCCGGGAGCCTTGGGGTGCCCTGGGACCCCTCGGGGAGGTGGGGTGAAGGGGGGGTGCTGTTAGGGGGGTGCAAGGTGTCCCACCTACCAGCAGGAGTCCTTGCTGGAAGAGAGCACCGAGAAAGCTTTCTACGGCTCCGAGGAGGAGGACGCCAAGGACACCAAGGCAGAAGCAGCCTCGTTGGCCAAGCGCAAGCCCTACGTCATGGACCCTGACCACCGCCTGCTCCTGCGCAACACCAAGCCCCTGCTGCAGAGCCGCAATGCCGCAGTGAGCCCCCTACTCCAGCCCTGTCTATCCCCCAAGGCCACCGGTGGTGTCCCTCAGCCTGGGCTCACGATGTCCCCACTGGCCAAGGAGTCACAGGGGTGCTTGATGGAGACCCAGGGATGGGCATCCTTAGGGTCAGGCTTCCTCCAGGTGCTGCCGGGTGGGACTCTGGGGGACACAGCCATCCCTCGGAGTGTCCTTGTGCCCACCGGGTGATGCTTGGTTGTGTCCCTGCAGGTGGTGATGGCCGTGGCACAGCTCTACTTCCACCTAGCACCCAAGGCGGAGGTTGGCGTCATTGCCAAGGCGCTGGTGCGACTCCTGCGGAGTCACAGGTCTGTGGCACCCGGGTTGCGGTGGTCCCCTACCCCACCACCCCAGTTGGTCGGATCCCTAGGGAGTCCCCAAGACCCTGGGAGTGACCCCCAAAAAGCCCATCCCTGCAGGGATGTTGGGTTGGGGCAAATTGCCAAAACCAAAAAAGAGGACTTTTTGGCCTGGCCCAGCCCAGACATGAGGTGGCAGCATCGTGGTGGCACCAGCTGGGTAGTGGGTCCTGCCCCATCTTCACAGGGACTTGCTGAGGGGGTCCAGCCCTGCCCCACTGATGGTGGTCCCCTCTTTGTTCCCACAGCGAGGTGCAGTATGTCGTGCTGCAGAACGTGGCCACCATGTCCATCAAACGGCGGGTGAGTCTCCGACTCGGTGTGGGAGGAGTTGGCCCTGTTGACTCTGGAGTGGAATGAGGGCTAGCCTGCAGGGTCACCAGGGCCAGCTGCCTGCAGGTGGCCTCGGCGAGGGGAGAACAGGGATGGCACTAACGCTGCTGGCTCTGCATGCAGGGGATGTTTGAACCCTACCTCAAGAGCTTCTACATCCGCTCCACAGACCCCACGCAGATCAAGATCCTCAAGGTGAGTTGCAAACACCTGGCAGAACCTGTCACTGGTGGCTTTGGGGCTTCATGGAGTCCTTCCCTGTGGGGCAGCTGTCCACCATGCCCTGGGGACGGGAGGATGGCAAGGACCCCATGCCCTGGCAGCATGTCCCCATGCTGGCCATCTCTTCCTCTTTCCTGCAGCTGGAGGTCCTCACCAACCTGGCCAATGAGACCAACATTTCCACCATCCTGCGGGAGTTCCAGGTATGCCATGGCCATACTGAGGCCACCAGGGTGCCACCCTGGCATGGCTCTGGGTGTCAAAACACCACCATGGAGGGGACAGAGGAGACTCCCACCAGGAGGAGTGGACTGAGGCCATGCCAACCCCATGGGTGGCTCCGAAGAGCCCCAATGTGTGTTGACCACATTGGGGGGATGCCCGGCCCTGGCATGTGGGTGACATGTCGTGTGTCCCCACCATGCCTGCACAGACCTACATCCGCAGCATGGACAAGGACTTCGTGGCGGCCACCATCCAAGCCATTGGGCGCTGTGCTACGAACATCGGGAAGGTGCGGGACACCTGCCTCAACGGCCTGGTCCAGCTCCTCTCCAACCGGGATGGTGAGTACACATGGTGGGGATGAAATGGGGGCTCCATCGGTCTCGGGGCAGGACCCTGCTGAGGCTGGGTCTCTGCTGCAGAGCTAGTGGTGGCCGAATCCGTGGTGGTCATCAAAAAGCTGCTGCAGATGCAGCCGGCCCAGCACAGCGAGATCATCAAGCACATGGCCAAGCTCACTGACAACATCCAGGTGGGTTGGGGCGTTGCATGGCCCCCAGGATCGGGGGAGTGGCAGCGGTGCCATGTGCCCAGGGGCATTTTGCAGGTGCCGATGGCGCGGGCCAGCATCTTGTGGCTCATCGGCGAGTACTGTGAGCACGTGCCCAAGATAGCGCCCGATGTGCTGCGTAAGATGGCCAAGTCCTTCACCAATGAGGAGGACATCGTCAAGCTGCAGGTCATCAACCTGGCAGCTAAGCTCTACCTGACCAACTCCAAGCAGGTACCAGGGATGTGGCCCCACGGCATGCCTCAGTTTCCCCACTGGGGAGGGAGAGGCTGGGCCTGAGCGTGTCCCCTGGCACAGAGCAAGCTGCTGACCCAGTACGTCCTCAACTTGGCCAAGTATGATCAGAATTATGACATCCGCGACCGGGCTCGCTTCATCCGCCAGCTTATCGTGCCCACCGAGAAGAGCGGAGCCCTCAACAAGTACGCCAAGAAGCTCTTCCTGGCCCAAAAACCTGCTCCCATCTTGGAGTCCTCCTTCAAAGGTACCCACCCCCAGTCACAGGGCATGGCGACACAGCATGAGCTGTCACCACAGTGCTGCATGGCTGTCCCCGAGCTGCTGCCACCTCTTGTCCCGCTGTAGATCGGGACCATTTCCAGCTGGGTTCCCTGTCCCACCTGCTCAATGCTAAGGCTGTGGGCTACCAGGAGCTGCCTGACTGGCCAGACGAGGCCCCCGACCCCTCTGTGAGGAACGTGGAGGTGCGTGGAGCACCCTGGGGTGCTGGGGTGCATGGGGAGGCTGAGGTGGGGGCATCACCTCGAGGTCTTGGAAGAGCCCCAGAAGGTGCTCAGGTGCTGCTCAGCTGCCCCATGTCCCCTCTCTGGTGCCCACACACTCGCTTGGGGACAAGGGCAGCTGTTTGGGCCCCCCACCCAAGGGCGATGGCTCTGCTCCATCAACCCTGTGCCAGCAGGTTCCCGAGTGGACCAAGTGCACCAGCCGGGAGAAGAGGAAGGAGAAGGTGGAGAAACCTTTCTACTCCGACTCAGAGGGAGAGTCGGGGCCCACAGAGTCGGCAGACAGTGGTGAGGACCCGGTGGCACGGCAGGGCATCGGGCAGGGGTCACTGTGGCAGGGACATCAGGCAGGTGCCACCATGGTAGGGCATGGGGCAGGGGACACAGCAGTGGGGACATCCCATCGTGGTGGGGACAGGGCAGGGGACACAGAGGGATGTGGCAGGGGGATGCTGGGATGCGGTGGGGGGAAGCAGGGATGTGGCGGGGGGCTGTGGGGACACAGTGGGGTGCAGTGGGAGGATGCGGAGGTGCAGTGGAGATGCAGTGGAGGGATGCGGGGATGCAGCAGGATGCAGTGGGAAGACACAGGGATGCAGCAGGATGCAGAGGGAGGCAGTGGATGTGGGGATGCAGTGGAGAAGCAGTAGGAGGATCTGGAGATGCAGTGAGATGCAGTGGAGGGGCACAGATATGCATCAGAAGGACATAGGGATGCAGTGGGAGGATGCAGTGGGAGGATGCAGTGAAGGGATGCAGGGGAGCAGCAGGATGCAGTGGGGAGGCAGCAGCGGGTGGGGGGGCACAGTGGGATGCAGTGGGAGGACGGGGGAATGCAGTGGGACGCAGCAGGGAGCTGCAGGGATGTGGGGAATACAGTAGTAGGGCTGAGCCGTGTCCCCCGCAGAGCCTGAGTCCGTCAGCGAGGAGAGCGGCAGCTCCAGCAGCTCCAGCAGCTCCAGCTCTGGCAGCGAGGAAGAGGAGGAGGAGGAAGAGGAGGAGGAAGGCAGTGGGGAGCAGTCAGAGGACAAGGAGGAGGAGGAGAAGAGGCCAAAGAGGAAGGAGAAGGAAGGGTCCCGGAAAGCAGACCCTGGCAGGTATCCCCTGGGAAGGCGGGGTGCCCCTGGCTGAACCCCTGCCCCAGTCCCCCTGAGCCAGGCTCTCCCTGCAGCCCCAGCGAGGAAGAGGAGGAGGAGGAGGGGGCGAAGAAGGCCAGGAAGAAGAAGGCACAGCAGGGGAGGAAGGGCCATGCTGACACCTCATCAGAGGAGGCCAGCGCCTCCGAGAGCAGCTCCTCAGGCTCCGACTCTGGCTCTGAGGCAGAGGCCAAGCGGAGGAAGGCGGTGAGGGCCGGGCTGGGCTGAGGGGCAGTGCAAGGACCCCCAGACCTCCCCATTCACCCCTGTCCCATCTCTGTGCCCCCTCGCAGCCCCCCAGCAGCAGGGCCGGCCCCAAGGAGATCTCCCTGCTTGACCTGGATGACTGTGAGTGGCTGCCTGGGGCATGCAGCATGGCTGTCGCAGTGGTGCTGGAGAAACTGAGGCACAGGCACCCACCCCTGTGGGGTCAGGGTCCTGCAGGTCCTTTTGAGGGCTGCTGAGTGGGAGGGGAACTGGTGGGGTGAGCAGTCCTTTTCTCCAGAGGATGGTTGTGGGACAGGTGACTGTGCTGGTGTGGCTGTCCCCATGGGGCTATGCCTGTAGGATTGTCCCCATGTGGGTGTCCCACCAGGGCTGTCCCCACAGGGCTATGCTGCTGAGACTGTCCCCATGGGGCAGTGGCTCATCAGAGCTCCATTAACCCTTTCCTCCCCCCACACCCTGCAGTCACCCCTCCTCCTCCCCAGCCCATCCCCTCCAGCAGCATTGTCTCCACCAGCCTGGTGACTGACCTGGAGGGCCTCACGCTCACTGACACATCCCTGGCACCTGCTGTAAGTATCCCCAATGTCCTTCCTGGGGGGCTCCTGGGATACCTGCCACCCGCAGGGGCTGCAGGGAGGGGGCTGGCAGCTCACACCAGTCCCTCGGTCGCTCACAGATGCTGAGCCCGGCATTCAGCACAGTGAGAACCTACGAACTGCTGCATCGCATGGCAGGCGAGGGACTCTCAGTTGAGTACTGCTTCAGCCGCCGCCCCTTCCCAGGGGACCCCCACATGGTGGCCGTCCAGATCCAGATCTCCAACAACACTGACGCCGAGGTGAAGAGCCTGCGGGTCAGTGAGCCCAAGCCACTCTCTGGCATGCGGATCCAGGAGTTCCCCGAGATCGGTATGGCATGGCATGGCATGGCATGGCATGGCCGCGATGCTGCGGGGGTATGGGGACAGGGGATGCGGTAGCAGCCCTGTGGTTTCAGAGTGCCTGGCGCCTGGGGACACGGCCAGCGTGGTGATGGGCATTGACTTCTGCGACTCCACTCAGGCGGCCAACTTCCAGCTGTGGTGAGCGCTTGGCACCAGGCAGGACAGGATGGGTGTCCCAGGGGATGGGGGCAGCGTGGGGTGCTCCAGGAATGGGACAGCCGGGCAGGGCACAGGTGCTCCAAGGGATGGGGAAAGTGGGATGGGCACCAATATTCCTCCAGGGGACATGGAGCAGCAAGGGACAGGTGACAGCTGGACAGGGCATGGGGTACCCCAGGGAACAGCAGGACAGGCACCAACATCCTTCCAGGGAACAGAAGACGGCAGGAGAGTGCACGGGGTGCCGCAGAGGACAGTGGGGCAGGGTCCCTCTGGGGGATCGGGGACATCAGGATGGGCACCAAGGTCCTTCCAGGGGAGGGAGGACACTGGGATGGGCATGGGGTGGTCAGGGAACAGCAGGAAAGGCACTGGGCTCCCTACAGGGGACAAGGAGGTGGCAGCAGCCCCATGTCCAGCCTGATGGATTCCCCCTATTCCCAAGGCCTTTTGTGCCTCAGTTTCCCTCCAGCCACCCCCTACCCAGGGCAGGGACGGGAAGCGGGACACTGGGGAGGGACATTTTGAGCATGTGCCCCCCTCACCCGCCTGTCTCCCCAGCACCCACACACGCCACTTCTACGTCTCCATCCAGCCGCCTGTGGGGGAGCTCATGGCCCCTGTCTTCATGAGCGAGAATGAGTTCAAGAAGGAGCAGGGTGAGTGGGGGATGGGGACAGGGACAGGGCAGTGCACGGGCACCCACTGCCCCAGTGCCAATGCTCACCCCCCATTTTGTCCCCTCTGCCGCCCTTGCCGTGGCCTTAGAGCACCTCGCGCGGCCGGGCGAGGGTAAGTGGCCGCTTGGCAGGCCCCTAGACTAGCTCTGCCCCCCTCATCCCTCTCCTGCACCCCACGGCCTGTGGGTTGGGGTGACCACCCTGGCACCAGGGTGGCCCCACGGGGTCCCTGCACAGTGTGGAGGGCTTGTGCCCCCCCAGCGCTCCCAGCACTGTGTCCAGTGAGTGGCGGGGACACCCTCGCCCCACATCCCTGTGCTCCTGGAGCAGCAGCATCCCTGCCCTGGCCCCACAGATGGGGGTCTGCGCTGAGCATTGGGTGCTCCATGCCCTGCAGCACTCAGCCCCATCACTGCTGGTGACTGGAGGAGCCCGTCCTCAGGAACGTGGCTGCTGCCACCGTGGGGATGAGCCTGGGAAGGATTGTGGAAGACGGATTTTCCCAAATCTGTCTCTGCTGGGCTGGAGAGGAGCAAGCAGGGCAGCCAGTTTGGGATGTCATGGGGGACTTGGATTCAGGGGGCTGGAGGGGGTTGGTTTCAGGACAGCAGAACGGGGCTCAGCAGGGACATGGCCACTGTGTGCGTGGCCAGAGTCGGGCAGGTGCCTCTGCTGCCCGCTCCAGGGAAGCTGACGGGCATGAGCGAGATCACAGAGAAGCTGACGCTGCCTGAGAAATGCCGGAGCGACCATGCCATCGTCCAGCAAGTGACCTTGGCTGCCAACGTGGGCCGTGTGCCCTGTGGTGCTGACAACGAGTACAGGTAGCCGGACCTCCACACCGGGACCAGGCAGGCACTGTCACCTCTCTGGTCCCACCCGAATCACAGTGGGGACACTCGGGGCTTCCTTTAGAAAAAGGGGCCTGCATGAACCCACACAGATGGTGGATGCCTCCCCGGTCCCCAGTGGAGCATCCTGGGGGACGGGAGGGTGACGGGAGGGTGACAGGGGGACAGCTTGCCTTGATGCCCTGTGTTCGCTGGTGGGCAGGTTCGCAGCCAAGACAGTGACCAGCGGAAGCCTGGTGCTCATCACCCTGGAGCGACGGGAAGGCGCCGCAGCTCAGCTGACCGTAAACAGCGAGAAGATGGTTATCGGCACCATGCTGGTGAAGGATATCATCCAGTCCCTGGCACAGTGACAGCCAGGCCCCGCCGCACCAACAGCCCTGCCCTCCCACCCACCTCTGCCCCATACCACTCGCCAAAACGCTCCCTGCCCCAATTTCTGCCAGGTTATTCCCCCGATCCCCAGAGGGGCGGCAGGCAGCAACCCCCAGGCCGGCTTTGCCGCTGGGAGGAAGGAGCAGGATGGGGCGGACATACACAGGGCAGTGGCAGCTCCAGCCCCCATGGGAGCACGGCGTGCCTCCAGCCTCTGGCCCCTCACCACCATCTCCCAGTGTAACCCCTATTTATTACAGCCAAGATCTCCCAATAAAGCTGTTCGCAAACCTGCTCCCTTCCCCTCCTCTGCTCTGTGTGCACAGCGGCCAGATCAGCCCCAAACTGCCCCCAGCCTCCCTGGGGCAGACCCAAGAGACATCAGAGGACCAGCCATCCCTTAGGCAACTGGGGACACGCAAGTTCCCTGGGGGTGACACTGCTTGAATCCAGCGGCTGCTGGCTCTTGGAGAAAACCCAGCACGGACACACAGGGTCAGGGTAAACCCCCCTGGGGCTCAGCAGAGGGCAGGAGGCGTTCAATCCCGACCAGGGATCTGAGGAGTCCTGGGAGGTTTCCAGCTATTTATTCAAAGCAGAATTGCTCGTGATTTGACAGCAGAAATACCTGCTACGTCAGGGCTGGGTCTATTCTGCAGTGTCACTGGAGGGATTCCTGGGGCTGGCTCCAGGAAGCTTTTCATCTCCAAACTAGGGGGGAGAAAAAAAAAGGAAATTTGACTCTTTATCAAGATCTCTCCTCCCAGCAAGGGTTGGGTGGGATTTAAGAGAGCCCTGGCTCTCCCTTTCCAAAGCTGCAGCCCAGCAGCGACCCAGGCCCAGCACTGGAGGGAGAGGATGAGCAAAGGACGCACGGGAAGGCCTGAACCCCGAATCACCTCAAGTCCGACCCCTTCTGCAGCTGCAAAAAGGGTGAGGGGCTTTCTGCTTTTTCCAGCGCGTAGGTAGGAGACAGGATAACTTTATTTTTTTTTACGGTGACAAAACGCCAGCCAGATCCACAGCACCACCAACCGTTGGGCCTCAAGCATTTTCTCCCACAGGGAAAACCCCATTTCCACAACGACCTGGGGTGCTGTCGCCGCAGCTGTAACCCAGAGCTGGCAATGCCGCCGCCGCCGCCACCCCATTCCCCTTGGGGGGGGGGGGGGGGGGCTGATTTAACCCCTTGGATGTCCCATCGCCCTCACACGGAGCACAGCGAGCACCACGACCTACGTGTGAAGAGACACCCGCGCTGAGGCAGCTCCGGGGAGGCTCAAGCCGCTACCGGGCGTCGTGAGGAGACGAAGAAACACCGCCTCAACGCGGGAACCACCGCGCCCTCGACACCCCGCGCGGTGCATGCCGGGATAGGGGAGGAGTAATTGGGGGGGGGAATGCGCCACGCGGCGGGCGCAACGCGCATGCGCATCGGCCCCTCCTCTCCCCTCAGCGTCCGTCCGTCCCCCCCCCCCCCAGCCCCCCACCGCCCACCACCGGCGGGGCGGCGGCCCATAAAAGCCGGCGGGGCGGGCAGGTCTGCCCGTTCCCGTCGCTTCCCTTTATCTCCGAGGGTGGTGGTGGTGGGGGGTTGGTCCGCCCGTTTTGCAGTGCCGCCCATGGCCTTCCCGCCGGTGAGGGGAAGAAGGGAGGGAGGGAGGGGGGGTGGGAAGCGGGTGGGACACGTGCTGCCGGTGCCTCAGAGAGGGAGGAGAGAGGCGGCCCCTTTAAGGCCGCCCGCGTCACGTGGTTTCACACGTTGGCGGCGGTAGGTGGGGGGGGGAGAAGGGGGGAGGGAGGGAGAGAGAGCGGCGCTGAGGTGATTTCCCGCCTTTTTTTCCGTGTGTGGCGGAGGAGTAGGGATGGGATTCCTCCTTCCCTCAGCGGACCGGTGGGGTCCGGCTTCGGGGGGGGAGCCCGAGCGGGGGCTAAGCCCCCGCTCGGGCTCCCCCCCCGAGGCCGGACCCCGCTGCTGAGTGAAGTCCTGAGGCCTGCTGACACCCCCCCCCCCCCGCCCAAGAGAACAAGGGGCTCTGGTGGAGCTTCACCTCAGGCAATCCATCAACCGACCGGTCCTGCCTTCAGGGATGAAGCCATTACTGGAGGAAACCCAGTGGTCCCAGTGCAACCAGCAAGCGGTGCCTATGGTTGTGCTCATCCCAGGTTACCGGGTGGGGGGGTGGGGGGGTGGAGATCAGTGGAGGTGGTGAGATCTGGTTCATGATGGAGGGGTGTGTTTTGGGTTGAGTGGGAATCCATGGACTTGCTTGGTAGCAAGTGGTAGTTCTCAGTGCTTCTAAATTTTGTCCTTTTCAGTGTGCAAAGTTATTTTACTCTTAATCCTGGCAACTGCAAGCTCCATTGTAGCAAAACTGCCTTCTTTTGGTGACCCCAGGAGACTTAGTCCCTAACCTCTGTGCTGTATGGGCAGAGGCAAGTGAGAGTCTTCTGGAAAAACAAGTTGTTTATTTTTTGCCCTTCAGTATTCCCCAGCTAAAACCAATTAACACTCGTTGTGGCTGCTTTGGTGATAGGTTAACTATGTGTGCTGGCAGCTGGAGCTGTGCAAAGGATGGGAGCTGTGTCTTGTGAGGAGTTTCAGGATCCTGTTGCTTTGCTGAAGTTTATCTTGACTGGAACAGTCTCTAAACCAATTAAAACATTATTCTGCATTGGTAATGTGCTGAAACAGGTAGCTGTGATACAGCTTGTTTCCAAAGCTGCTTGATAATAGCTTCAAAATGTTTTGTTCCAAAAAGTAGGTGCCTTGATAGGGAAGCTTCTTTAAAAACAGGAGTTTTGGCAAAATTGGTGGTGTTCTGAAGTCAATGCTCCCCTGTAAAATAATATCATCAAAATCCCTTCCAGTCTTTGTTACAGCCAGGTGTGTTCAACACCCTTTCCACACAAAGTAAACCCTGGGAGAGCTGCGTAAGCTCAGCCTTGCTGATGGTGAGAGAGCTGACACAGTCAAGCCTAACCCTATTTGGAAAGAGTTGGGTGAGCGAGCTTGTTGCTTTGTTAGTGGTGTTGTTTGGTAGGAACAGTTACACCAATATTATGCTTTTTGTCTGTGTAGCTGACTTCAGTTTGGAAAGCAAAATATACCAGGGAAAAAATGACTTAGAGTTGCTTTTGATCGAAGTATGGAGCCATCTTGGCTTGATTATGTTGAGACTGACACTATTTTAACAGCATCTTAAATTTTGTCTTGGGATTCAAGGCCCTCTTGGCTGGAGCTAGAGCTCTGAGAACCCCTTCAGGCATTGGCATGGTGCTGCCCTGGTGGGATTTCTACAAAAGATGTAAAAAGCAAAGGCTGCATTGTAGCTGAGGTGGACAAGCCTTGTCTGCTTCAGAGTGTCCCCAGGAGCTAATGCACATCTTAGCCGTACTGGCAGCTGAGCTGTGCTTAATGACTTCCCTAAGGATTAGAATACCCTAATCCTGTGCCAGAGCTGTTGTGATGCTTTAGGTTCTGCCTAGCCCTGGGATTTCATTATCTGTAGGTTTGCTACAGGTATGTCTGCCTCAGGGCTATGCAGGTGCCTTCATTTCCACTTACCGTGGACATCTTTAGTGGCTTTTGCTGCACAGGCATGTGTTGTTCCCCTGACTGAGCTGCTGCAGGTTTGTTTCCCGTGGGTCTTTGGAGTGGGACCTCCTGCAGGTAAACCACAGGCTGCAGCCATGGGGTTTGCTTGGGGCTTACGAGATGTGAACCCCAGAGACCTGCAGCTGCTGTGCTTCAGTAGCCCGCTTCTTGATGCAGAGCCAGCAAACAAGAGCTCTCTGCCATGGTGGTAAGGCTTGTCGGTTGTCTTTCTGTTACTCTGAGGGAGTAGAAACTCTTCCTCCCTATTGCAAATTAAGCCTAGCGCTTCCTTTTGCGCTCCAGCGTGTTTTGTTTGGAGGCTGTGTGCCCTCCTTGAGACCTCAGAGCATCCTGGGGATGCATCTTCATGCTTGGACGCAGGCTCTTGGCTAAGGGTTTACCTGAGCCAGGATACGATGGACTGTACTCCTGTCTGAGATTCATCTCGCTGTGTCTGTGTGTGATGCTTCCTGGGTTTGTGTTCCAGATCTGCCACAAAGCTTTAACCCAAAGCCTCTAAATAGTTTGCTCCATGGCACTCTGTGCCTATTGCAGGGAACTGGATTGCCTTTCTTGCTTCTTTCTGATCTAAGAGCATCCCTAGAATCTCTTGGCTCTTAAATGGAGACTGAATGTCTTACCAGGTGTCAGGAAGCTGTGTTTGACTCCTAATGACTTTAAATGACCTGTCAGCTGGATGACACTTCTGTCTTCACTTGTTCCTCCACTGGCTGCACTGATAAAATGGTGTCCCCTCTCCTAGATTGGGATCGTTTGTTGTAGCAGGCGGGACCAGCAGAGAACGGCTGTTGTTGGGTCACTGGTTACACATGATGTGCCAGGTCACTACTGGGGCCTGTGGAAGAAGGAGGATCCACCAGGAGGAGAAAGCAGAGGGGGATCACCAGCTCTGAGCCTGGGCTGTAGCTGTAGCTGCCACTGTGCGGAGGACTTCCAGAGAAGCCTGAACAGGCAGCATGTGTTTAACTATTGCAAAATCCTTCAAGATGGAGTATTGAAAGCTAATCCTAGCTGGGCTCAAGAGTGCTCCTTTGCTTGTCTTGGCTTGGGGATGCAAGAGTAGAGCAGGTTCTGTATGACGCAGCCTCAGGCATGATATTTCCCTGTGCTTTGTTATTAACTTGGAGACTAAAGGATATGGGCATATTCTCCAGTTACATGTTTGCTAACTATCCAGATTGCTGAATGGTTTGGGTCCTGTGTGCTTTGACCTTTGAGAAGAGCTCTGCAGGAGTATCTCTCTTTTAGGGCTTTAGGTAGGAGGGTGAGCTTTACCAGGGGAAGGTATAGAGACATGAGCCACTTAGAGACACCCCAACTACAAGGGGTTGGATGCCAGCTCTTGCATCCAGGAAGCTTGCAATATTTCTGGGATATCCTTGACAGTCTTAAGGTCAAAAGCTCTGTAGTGGAAGGAATTTTTTGTGGAAATGCTTGGCTGTACTCTTGCTGTTTTCTGTTCTTGTTTGTAGCAGGACTGGTGCTGCCAGTTGTGGGAAGCATCAAATGCTAAATGAACAGGAACGGGTCAGGCATTTGGTTTGCCGCTCGGGTTTATTTTTGTCTTGCTAGCACAGGCTCTTAGGGAAAAGATTCGCCTCCTGCTGTAAGTGGTTCTTTAGCAGCAACAGGAGTAGACTATGGAGTTTCACACTTGTGCCAAAGCAGCCTGATGCGGCACTTCTTTTTATTAAAGATGACTGGCAATACTCTCTTAAATTGAGCTTCTGTACTCCTCGGCTGCTTTTTATAAAGATGACTTAAAGCTTGCTCTGCCTGTTTCCTCTTTGCCTGAAGCCTGCTTTCAGCCCTACTTGTTTTACTCTTGGCTTGTAAATGCTCCTGCAGAGTCCCAGGACCTTATCTGGGGGTGGGCCGAGCCTTTCAATAGACAAAGATCCTGGACTCCCAAGTGCTGAATGGATGTTAATAGCCTTAAACGGGCTGAAATCCTGAATCAATTGTTCAGGTCCTGCCTGGAGGCATGGTGTGAGTTGACAATTCAGTATCTTATTCTTGCTGCTTCCAGGACGGGGTTTACTTTGCTTTTTAGCTAAATGGGGGGGGGGGGGGGCTGAGGTGTGTGGAGAAAACTATCAGATCATGTGTTATGGCAGTAAAACTGCTGATAATGACGGGGTTGGAAGGGGAGATGCAAGTCCTGTGCTTGGGCTGGGCTAAAGTTCCTGTGTCCATGTGAAATTCAGTTTACACCTGCCTTCTGCCACAGGCTGCATGCTGAAAGGATCAGTAAGAGATGATTTGAAAGTAAAACCAGCTTGGTGCTTCAGGCTCGCTAGTGGGTAAAGCAGGGGGAGAAATGTGAGGGAAGTCAGGCCCAAAACTCTTGCAGGAATGCATCCAAAAGGTAGATGTATTAAATGTCTCCTTGACAAGTACAAATGGCCTAATTTAGAGCTATAGGCTTTTGTGTGTCTTGGAGTAGCAGGGGCTTGTTCACCAGCCTTGCTGCAATTCAGTTCTTTGAATCTGGCTCTAACTCGATTTGCTTAATGGCAAGGATTCTGCTCTGGAGGCCAAGTCTGGTGAGGTTGTGCCTTCCTGCTCTTCTCTTTAATGTGGGCCCTAATTGATAGCAATACCGTTTGCTCAGCATGTTCAGGAGCAGAGTTGTGCTGCAGTGGCTTTTGGGTGGCGGGAAGACCTGACCTTGGTCCAAAAATGCTGGTTAGAGATGAAGTTTAGCAGCTTCTAGATTGGCAGAGGCTTGAATGTTGTGCAGCTGCACTGAAACAAGCCCAGATATGAAAGTGGCTTTGAGCAGTGCTGGGGGAAGCAGCTGCTCTTGCTGGTTCTCTGGACTGGCACCAGGAAGCAGGAGGGGTTTGATTTTTTTTTTATGCAGAGGAAGATTTACAAGAGCTGAGGCTTGTGTAGGATGGTCTCAAAACCTTGATGATGCTGGTGGATCAGTACCTGTGGAGGGTCATGTTGAAGCAGAGCTGGTTTGGGGGTAACCTTTCTTTGTTGTCAGGAGCTGCTACCTAAAGAGAAGATCAGGATTTTTCTCTGCCTTGCCAAGGGAAAACCTTAGGATCTGGGGCTATGTTTGATTAGCTGGGAAGTCATGTTTTTTTCCACAAGCCTGGTTTTTTTAAGCAGTTGCATGGCTGTTGACTTGAGCCACTCCAAGATGTTGTTCAGAGCTGCCAAATATGGGTAGTAGAGTGAGCCTTGCTCTCTTCTGCTGTGCACAGGAGGAGCTACTGTGATTTCTCGTGGTAGCTGCCTTAACCATGAGCATCCCCAGTGTCAGGAGGCTGATTCTGGGGAGAAGGTGCATGCCTCTGTTAACCAGATCTCCAGCACATCGCTAAAGTGGAGAAAAGCAGCAGGGGTCTTGTGTTAGCAACCACACTGGTTTGGGTGCTGTGGCTCTTGGTCTAGAGTTCATCTTCCCCATGGTGAGCTGGTACCTGTTTGTGACTAGGGTGGTCCTGGTCTGATGTGCTGTGCTGACAAATTGCTGACCCATTCGCTTAACTGTTTCTTTAATGCCAAGAATTGTACTTGAGTGTTGCTAAGACCTGGAGCTAAAGCTAATATGAGTGTTGGAGGCAATCCAGACTTTCCGCAATGTGTTGAAAGCCGGGTGGTGAGTACTAGCCTGTTTGACACTAATACTTGTTCTTTTCTTACCAGAAAGAAGATACTGGGAGGAGCATAAAAGACTGCTGGGATAGCCCAGATGCCCCTGCACTTTCCACTTGCAGCAATGCAGATATATTCCGCCGAATAAATGCCATGTTGGACAACTCTTTGGATTTCAGTGGAGTCTGCACCACACCTGTCACAAAAAGCAAACGTGACATCCTGCCAGGTGAAGTGTTAAGCTGGGTTTGAGGCAAGCTTGAGGATCCAGGGCTGTCAGAAGTGGGGAGTTGCTTGGTGGGACCTAGTGAACCTGTGGTGGTAGTGGTAATCCTCAGTGTGTGCCTGAAATGGATAGCCTGAGTATTCCCCAGCAGCGTGGAGGTGCCTGGGAAGCCTAGCTTATGCTCCCTGTCATGCTGTGGATCATTGTGTGGGCAGGATGTGAGCTCTTGCTGCCTGACCTGCCAACTTCTGGCATAGATAGTTCCAGCAGACTCCTTACAGTCTGCCTCTCCTGGAAGCAGGATTAATCTGCTAGTATGGTTGATCTGCTGCATACATTAAAAATGCAAAAGAATTTTGAATAACCGTGTTTGCTACAGGTCAGTTAACTGTGTATGTAAGGGCACACTGAAGCAGTACATGTAGGAGAAAACTTTCCTGCAAAGCAAGCTTGGGATTATGAAATCAATGCTGCAAGTCTTGCTTCCTGCAGGCTGAGGGGAGTGGGCATATTCTGCTGTCTTGCACTTGATCTGCCTCAAAACAGAAGGCTGCATGCCAAAGCAAAGAGTGTTGGGTCCAATCTTATTTTTATATAAGTGAAGGACGTGCTTTTGTCCCTTTACAGTAGGCAAGATCTGCCAGTAAATGTACCTGCCTGGTGTCTGATGTTCCTCTTGCCAGTGCACTTCTGTGCATTGGTGCTTCTGCCAAGGATTTGGGCACTTGAAAGAGATTGCTGTTGCTTCTCCAGCCTCTGAATTATAGGGTCAATAAACACTTTGGCCATTATTGGAAACAAACTGACCCTTTGGACTTGTCCCAAAACAAAGTGGGAAGTAAAGGGAGAAACCTCACCAGCTGGTGACCTTGCAGGCTGCTGTAGGCGGAGAAGCTTTCATTGCAGTTGCTTGGAGACAGGGTTGTCTTATGCTCATGGATAAGCTGATGAGTTTTAAGCAAATGGGTGTAAAAGCTGCAAATGGGTATCTGGGCATCCTGTGGGTCTGTTTGATGCTTGGTCAGTGCAACTTTGTTCTGGACTAGGGAAATGACTGCTACTAGATGACTTCCAGTGCAGCTTAATCTCCCGGGTATTTGAAGGGCTTAGCACTGTGGACCAGGGGCTGATCTGGCCATGTGATCCTGTGCTGGCGCTGCAGAAATACCAGAGGAAGTGAATTGCTTGTTTGGCGGTACGGATCTATAGCCAGCATTGCTTGAAACATGCCTAGTAGAACGGTATTGGAGGATATGCTGGCTACTCCTGAGCAGTTGCATAGTGAATATTAACTAATTCAGGTCAGTGCTGTGGTTAGTGGTGCACTTTTAGAGATTTCCTGTTGTACTGAGCTGTTTAGATGTTTGTTGTCCCTTGGCACAGTGGTAGTCAGTGTTGTATCTGATCTTGATGCACTGGAAGCATAAAGGAGGAATAAACCTGAGTATTTTCCTTGATCTCCTTACAATGAGTTCATGAAAGAGTTGTTTCTGGCTGCCTTGTTGAAATCTTAGCTGTAGCCCTTTGTAGCCCATTTAAAATTTGAAATGGGAATGCTTCCTAATTAAGTTTCAGCTTACTTGCCAAAGTTAACCTGGTTAATAACGGGAACTGTCCCTTGCCCGCTAGACCAGATTGATCCTGTGAAGTTGTGGGTTAGTTCTTGGGTTTAGTTCTGGGCTTAGAGCTGACACATCAATTTTAATTTGCAGTATTGTCTTCTAGACTTCTAAAGCTCTTCTCTGAGGGACTGGGGTATGAACCTGCTTGCTTTCCTGCTGACATCTCTGCTTGGTCTGTTAGTTACTGTGGTATTTATGGATGTCTGGAGCAGAGGGTTTGGTGTGGAGCTGCTGAGAGGTGGTGCCTGGATTGGAAACTGTGCTTGTGTTTCAGGCTATCATTGAGTAACTTCTGTGGAAGACCTCTTGTAGGACAAGTATGGTGGGACTTTCATGTAAAAAAGGGAGGCTTCCTCTAGCAAAAGTTACTTCTGCTGCAGGGCAACCAAAGTTGTGCATTTTGGGACATCCTGTGCAACTTTTCTTGTTCCTGATGTAGCAGTCGAAGCCAGACTCACAAGTACGTGCTGGCACAGCCGTTTGTGCAGTGTGGGGGCCCTGCTCAGCACTGGGTAACCTGACAGGAGGCTTTTAGCTTGTATCAAATCCCTTGTGCAGTGACACAAATGCTTGTGGTGGAAAGAGGCTTGCTTGCTTCCCAAAGGATGCTGGGCACTGAGCTGGGACTAGAAAGTGGCTATCCTCACCCTTTAGGCTAATGGAAATGTGATTTTTTTTTTTTAGAAGGTGCCTCTGGGCTGTGCAGGAGACTGATAATGGAGTACAGCCTGAGCTACCCTAGCCTGGCCAGCAGTTATCAGCTGTAAATATGTGGCTGAGTCAGCATCTGCCAGGGCATTGGCAGTTCAGAGTTATTAGTCTACTTGCAGCCCCAGCCTTGTTTTGTTAGTGTCGGAGTCAGGACCTCTTGGTAGATAACAAGGGCCTGAATGCAGTAGTTCTGCAAGCTTCCTTCTGTGTCTGGATCAGTAAAGTGCATGAGCTGCTTCCCTTGTTTAATGTGTTGCTAATGAGCATCTTCTCCATTAAAAAGTTGGCACTGTCAGCAAGGACACAAATCCTAGGACAGCTGTGATCTGAAAATGGGGTGATGCTTTGGTGCTTGGACCCTGGCATCAGTTGTGGTAGTCTCTTGTAGAAATTCATACCCGATGGCTGTAAGACTGAGCCAGCCGATTTCTGCATTATATTCTGAATTTTAGCATATAACTGCCCCCCCTGCACAGGGGAGGTGGTTTAGAGCCTGAAGCAGGCTGTCAGAGCTGTTTGCTCTGCCTTTGAACAAGACAATGCTCTGCAGGTTCAGTGTCTTGCCTTTGGAGAGCCTGGCTTCTGGATAGCTGACCAACAGAGCAGACACCCTTGATCTCATGTGGTGTATTGTCACTTGTGTTAAACTGAATTCATGAGTCTCTGTGCAGGAACAACTTGTGTATTGTAGTTAGGCTCTACTGTCATTAAACTTGTAGCTTGGGTGGTCTTAATGAGCCTGGAGATCCACCCTTGATGTAGTAGCTATAACAGGTGAAAGGACTGTCTTTTTACAACTTAAGCTCTTTTGTTGGGGAGCTTGGGGAAGAAATTCTATTCCAGCAGGGGAAATACTTCACTTTATTCATGGTCCCTCAAGCTTTTCAGTTGTCTTCCTCAGGTCAAACTAAATTTATCCTGGATTGGACTTGTGTGTAAGAAGCCCCTTTCAGCATTAAGAGGATTACACGTGGTGGAGAAGGGACAGCAGAAGTTCATGACCTTTCACTAATGCTATTGGGGAGACACGTGTGGAGACACCTTACTTGGTGCGATGAGGTGTGCAGCAAGGCGGTGCTGAGAAGAGATCAGTACAGCAGCAGTCCCAGCAATGTGAGAGAACGAGCTTATTCAGCAGTCCCGGATCTACCACAGTTGGAGAGTTGTCCAGATCTGGGCAGAGCTGTGTAGCAGAAGGGACTGCCACTGGAGATTTAGCTTGCCATACCTAATGTTAAATCTCTATAAAGATCAGTTTGCAGTTAATGATAATCCTTGGTGAACTTAGTTGCCTTGTCAAAATGATCTGAGTCGTCAGGCCCAGCCTGACCACCACCGTGGTGCTTCATGGGTGCTTGCTCCAGGAGTTCCCCAAGCCTAGGCTTAGGTCACTAGCCCGAACCGAAGGGCGCAGTGCAGTGCAAGCTGTAATTGTAGAACCTGTCTGGTAGCTTCTGGGACAGGATTGTGTGGTGTTTCAAAACACCTGCCTTTCAGGCTGATTCAGTTCTCCCCAAAAAAAGGCAAAAAAAACCCCTCCTTGGCAAGGCCGTGTATAGTGCAGACATAACTTTAAGTGGCTTTTGGTGTGGTGTTGGAGATGGGAGAAGGAATGTGGCCTTGATAGAGACAGGAGTCAACATCTCCTGCCAGTGCTGCTGGAGTACAGCCTGTCCTTGAGCAACTGCTTCACAGGGAATGTGGTTCTCCTCACCCAAATTTAAAGCTGATCTGCACATTCATCACTAGTCTGAATAAGAATGTGAGCAAAGCCAGTTTAAGGCAGCAGGTGGTTTGTTTGTCAGGCTTTTTTAAAGCTAGGCTTAGCTGGGTGGAAGGTGCTGCTACCAGATCTGGTTTAAAAAAAACCTAGTCTGGCTTTTGAAATCGTCAGCCTGTTTTGTAGGCACAACTTCCAGCTTAAGTAGAACAGGGAGTAAAGCTCCCTCTTCAGCCTTTGCATGCCCATTTTACTCACCTGGCTGACTGGCTTGAACTAAAAGTGATGCTGGCTTAAAACAAATGGATTTAAAAGGATTGTAGGTACCCCAAATGTCCCAGCAGCATTGATTTAGCTTTCATTAATCTCTGCTCATTTAACTGAGACAAAGCAGCCATTATTTTGCTATAAGTTGACAGTCCATTGTGTGAAGAGATGAGAGATGCTTTAATGACTTCCTGTGGATGGGAGTGGCTTAAGGTGCCAAGTTCAGTGTAAAGGCTGTTAGTTGTGGCCCATCAGGTCCTAATGATTCTCAGTGGCTGCTTTATTTAAGGGAACCTGAAGGACAAATGCAAACCCAGACTAGCTGATGACTAAATCTGCTTCCTGTTTGCTCTCAATTGCAGTCAATTAATGACCTATCACTTGTTTAGCTGCCCAAAAGGTCCTCTCTGGTACTATAGTGTAAATTCATTTGTTCTTCACTGCCCTGCAGCCGTGAGGAAACATGCCGGACAGCGCTGGATGCAGCTGACCTGATGTGTGTGGTCTTGGATGCAGGGAGACAAAATATAGATGCAGAGACACAAAATGTAGTTTTCTTGCCTGGATTATCTGGGGTTACAGGATGCCTGAGGCAGAGCAAGGCTGTTAGCAGCTCACCTGGAGCAGGCAGCTGAAAACCACTCTGTTTCCCCCAAATAAATGCTCTATGCCTGGTACACACATCCAGAATAGTGAAATTCAACACCTGTGTGCCCTAGAAGAAGTGCCCACCTACTGCCTTTGGTTTTGACCTTTGTATTTCAAGTGTCATGTTAACAGGTCTTTGCTTACATGGGTGCAACGCTTTCCTGTACTGGAAAGTAGCTCTAGTAAATGGGTTTCTTCATCAGATCAGCAAATGGAAGCAGATAACAATGGGCGTTCTGCAGAAAGCAGGGACTTGGCTTAGAGCTGCCGTGCTCTGCAGTGGTTGCAAACCGGACAGTGTTGCTGAAGGTCCAGCAGGTTTCCTGATGTAATGTGCTCTGTTGTTCAGGTTCTGGTGCTGTAATCCTGTGGCAGTCTCTCACTGTTTCTCTTGGAAGAAGCAGGTAGAGCAGCAAGGCTAGTTGCAGTGCCCTTTTCGTGGTGTTTGCCGGCTGTTCAAGTGTTTGTGGTTATGGGAGTAAGGCAGACTCCTTCATCTGGCTGTGAAACAGGTCGTGCAGCAGCAAATGTCTCCACTTGAGGAATTTTTCAGATTATAGGGAAGATGCTTAGTTGTGTATAAGAAACCTCTTGTAACTAGTAGGTTTATGCCTAACAAGAGCTTTCCTAAGCCCCTGATGATCTTCAGTGTACCTTAGGAATACAATTGGCTCATCCCCTGAAAGCTTTCACTTGAGATGTTTGTCTTGTGTGAAGTGCAAAACATACTTGAGAAGCTTAATTTCAGGGATGCAATTTCTAGCCATTAAAACTGGTGGTGTAAGGAGGTGTGGAAGGCAAAACAGTGCTCGTGCTGTGAGCTGCCTTCCCATTTGTGATCTAAAGGCTGCAGAGATACCTTGCCTCTTGCTTCTCTAGCTTTGGTTTGGAAGTTCAGCCTTGGTCAGAGCTGTAGCCCACAAGGTAGCTGCACACAGAGCTGTGTCTGGTTTTGTCAATGGACAGAACTTACAGCTGAGTTGTGCTTATTCTTCCTCTGCTCTGTGCATTCAGGGGTCTTGTTTGTGGAGGGGCTTCCGCTGTACTTGGGTTCTGCTAGAAATTAGCATGTGGGAGGAAAAGGAGACCTCTTCATGGCTGCAGGGGCAGTGGGAGTGGGATCTAGCTTGTGTGGTTCATGTTTGCTTAACAATTCTGTCTTCTTTCTCTGGATTTTCTCAGTTTTCAAGCTAAAACCCATTTGCTGGATTTTTAGCTGGTCCTGCAAGTGACCTAGGTCTGGAAGGCTCAAACATCTGAAAGTCTTTGTGCTTGAATGAAGCGTTACCTTTCAAGACAAAGTCTGATGGCCCAGAGAGATGCTGCTGCTACAGGACAGGGACCGATTCTCACTCGGCTCGCCCCATGCTGCCTTAACCCGCCTGCTGCAAACTGCCTGTGGGTCACAGCTCCTGGTACCAGTCCCTGCTTGTCCTCTCTGCACAGGCTTAGGCTGTAATTTTCTAAATGTTTTCCTGTTTCAAATGCCTGCTTGGTGCAGCCACACTGCATACCAGATCAGGGGAATGAGCCAGGCTTAAAAACTAACTCCCGGTGGTTTGGTTTTAACCAGATCGGCTCCCCAGCCCAGCTTCCTGTGTGGAAACTCATCTGCCTAAACTGGTCTAAGTGGAGAGGGAGCACTGGGGTGGGGACAAGTGGCTGGGGCTGCAGCTTTTGTAAGCTGTCTGGGCTGGTAGGGTTTAACTTCAGGTTAAGAGCTGAACTACATGGAGATGCTGCCTTTCAGAAGCCTTTGAAATGTCTCAAATGTGATGCTAACATTTGAAGTCTGAAAAATGCAGCTTTCCATCCAGGCGGTGGTGTGGAAAGTTGTCCAGCTTGTGCTGCGGTGCACCTTGGCTCCAGGGATCTCCCGGACAGACAGGAGGACGTCATCCAGGAGAGCTGCATACTCAGAGACCTGCATGGGAGCCTTTTACTAAGGACTAGCTTCTCACGATGTTGTTGAAACCAAACCTAACCGGCTCGGGAGAAGGGAGCACGGTCTCTCCCAGATGCTCGGGCACAAGCCCAGCGCAGCACGGCTCCCTCTGCCAGGATGGTTGGCTGCTAGTGGCGACTCCAGGGAAAAATCCAGGTTGGAAAGACTCACGCTGGTTCTTGGCGCTTGGAAAAGTCTGCAGTGAAGCATTTGGGCTGGGTTGGGCTGGGTTGCTGTGTCAGGTTATGAAGTGAAATTATTTAGTATTTGGTAGATGTTTACTTTTGAATAACTTGAGGTTGTGACTCTTTAGACTGGATTTCTATAGGAAATTAATTCTTCCTGCCCTGGTATCCTACTAGTTTTGTCTACCATCAACAATTGATTGCCCTGTAACAAATTTCCAGGCAATCTCCAGAAATCTCTCCAGAAATCCCTTTAAATTCTATTTAAGTTGGTGTTTTTCCTTGATGACCCATATCCATCTTTCAGTGTGGCTGGGAGCATTAAAGGGGAAGCAAGCTTCTGGTGGCTGTTTGCTTCAGATGAGAAGGTCTAATCAAGAAATGCTGGTTATCTAAGCAAATTCTGCTCTGTGCTTCAGCAGTTATACCCATAGCTGAATTGCAGGGAGCTTGTCTTTAATGTAGACTGAAGTCATCAGAGGGGAAACAGATTTCTTGAACTTGAATCTGATTGGGTTCAATTAAACAAAACAACTTATTTCCTGAAAAATTAGATGGCTAGGGAAAATGACTGGATGCTGTGGAGTGAGTGCTTCCTGACACTGATGAATTTGTTCCCTCTTTACTGTGTTTTTTGAATGGTGGGTTTCATCCAAGATGTTGGAGGAGGGCTCTGGGTGGGATTTGAATTCTGCTGTCTGTCGATAGACAATATCTATATTTGTGTCCATGCTTCTCAGAAGATGAAGCTTGGTGGGATTTAATGTTAAAGATGGCATAAAACCTAGCAAGATCGTAGTCCCCAGAGGGAAGGTAGTCTCCTACTGCCAGGGATCTGGGCTAGAGCAGAGCGCTTGTGCATTTTCATAAATGCAGAAATGTTACATATTCATATGGGCAAGTTATGGTTGCTGTGGGAACTGAGTTGTCTGAGCAATGTGCCTTATCCTCTCCTCCCTATGGCTGCATTATAAATGTTTTTAGGGCCTGCCCAAAAACAAGCAATCTGAAAACTAGACTGAAGGATTAATGCGGTGAAATACCATGCTGAAGATGCAGCGTGGTGCTTTTGGAGGAATATTTGATGCTGTTACAGGTGCTTGATAGTCATGTGACTGAATTGGCACTACAGCTTGTACTAGTACTACTAGGGGAGTAGGAAAAAAATTCTGGTGGATGCTATCCTGGTGAAGTGCTATGGAGGAGGCTGCAGCTTGGAAGGGGTAAGGCAAGCACGCTGCCAGGAGGTACAGTTTTCGATGGTCTCATCCCAACTGCAGTGTTTCAGCTCCCTTGCTGTGATCTGGGAATGTTGGCGCTCCCCAAATTGCCATGGGGTGAAGGTCCCATCTCTGGTGGTGGCAGTGGCCTGTGTCTCGTGGGGTACCCACTGATGGTGGGGCCTTGCCTGGGCTTTGCTAGGTCCTGGGCAAGTGAGTGGCCATGGGATGTGGCCATGGGTGTGGAAAAGGAGGCCAGGAACACTGTCTGGGATGGCTGGGGTTGCACGTGAGGGATAACGTGACAGGCTGGAGTCACTGCAGCGCCCCGTTGAAGAGCCGGGAGTGGTGTGTGCGAGGTGTACATCTGATGGCACAGTGGGAGAGTGTGGGGGCAGGGGGAGGAGGAGGAGACAGCTGCTGCTGCTTGGTAGCTGGCTTATAAATGCCCTCTGACTCAGATTTCGGGTAACACAGCTGAGCATCTTGTGGTTTCATCAGCCCCCAGATCCCCGCATTAAACTGGAATTCTCAGACTATGAACCTGCTGCGTTTCCTTAGGCTGTTGGCACAGGCTTAAACCGAGGCAAGAATCTGGCGTCTCCAGTACCGTAGGCTTGTGAACACCCTGCAGGGGAGGGGAGGGCTGGGAAAAAGGGGGGGGACCAGGCAGGCGGGAGGTAAACAGGCCATGAAAAATTCCTGATGTGAAATGTGTCCTGTGCTCTGTCCGATCCTCTCTTCTCTGTACCAGTGTGATGTGCCCGCTCAGACTGGACCCAGGATAATGGGCTTCTCTCTGGGTAGTGGTGGGGGGGGTGTTGAAGGTTATCCTTGTTACTCAGTGGTAAACAATGCAGAGTCAGTGAGGCACAGTGGCCAAGTTGAACCAAATAGATTATGCTAGCAGAATTGTGAAGCTTTGCATTGGGCTCTGAATTGGAGCCAGCAGCTGGAGTCTGTCCAGGACTAAAGTGTTTTTGGGTTTTGTGGGTGGAGGGAGGCGGGGACAGGAGAGCTGGGTAGCACTAAAACTAACTGTCTGCTCTGTCGCTGCTGCTGCTATCATCGTTGCTGGGGGGATTGCTGCCTCGAGCCTGTCATCTGCCGTGCCGTATTGTGGAGACCTGCTTTTGTGCTGCCTGCCTCCCTCGATTTACTGGAGCTGCACCTCTCTCCTCCTGCCTGCCGTCTTGTCTTTCGGGGGAAATCTTATCCTTTCTTCTTACCTTTATTTTGTAAGAGCTGATGCAGTTCTCTTGCATGGCTGAGTGACGTCACTGTCAGCACAGTAAGCATCAGCAGCCTGGTCACATGCTGACCCAGTCAGTAATGCAGACGGGATAGGAAGGTGGAGGGGCTGAGGGGGGTGGGGGGCTGGTTTCTGGACATATGGTAGCCCTCCCTTTTGGGGTGCAACTGCTAGTTGCAGAAGCCGTGGCTTCAGAGCGGCACAAGACCTGGCTTGGGGCTTAATGCTTCAGAAAACTCCTTCTTTAAAAAGAAAAAAGCAGCCCTGAACTCTCAAGCTTCTGTTTGTTCTCAATCTGAGCAGACTTCCAGGACTCTGAAGAAGCAGTGGCAAGCAGGATGCTTTTCCCTACGTCCACGCAAGAGTCTTCCCGTGGCCTCCCAGACACCAACGATCTGTGCCTTGGCCTGCAGTCCCTCAACCTGACAGGGTGGGACAGACCCTGGAGCACCCAGGACTCTGACGCTGCAGCACAAACCAGCACACAGTCCGGTGAGTCTGCTGACACATGCAGCAACAGTTGTTGGATTCCTCTTATTTTTAGCCATTTTAAAGCTAACCCAGAGCAATTTGCTTGTGTAATGGGGTGCTGGTAGTTACCAGCAGGGGCTTCTCGACCCGTAGTGCTTGTGTAATGTGGTGGTTGAGTTCAGGAGGCTGTGGCTGGCTGTGCCACAGCCCCCTCTGCTCTGCTGTCAGTTCACTGCAGACAAGAAGTGCCCAGGCTTATGTTTTGCTTGTTGCTGTAAGGCTGGTGGAGGAATAACCTCGCTGAGCGAAGAGGAGAAATCCTCTTGCTGTGTTTAGAGGGAGTGGGTGGGGGGTGTGGTGTCAGGAGGCTGAACATGCTGGGTGGGAGTGAGGATGAACTTCGCTCCGGCAGCCTGAGAAAATCCCCGGTGGCAGGTAGCTCTGCAGGCAGGGGTGCGCATGCTTGCGGAGGGACACCCCCCTGCCCAACTGCAAAAGTCCAGGCAGCACCACTTGCTCCTGTGCTATGGCAGTGTTGCCTGCCCAACTCTGCCTGTGGGGCGTGGTAGGCGCAGCCAGCACCTGACTAACAACTTCAGCTGGCAGCTCGCGGGCTGGGCAGAAGACTTGGAGGGATCCTTCTCCACTCCCATGTTCAACTAGAAATAGCGGTCTTGCTCCTAGCAGTGGGCTGGAGGAGATGCAGTGGAATGGCTTCTTGCTTTTAACTCTTTTGGTCCGGCGCAAACCTACGTGATCGGCAGGGTGTGGGCTTGCAGCCATGCACTGCTGGCTGGCTTGCCCTTCCCCCTCGATTCTTTCCAGTCTGGTTTTGCAGCTGGGATCAGATGGGGAGTTTTTGGGGTGCAGGGTGCTTCCCCTCCAGAGTGATGCAGGGTTCAGTTAACTCTTCCAGAGGTACCAGCCCTTCTCTGTAAAATCACAGGAGGAGAAAAGGATGCTGTGTGCTCAAACTTAATGCATCTCCTCGGCCTGGTGACGGAGCAGGGGTGTAAAACAGAGGGAAGAGTTCATTTCACAGCCTTTAAGGGCTGTAAAAAACAATTTCACAAATGGTGGTGTGTTCATTCAAGTATCAGTCCATGGAAAGATCTAGTGCTTTGGCAGAGTTTGTACAAGTTCAGCCTGGTTGCTACAGAAACTCATCCCTTTTATAGCAGCACGCTGCTGCTTTGTTAAAAGGGTAGTGCATCTCTGCGCAGACTTGGGTGACACAGGAGGCCCCAGGCGTAAAGTTGGTGCTGACAGGAGTTGTAGATAGCTTCTGGGGTGGCCTGGACAGCGTGATTTGCCCATGTAGATGTTTGGGGGAGCAAGGGGGTGCTGTTGACCACCTCTGTCCAGGGGATGCTGCCCTCAGGATAGCATAAGCTTCTGGGATGCAGCCTTGAATGTTGCTGTATGGGTTGTAAAACAAAAATCACTTGTGGGGTGGTAGAGATTGAAACAACAGCTGCATCAGCACAGCTCACTCAAGTTTCTACATCTAATTTTCACAAGACTTAGCATGCAGGCTTGCGTGTGGGCCCTAGCACAGGCACTTGGGGTCTACTTGTAGTCAGGCTGTGGTAGCTTTATTAAGCCTTGCTCTGCTCCAGCACGTGGCCCTATAGGCTTCCCCTAATGAACCAGGGAATAACATGCACTTGGTATCTGTCCTCTTTCATTTACCAGTCAAAACCTTGAAGGAGGATGGAGAAATGAAAGTTATTAGTGTACAGTGGGCTGGACGTGTGCCTTAGAGCTGTGCACTGAGCCCCTTATGGTTGTTAGCAGACTATGGGGCACTGAACCTATGTTATAGGATCTTTGATGTAAAGAGCACACTTAAAGCAGGCAACATCCATGCTGAACAGTTCTGCTGCTGCTGACGACCACAACGCCTGGGGCTCAGTGCACAATGGCACTGCAGAGCGAAGGCTGTCGCACACCGAGGCAGCTGCTCTGTGCGGATGTCCCAGCCCCACCTGATCCGCTGTAGCCATTCTCCAGCACTCTCTTGGCCGGCTTCCTGCCAGGCTGTCTTGGCAGAGGCATGAACATCTCTGCAGCGCTCTGGCAGGCAGGCGAGCAGCGCTTGCACAAGCCTGTGGCATGCTTTGCACCTTGCAGGTTGTGTGGTGGGGCTGAGTGGACTGTGGTGAAAGGAGTTTGCTGTCAAGGGTGATGGGGCTTCTGGTTTCGGGAGGGAGATGTTTGGAGAGGATTTGAAGGTGCTCTGGTGACCTCCTGCTAGCAGGGGCTGTATCTGGTGTCAGGTGCCCCCGCTGACTGCAGTGCATCGTGCTGGAGCTCCTGCCTGCCACAGAGGCCTGGGAAGAGCAGTAGAAAGGATCTAACCCCAGGCGCTGCCCTCGGCTCGATCTGCACCCAGTGGATGTTTGTTACAACTTAGCTGCTGGAAGACAGTACCCAGTGCTGTCTGGAGAGGCCTGTTTCTCACTTCTCACTCCTGGTAGTCCCCTCAGTACATGAGGGGGCATTTGGGCATAAAACCAGCCCAAATGCAGCTGTGCTGCTTCTGCAGAGGAGCCTCTGGCCTGCAGAGGCTGTGCACAGGGCCTAGGGCTGTATAGCTGGGGGTATTGTGGTCCTGAGACCGCATTCTCCCTCTCAGTCCCACCTTCCCAGGTAGGGCAGGAGTGCTCCTTGGCCTGGGCTGCTGTTACTGTCCTGCTCCGAGAGCTGATGGGGATGGTGAATGCTGGCTGGAGAAGTGAAAGGCTTATATCTGTGCACAGCTGTTGACCTGCTTCAGCCTGCCCACACATCCTGCATCTGCATAGCCTCATCTGTTTCTCCCTTGTAAGGGCCCTGGAGTGGTAATGTGGAGCTCCTTGGGAGGGGAGATGTTGTGGTTCAGGAGCATCTTCTGAAAGACTGCATAAAACTCCTCTCTGGGTGGCAGAGGAGTGTTCCTGTGTCTGAAAGCCGTACAGATCCGAGTTGGTGGCAGATGCCAATGCTTCCAGGTGGCCTAGCTATGCTGTAATGGAAAAAGGGAGGACGTGGAAAGGATGCTACTGTGTCCAGGTACCACTGATGCCCAGCGCTGGGGTCTCAGGGTGTCCTGAGAGCAGGGGAGGCTGCGTCAGTGCTGGGCTGTCTCTAGGGGCTGGGAAGGGATGGTGCTGCCAAGCAGAGCTGTTGTGCTGTTGGTGCCCAAGCGTTTGGAAGGTTCCAGCAGTGACTCAGCTGTGCAGACCCATGGGGAGGTGGCAGGAAGGGTGGAAATTTTTTAAAAAAAAACCAAAACAAACCAACCAAACCCTAACAATCAGACTAAAAATATTGCTGATGTGGTCCCCTGCAGTGCCCGTGCTTGAGTACTGATGAACTGGGACCTCCTCTCCTGTCTGCATAGTCTGTGCCAGCATGGAGCGCTCTCAGCCTGGGAAGGACCTTTGGCTGCAAACCCTTCTGGTGTCACCTTGTGCTCCCAGGGTGGTGTCACCATGCAGCTTGGTGCAGTGGGATCAGGTGCCTGCTGCTGGCTGGGGCTGTGCTGGAGGAGGCCAGAGAGCAGTAGGGCTGGTTTGTAATCTCCAGTCTTGCCTACGTCCCCCTTCCCAAATGGCTGCTGAACCCCTTGCACCCAAAGTTATTTGTAATGAGTTTTCCTTCTGGGTCCAGCACTGTAATGCACTGAGGATGTGTGCTTAGCCCTTGAGAGTGTGCCAGATGCGCTGCCAGTCCCTGAAGCTGGTGTCTGGAGAGAGCCTCTCCAGGAGGCAGCAGCTGCTGCAGGCTCGAGCTGCCTGCATTTATTGGCTGTAGGATTGAACTGCTGTCTCATGGCAGGAAAGGCATCTTAAACCTACTGCTGCCACTAGATCTCTCAGGCTGGAAATACTTCAGCAAGTCCCAGGAACTTGCTCTGTGGCACAGGGAGGGGCTTTTGCAGGAAACCGGTCTCAAACACTTCCAGTCCTACCATCCCCAGCTGTATTTCTTGAGGCAGCATTTCCCCTTTAAAGTAGCCTCATAGTAGGCAGATGCTTTTAAGACCTTCAAGCTCATCACTCTGCAGAGGCAAGAAGGGGTTAAGAGGCAGTGAGATGGGACTGCCCTTGATGATATCCTTTACCTTCCCTGCCCTATTCCTCAAGGAGCACAAGCAAATGGGGTCTCGATCCAATTTTTGCCTGGAGAATGGGTGACAGCAGTACACAAGTAGATCTGTGTGCAGATTTTGGGTGTCCCTGGCTGGTTTTTAGCCTGTGTGCCAGCTGCTTGGTCTGGCTGGTCTGCCCTGCCCTACATTGGGAGGCTGAGGCTAACCCTATGTGGGACAGGCAGACTTGCCCACTGGGAAATCATCCTAAAACCAGTCTGTTAATACTAAGTTTGCGATGCTAACCTGCAAGGGCATTTTCAGAAGGATCAGCTCTTCTAGGGAGGATGCTCTAGGTGAGCCCAGCCTGAGCTCTTCCTGCCATGTCAGCTGAACCACCTTGCTCTATCTGCCTCTCTGCTTGTTGTGTGACCCTAAAGCTGCTGGTGCAGCAACAGATTTGAGCTTTGTCTTGGATCTAATCTTGAGGCTGCAGCTCCAGCCTCGTCCTTGCGCTGTCTGGGGTGGCTGCTGCTGTCTCATTCTCTCGCCTGCAAGGTTACTGCTCCAGTTGCTCTGGTGCTGGGGAAATAGCCTGTGGCAGGGAAGTGCTGCTGGATCTTTCTAGCCCTTGGTTCTCCTGCTTCCCAGAGCACAGCAACTTCTTTCTGCAATAAGCTTGAACATGCTGGTTATCTGTAGTTGCTTAAAATCTGCTAGGCTAGAACTGCAGGCAATCCGTTGTGCATTGCCTGGCAGATAGCTGAGACCTCTGACTATGAATCACCCTGAAGTCTTCAAGGCAAAACCCTGTCTCTGAAGGATGAAAGAAAAGACCTGTTGCACAGAAGGAAGCATGGTTGTTGTCATGGACTCCTAGCCAGAATTCTTCAGGAAGTGCTGTGTATGTGGTGGCAGGCACCTGAGAACCCACAAGTGAGAGTAGCTAATCAGTTTGGGGGTGGCTGTTGCTAATAAGTACAACACAGCAATTTCTGGCCTGCCTTGAGTAGTTGTTTTGAGTGTTTAGCTGCAGAGCTTAAGGAAGACCTTAGAGGGGCAGAGGATTTGGGTGAGGGTCCCTTGGATATCTGTTCTCCCTGGCTGTTTAATTTGCTGCTAGGCTAACCTGTGCTGCAGTGTGATGCCAGGTGCCCACTCCATAGTGTTCTCCCTTGTGCCCTTCTGCATGAAAATCTTCCTTGTGCTGGAGGAAAGTTTCAGAGGCTCATTCTGATAGAGGAGAGCTCACCATCTGGATAACTCTAGGTTGTTACCAGTTTCCAAGAAGGATTTTTTTCTGCTCTGTAGTGAAAGGGAAGTTACAGGTCCAGGGAGGGAGCACTTCACCCTGAGTGAGGCTCAGTTCATGGACTTCAGCGGTAGCCTCGCTCAGATTTAAGCCTAAGCCTGCCTAGAAAACTCAGTCAAAGGTTCCTTCGTACTGCTGATGGTATGGCTGTGCTGGAGCAAGGAGACAAGACCACCTCTTCCTGGCCTCAGAGCTGCACCCAATTCGGGCAAGCAGGGAACCAAAGACTTGGTGGTGCTGGGGATCCTGAATCCCATGTTCTCAGTGTCCTTTGCCTTGAAATGAAGGCAGGGTTTCCTGGTAGCTGTGTGTTAAGCCCTGGTCCTTCTGGAGCAGCCTGCCTACTGTTGAGGGCTCAGTAGTGGAAACATGAACATGGTGGTGGTGCCTTGTATGTGGAGGTTAATTATAATAATGCTGTAAGGTAACAAAGCTGGGAGCTGGCTTCACTCACGTGGCCTCCTGCATGTACTCCTTCAGGAGTACCTGAGATGGTGTTACTAAAAGCTTGCCCTATGCCATCTTAGCTCCTGTAGAGCTTTTCTGAGGATGCACTTCGTGTGGATGCTTAATGGGCCCTTGTGTCTTGAGCATGTTTGAGTAAGGGCTGCTCACACTCTGGCTGATTTCTCAGCCCCTGGCCAGAGCCAGCTGTGCTGTGGAGTAGAAAGCAAGGAGCACTTAATAGCTGCAGACTGCTTGTGAGGAAGCAATATTTGGTCCTTAATAGAATAAAATATGTATCAAATAAGTAAAACAAGTATCAAAACTCGCAATTGGTTTCTAATGGAAGTTGCTCTTAATCCACCTCTTAAAGCTTCCATTTGAGCAGCTTCTCCTAAACAGATTTATTTTTATTTGCACCGATGCTGTAAAATAGAAGATGTGAATAGATGAGTAACTGGAACAGGAACCTAATCAGCATCTCTGCTTGCATCCAGCTAGAACTGAAGTGGGTCAGGACAGCCTCCAGTCTTGTGCTGGAGACAATTTGTGGGAGCAGGCATGTACCACCCAAAACATCTTCTGTCAGGGGAAGGATATTGCTGTGTCTGGAGCAACCCTGAGGGGCTGTTGCTGCTGCCTGTGTGCTCTCTGGAGGTAATGGGGGATGAGTGTGGGTGCAAGGAAGGTGCAGACTTCTCAAGCATTTGGTCCTGCTCAAAGCTGTTGGAGATGCTGTGACCAAAATGTTCCAGCACTGGCAGATCTCCACCCATCATAGACATGCTTACTGGTGCTTCGCTGCCTGGTGATGCTGATGGGTACAAATACATCAGGTTCATGGAGTTTTTTGACTCAAGTTGTAGCCTGGAGTGTCTGCCTCTCAGCTAGCTCCTGAAGCAAGCCTTAACAAGCCTGTTCTCTTCTGAGGAGAGCATTGGAGCTGCTGTTTCATGGCTCTGAGCTGCCCCAGGCAACTAGTAGCTTAGGTTTTTTCCCTCGATACAATATCAGCAGGGTGTTTTAGGTGCATGCAAGCTCTGGCCTGGGGTAAGATTCATCCCCAAAATTGTGCCAGTCAGGTGAGACATGGGGTAAGTAGGTTTTCCTCCAACCCTTGCCCTGCTAGATGTCTAAGCAGCAGATGGGATGTTTGCTTGCTGGGCAGAGCAGACATGAAAGGTTTTGTCTGCTGCAGCTTCATCAGTGGTAATATGGTAGCTCTCTAGAAGAAGCCCTGAATGTGTTTTTGGCTCAGTGCCTTCATTACAAACTCCACAGCGCACGCAGGTCTGCGTACTTCCACTTGGAGCTGAGTAGGGGAACTGCCCGGACTTCCACGTGGCTTTTGGAGCTGCTCTCCGAGTGTGCTGGGGCTGCCTGTAGCAGGAGGTGGGAGTGATGCCTGTTCCTCCCCTTCCCCAGCTCTGGTGGGACTGGCCCAGAGTTCAGCATCTGCTCCCACCTTAGGCTTGGGTTTGTCCCTGGTGCTGCGTTGTGCCTGGGCTGTGTAGTGCGGTGCTGCAGGATGACCCGTCATTGCGGTGACACTAAGGGCAAGGCCAGTGACCCAGTAGACTGACCTGTTCGTACAGCTGAAATCCCTCTAGCTGACTTCTTGTGTGATGATTGCATGTGGGCCTGCTGTAAGAGGGTGTCTTGGACCCTCTGCGGTGCCCTAACCCCTCTGCAGGGCTCTTGACAGAGTGTTGTTTTAGAGTGGTAGTGTAATTCAGGTTGGAAGTGACCTCTTGAGGTTATCTAGTCCAGCCTCCTGCTCAAAGCAGGATAGGAAAGCTGTTGGAGGGTGGCACAAGTAACATAGCCCAAAAGGGGGCTGTAGAAACTAATTCATGTTCTGCCTCAGTGTTCCCAGAACAAGGCCTGTTTAAACAGGCACCTCCACTGAGCTGGCTCTGAAGTGATCTGCTTCCAAAAGGTGCCATGGTCCTTGAGCTGTCACCGCACAGACACCATCGGTGCCACTGTGGGGCTGAATTACCAGCCTCCCAGATGGTGTGGGCTGAGGGCAGGGCATCTCCAGCCAGCGTTGCATCTTCTGTCTCAGCACCTTGTGTCCACATCTCCAGGCTCGCTTGCCTTGTGCCATGGTCCCTTAGGTGCTGGCAAAACAGCTGAATCACAGGTGATGTCTGTGCTACTGCCAGCTTGGAGGCTGTTCTCAGACACAGCAGCGGCTGCCATCCGTTTGAGACAGCCACGGAGAAATGCCCGGCTTCCTTCCTTGCCCCTCTGGCTTGTTCTATCTCTGAGAATGTAGAGGGAAGGAAGAGTGAAGCAAACCCCTAAAGCTGTGAGATGAAGGTAACTGGGAGCCTGCAGGCATAGCTGGTGGTGCTGGGCATGCCAGTCTAGCAGTGAAATATGTGGCTTTATGCCAGCCAAATGCCTTAATGTGATGCCTGTGTGCCATTTCTCAAATAAGATTGCATTTGGGACTAAAGCCTGTCTTCCTTTCCCAAAAGGGGTATGGCCAACAGCCTGCTCCCTCTCTAACAAACATACCTTCTCCTGAAGGTGGTATCCTGATAGACTCGACACCCCGCAAACTGTGATGCGGCTGAGCAGTGAAAATGAGTCACTCATCCTTGTTAGCATGTAAAATAACACATGCTGTAGAGTTTGCACCCTGGATGCTGCAGCAGATAATTGAGAGGAGTTTGGTACTTAAATATAGAAGTGTTTGTTCTTGAGGCTTGCGAAGCTGAAGCTTGTTGTACAGAATTTGACCTGAATATGTTGGCTTTTAAATCTCTCTGGGACTGATACATGTTAAACCCCACTGTATTGCAATGTTCTGATCTCTTAAAGACAAACGCAGTTGTGGCAGTCTGTTTAGTGAATGCAATTACCTGCGCGCTTCTAATCCTGAATTGTGTTTTAGCTGTCTTTACTGATTTTATATTTACCTTGGGCCTCTGTTTTCCCTTCCCAGAAACACAGTGGTAAATTCCCTGCCTCAAGAAGCAGCGAGGCTTGTCAGCCGGGTCCCACTCTCTTGGCGCAGGAGGAGGACCTGTGTTCTCAAATGCTAATGCAATAAACTTCTCTGTGTTCAGAGTTCTGCTGCTGTTTCCATTTTTCAGGGCATGCTGGGGAAGTGACTTACCACATTGGTGCCAGAACCAAGAATAGACCTCAGGTGTCCTGACTCTAATTCTGTGGTTCAGCTGTGGGATCATGCTGCCTTTTTTTATTCCCCTGCCCCCTTCTTAACAAACCAGAAATAGCTGCTCAAATATCCTCAGTTCTTCTTCGCCCCAAATGAAGAATCTGTCAGGGCAGAGGTTCTCCTTTTGTAGTTCAGAAACAAAGGGCTGTGCTGTAGTTCCTATTTAGGCGGTGGCTACTGCTGGTTTGATCACATCTGCAGTTCTGGGAGCTGCTTTTCTTCAATATTGGCAGTTGGTTCAAGATGATGGAGGCTTCTGTTGCAATGTACAGCTGCAGGGAGGGTGCGTGCATCTGCCTTCAGGTGGCTTTTCTCATAACAGCAGTGACTTCTTTCCCCAGTGGGATTATAATCAAATTGAGAGGATTTGAGCTGGATGGGACCTCTCAAGGCATCCAGCCTGCTGCTCAGATGAGCTCTGAGAGCCTGAGGATGGAGATCTACTCCACCTCTCTAGGTCCTGTCCCATGACTGCTCCACTTAAGAGGAAGAAATTATTTTGCCATCAGCATTTCTTGCTGCAGCTTTTCCCTGTTTCTTTGTGCACCTGTAAGAGCCTGGCTGTTCCCTGTAGCTCCCTGTTAAGGAGTGAATCGATGGGGCGAATCCAGTGTCTGCCTTCCCTGTGCCAAGCAAAGCCTGTTCCTGTACCATGTGCTGCAGCTTCTGCTGGGCTTGGTTCAGTTGGTGTCCCCATGCTGGCTCCTTGCAGGCAGTGCAAGGTCCCATGGCTGCAGGCATGAAATGCTAAAACTTCACTTAAGATTAGTCTGAAGTATTGATCACCCCTTCCTGTGTGGTGAGCAGGTCATGTTATAAGCAGCTTTGTGCTCACGTGTGGTGGAGGGGGAAAACTCACTCTGGCAGCCTGTCTGGCTGCGTCGCTGCCGTAACTACAGAGATGTTAACTGTAGCTGTAGGAGGTGGTTAAGGTGCCTGTTTGCCTTTCAGACATGCAAATGTTTCTCTTGCCATGGAGTTGCTTAGTGTCTGTAGGAGGTGCTGCTTTTTGGCTGACTAAAACATTCAGCCTGCTCCCACCCCACCAGGGTAGAGTCTGGCTGGGCGGTAAAAACTGCAGACAAGCTGTTTTTCTGGAACTGCAGCAGGCTATTGTTTGGGACATCCGCCTTTTTTTCTTTACAAGCTTATTTGCCAAATGACAAAAGAAACTGCACTGTGTTCAGTCTCCAGGGCCTTGGTCACGCTGCTTCCCTCCTCCGCCACCATGCCCCAAATGTGCATACAGCTCTGCAGCCTCTGGGCACGGCAGGTGTCTCTGAGTGGAAGCAGAAGTGTGGTGGCACTGAAACCTATCTCTTCTGCCCTGCCTCTCTTGGTAAGAGCTTTCCTATTGATCCCTTTGCTCCTGCCTCTGCAAGGAGATCAGGGCAGAAGGGCGGACTTTCAGTGTAAGTAGTAGTTGGATGAAGGGGAGGTCTTGACGGTTTGCCATCCCTCCCATGCTGAGTAATCTCCCAGCAGACAAACTTCTGGTATCTCATCTCAGGAGACTGAAATGTCCCTCTGTCTAACCTTGATGATACCAGCCAGCAAAGGTGACCCAGTGAAGGGCTTGGCACTGTAGACCTGCTCGTGCAAGTCCTGGTACCTTCTAAATAGCCTTTCTCCAGCCCTGCAGTGAGCTTTCAAAGGCTCAAGTGTATGTATAGTCAGAGCATGACTTCCAAAAGTGCATGCATGTGCTCATCTAGCACTTGGTGCCGCTGCCAAATGCGGTGTCAAACTGCCTGCACATTAAGCATGCAGGTGCCAGACGTTGCTGGTAATGTAAGAATCTGGGGCCTGGCATGCTGTTCCAGTCAACAGGAGTTTCTTGTGTGTGTGCATGTGGTTACATGTGCCTTCAGGCTTGTGAAGAGGCTGAGCGATGTGCGTTGCCCTTTGGCAAATGGTGTTTTCCTTTATGGAGAAGCTTCCACTGATGTTCTTATGGTGTGGGGAAAGATGTTGAGCAGAAGGACCTGAACAGCTGTAAGGTGAGAGAGGTTTTTTTGCTCTGGGCAAGACTCAGTTTCCAGGTAACTTGACTAAAAGCGATGTACCAAGGAGTAAAGAACATAAGCACTGCTCTGCTAACGTGTTGTTGGCTGCTTCTGCTGGGTGGTCTCCTGCAGACCCAAGCTAAAGCAGAAGTACTTGTTCAGAGGACAGCTTAATGGTGGCAGAGCTTCTTGTCAGCTCTAGCTGTCAGGAATAAATTCAGTGGATGCTCTGTGTGTAGTGCTTTTCTTATCTTAAGGTCTTATTCAAGGCATTAAAGCGTCATTTGTCATCGGCATAGTGGTAAGGTGGTTTATTTATCCAGAGCCCTTCCCTGAGCTGCCAGCATTGGTAAGCCTGACTCCTTAGGGCTCATCTTTACATCCACCTCTTATAAAATGGGCTTGGCCAAAGCTACTGGGAAGGTCTAATTCTTAAATGGCTGTAAATTATAGTATGCAAGGAAGAAAGCCATATGCTTCGAGGTCCTGGGCAGGTGCTGAAAATCTTAAATTGCAAGTCTGACCAGCACATGGAAGAATAAAAGCTGTTCTGAGGCTGGTTGGGTTGGGCATCTTGCTGTTGGGGTGCCTTTCCCAAGGTGCGTGCTGTGAATTTCAGCCTGTGCTGCTGGAGTGATCTGTCTGAGATTTGGGTAAGTTTACACTAAACGTGGTAGCTCAGTAGCTGGTAACTGGATTTAAAAGATAATTTGGGGTCTACAGGACAGAGTTGGCATAGAGTAGAAACTAGTCATCCTTCTGAGTGATGGGTCCAAGATGTTTGTGTGTGCTCCCTTTGGTATCTTTAAGGGCCCCAGGATGATGCAGGAATTAAGAAGATGTATTGCCACAGCACTGTCCTGATAACATTTACTAGGGAAAGCTCAACTAAGGAGAGGGAGTGGTTCGTAAAATGCTTGTTCTCTAGAGAGCAACCTGAGCGCTCGCGAACTGGAAATGTGCCATGCTGGTATCGAGACTGCTCCACAGAGCTCTTAAATCTGTCAGTGTTTGGCTGACGTGCTCGAAGATGGAGCATGCTGGCTCTGAATCCAGTCATTAAAGCTGCAGCAGTGAGTCAAAAGTCAGGGCTGAGTTTCTATTAAAAGCTACCGTTTTTGCTGTCCCCTGCAAAGGAGCGTTGGTGTGTGCCTCTCTTGTAGCACTGAGTGGAGGCATGAAAAGTTCCAGAAGCTCTCTGCAAACTGCTGTGCTCTGGACAGCAGGGCTGCTGTGCATGAGCTGATGAATGCGAATTGCATTGACCCTTCAGTTAAAATTTCCCCTATAGGTGTGAAAAATACTTAGCTGTTTGCACTTAATTTTTTTTTTCTTAGTCTGAGTAGTTACCTGATATTTGCTGCTTCACTTCAGGATCTTCAGGGATGCTCTTGACACCGGAAATTGCTGATGCATCTTGCATGTGCTTTGGAAATGGTTTTTTTTTTCTTCTGCAAGCTGTCTGCTTGGGAGGGGAGACAAGGCCTAGGAGTTCCCTGGAAGAACTGTAGTTTATTGAGTGGCCCCAATGATTTGAGAGCTTTTTAGGTGGGCAGCCTTTGTCAGGCTCTTGTGCCCCATCCCCCAGGAGGGGATTCAGTGGGTCAGAGCAGGATGCATTTGGGTTGGGGGAGGGATGAGAAATAAGATCTGGTCTCTTACGCTGATGTTTCCTAGGCTACCTGCAAAGGCTGGCTTCAGGGGACACAACCTGATCGCTAAGTGAGTGTAAAGGAGGAAATGCCAAGCGTGGCTCATGGCTTTTCCTCCCGGTGTCCCTTGTGAGAGGCTGTAGGTACCAAGCGAAGCTGAGTGAGACCCAGTGGGCTGATGTGGGGTCTCCCATGAGCTCGGTGTAGCCTGCAGAGCATGTAACCGAGCGTTGCCTGTGCAGACCTGTCAAAGCTTCTAGAGTGGATGAAATCTATCTGCATTAACAGCAGGACGTCAGTGCTTCCAGGACATGAGGTTAGGAGTGGGTCAGTTGTAGCCGGCAGGATTTTGCTTGGTGCTGAAACTCCAGATGCCCGGTCGGTAGGTCCCTTTAAAGGCCAGTAATCCTGCTACCTGAATGCACTCATACTGGCCTTACTGGTTTTCTAGCTGCAGTGAAGAGAGCTAAGCAGTCCTGGGAGAAAATGTGTAAGCAGTGGCTGTAGCAAGCCAGAGTGGTGGCAGAAATGAGGGTCAAATAAATGGGGCAGAGCAGTTGGACCCTGTAATCTCTTTGGGGGTGCCTGATGAGCCCCTGAACCCTTGCTGGTGCATCCCAAATGGAGTTCTGGTCCTGCATCTCTGATAACCAGGAGATGAGGTGCAGGACAGCACTGCCTGCTAACAATCTGCATGCTGTTTGCTGCTCCAGGTCTCTTAGAACACTGTGCAGGGTCAGCACAAGGCTGCTCGCCTGGCATTATAAACCCACTGTGCTTGATGGCTGAGGAAGAGGAGGGTGTCAGCACTGATGTGTTTGTCGGCAGTGAGGCTTGGGGCATGGGATCAGCTGCTTTGCTTTGACTCTTGTACTGTTTAGTGACTAATCAGATTTTTGAGCCTGTTTAACAAATTCAGCTGTCTCCCTTGAACAATACACTGGCTGTATTTTTAAACACATCACGTGGCTTCAGAGAAGTCGGCAAACCAGCGTAGTGCGGCTTGCCTGGGCTGGGAGATGCTCTGCCCTGCTCTGTGCTGTGACTAGGAGGGAGCAGTCTCCTCCCCGGCTCGAGCTGTCTGTGGCAGCTTTTCCCTCGCTACCTGCTGCAGCTAGCAGGGCTTCTGCTCCTCGAGCTCTGCCTGGGGTAAGTACCACTGGGCCCGCAAGGTTTTTCTGTGGCTGCAGGGTTGGGTGTAAGCACAGATGCTGTTGTTGGGGAGAGACAAACAAATATTCAAAGGGCAGGAGGTCCCTTTCCAAGTGCGGTCAGAGGCGAGTTTGTAGTCCTGTGCTGTAGCTGGGTTTCTGTTGGTGGTGTGAGGCTTTTCCCTGTAGTGTGAGGCTAGAGGTGCTAGCTCCCCAGTAGGTATGCCACCAGATAACGCAGCTTGGGACAGGTATATCCCAGCATCTCGTTTTGGGCATGCTCAGCAGCTTTCTCTGGCACTGAGTTGGTACTGGTGTCACTGTAGTGCACTCGAGCACGATGGTGGTTTTTTACTCACCTGGTTTGGGCAGCATTTTGTATTAATCCTCTTCTGCACAAGAGCTACTGAAAATCTGGGTTAAACCTTGTGATCCTAGCTGGTTTGTGATCAGGTGAGGCTGGAGGATATCAAGTGGGTCTCAAACTTGCTTTGCTGAAAACTGAAAGCTTCAGGGCAAGCTGCCTTGTTTTGCAGCCTCTGAATAATTAAAACCATTTCTGAATGCTTTGCTCTTTTCATTTGGTTTGGGGACACATTCAGCTTGCTGAGACTTGCTCCTTTTGAATAGAGCTGGCTGGTGTCGTGCCCCCGTGGGATCCTGCGTGGCTGAGCCTGCCCTGTGTTCCCTCTCCTGGGTGGCAGCTGGCCCCCACTGCTGACCCACGGAGTAGGACAGGCCTTTCGTGACCCCTTGGCGGCCTGGTGCTCTGCTCAGGAGGGCAGCTCTGTTTGTAGGGAGGAATTTGCTTGCTTCGGTTCTCAGTGGGAGGAAAACCCGCTGCTGTGCGAGGGAAGCAGTCTGGCGCGTACTCGTCTGTCAGCTCTCGGGCAAAGGCCTGACCAGACAGGCTTGTTGTGAACGCGTACCAGGGACGGTGCTCGCCACTGACTGCGAAGCGTCTCCTTTGTCAGCAGGCCAGACTGGCACGTTGCTGGCTGCCCGTAGCCAGCTCCTGTTGGGGCTGATGTGTGCGGTGTCCCACCTCTGAGCCTGCAAATGCCTGCTAATGGGCCAGGCCTCGCTCTCCTCAGCCTGGCCATCGGTGTGTGCAGTGAACACTGGCCATGGGCCCAGTCTGTGCCCCCATTGCTAAAACTGTGTGGGTAGCTCCCCCCACCCCCAGGTCTCAGCTTGCTCCAGTGCAAGCAGCAAGTGCCGGTGTTCCTGGGCAGAGGGGCCTGTCTGGAGCACCTGTATGAGACCCATAACCAGGACATAAGGTCTCTAATTCTGCTCTCAGGTGCAGTGAGATCCCCTGGCTGATCTCAGCCTTGGGAGAGTAGCCCACCCTTGTGTTTGTTGGCCACACCAGGCTGCTGCTGTTGACTCCAGCTGTGCAGCACCATGCTGCAGCTGATGGCAAAGAGCGTGCAACCTTTCCAGAGCTGTGTGGAGGTTTGGTACCTGCAAGACATGCCCCCTCCTGGACAAGCCATTCATAGGCTGATGGGAGCCCAGTATCCTCCTGGGCCTCTGCCATGAGAGCCAGGAGGGAAGGAGGTGCGTCATGCTGCAGCACTGACAGGCTCTTTCTCTGTTGCAGTTCTCAGCATGCTGAGTAACCCTCTTGGGAACGTCCTGGGAAAGCCCCCTCTGGGTTTCCTGCCTCTAGACCCCATTGGTTCGGACCTGTCAGAAAAGTTTTCCACATCGACGCTGAGGAACTCCCGTCTGGACTCCCGCTCCCTCCTGGACTCCCGTTCCAGCAGCCCCTCGGACTCAGACACCAGTGGGTTCAGCTCTGGCTCCGACCACCTTTCAGACTTGATTGTAAGTTTGGGTCTTGCACCCACTCTGTGGTTCCTGGTGTCTTGCTGTGTTTCTGGGGAGTACAGGAGAGCTGTGGGGGGCTACAAGCTGCAGCCCTGCCTGCTTGGGAACGGAGGGAACCACTGAAAGGATCTGTGATGCCCACACAGACACAGTGAGGTTCTCCTGTAGCCCCGGGTCGGGAAGAAGGGCTGCTCATGCAGTCCTCCTTCAGCACAGACTAGCAGTATCCTGTTTTTAATTCTAAATAATATTTTGGCCTTTTGACTTTGTGCTTGCAGCCCTAATGAGTAAAAGTGGCTCCCAGAGGGGTCTGAGTGCTTGAGCTGGTGTGTGACAGGAGGGTGTCTGTGCCCTGATCCCAGCAGGGAGGTGGTTCATCAGCACAGCTGCCTCCAGGCTCCAGCTTGGCCTTCTCAGGAGCTCCTCTCCCTGCCTTTCATTGTCCTTCCTGTTTGCTGACTGCACTTCTCCGTCTCAGGGCTGTTTTCTTCTAGAGCAAACTGGGTCTAGCCTGCTCCTGTTCCCTAAAGCATAGCTAAATTTGGAAGCCAGCGAGCGAGGCAAGTGTCTGTCTTGCTGACCCAGTCCGTGCTGCTGGGTCTGTATCGCAGCATGAGCGGCAGCTCTGGGTGCCAGCAGGACAACCTGGCTCCAGCCCGCTCTGCGGGCACTGCTGCGTGGCTCATCCTTAAGACCCGAGGCTAAAGCCAAGTCTGAGTTGCTCCTGGCTCTGCTGTGGCCTTGACCCCCATGTTGGGGTGGGTGCGAAGGACACAGTTGGCTTGATGTAGAGTTGATTTTCCTATGATCCACCCTGGAGAATCAGGATCTCAAGCAGGGGCGCTGTAAGTGGCTGCAGCACCCCAGGCACTGATGATGGCAGGCAGTGCGGGGCAGCAGGGCTTTTTGCACTAGCCTTGTTCATGAAGGTCAGGTCTTCCCTGGCACGGCCTTGGTGTGGGCGGCTGTGCCGCAGCAGTGTGCAGCTGGATCCGCAGAGCGGCTGGTGCTAAGCTGCACAGTGTCTCACATCCCTGCTGTTTTATTAATCTGTGATTTTACTCCTTCCACTCTGGGAGAGGCGTGTTAAACCTGTGAATGGTTGGGTCTGCAGCCAGCTGAGCCCACACCCTGGTCAGGCAGACCTGGGAGCTGGTCTGCGGTGGGCGAGAGCGCCAGCTGGCTGCCTGCAGAGCTTGTGGGTGCTGCTGACAAGCCCTGCCTGCTGCAGGCAGGGCCCAAAGCAGAACATGAGGCTTTTCCTGGGGTGGTTGGTGCTCCCTGGGGGTGGAAGCTGTCCTTGAGGCTGTGCAGGTAGGGGGTAGCTGTTGGCTTTGTGGTCTGCAAGGTGCTTCCTGCTTAATTATCCCTGCTGCTGATAACTTGGCATGGGTTCAGTGGGAAATGGCTGCAGGGGCAGGTCCTTCCCCAGGGAAACTGTGGTCCCGTCAGGCTGCTGGGACAGGTGAGGTGGCTGCTTTCCTGCATCTGCCAGACCTCTGAGGGTCTCAGGAGAACAGGAGATCACTGAGAGTCCCTTCTCCTGCTGTGGGTGAGGGCAGGGCCCAGGGTGATGCATGACCTCTGATATTACATGCTCCTACTTGAAAGCTGGGTTTTAATGTGGACTTTCTCTTGCAGTCAAGCCTTCGCATCTCCCCGCCTCTGCCCTTCCTGCCCCTCAGTGGGGTGTCAAGAGACCCCCTAAAGATGGGAGTGGGATCCCGACTGGATCAAGATCAAGCTGCCCTGGCTGCAGTCACTTCCTCTCCAGCCAGTGCATCAAAAAGATGGCCTGGAGCATCTGTGTGGCCTTCCTGGGATCTCCTGGACTCTCCAGAAGACCCCTTCAGTATCGAAAGAGAAGCCAGACTTCATAGGCAAGCAGCAGGTAAGTTGGATGGTGGGTCTCAGCAGGCTTCAGTGTGCAGTGATGGTCCTGGGCTTCTGGGAGGGCACACAGGTGGCCTCTGTGCAGATAACATGGCTGGACATGAGTTTGCAGCAGATCAGAAATTTCTCCATGCACAAGCCTGGCTCTGGGGTCTACCCACTGGCAGAAAACCAGGCAGGATGTATGGGCAGCTGCCTGTTGCTGCTGCAGCTCTTCTGAACCTGTAGTTATGGAATATGGGCATTTGCTAGGAGACCTATGGGAGAGTGAGAAGTACAATGGTCCTGTACTGAGTGTTGCTTCTGCTTGTCCCAGCTGTGAATGAAGCAACCTGCACCTGGAGTGGGCAGCTGCCTCCCCGAAACTACAAGAACCCCGTCTACTCCTGTAAAGTGTTCCTGGGAGGAGTCCCGTGGGACATTACGGAAGGTGAGCAGGCCACCCTGCACTGAGGCCTTGCGTTTTGACATCAGGAGGGTGTAGAATGGAGCTTTTTGGGGAGGATGCTGACTTCTCTCCTTCTGTCTGTAGCTGGACTCATCAACACCTTCCGTGTTTTTGGCTCACTGAGTGTGGAGTGGCCTGGTAAGGATGGCAAACACCCACGCTGCCCTCCCAAAGGTAATATGCCTAAAGGTAATAGCGACACGGTAGGGTTACTTTTTTCCCATGCTATGTTACAGCACGGATGCTGGGATGGTACGGCTGCATGCTGGTGACTGGATGGTACAGAGCACCCTAGGGTAAATGTCCCGCTCTCACTTGGGTCAGCACCAGGGCTGCAGAGCACTGTCACCTTGAAACTGCGTCCCCACCCATCCCTAGCAGGGCTGGTCGGAAGCGTGGGGTGGGGGGAGACCTTGTTTGGTGCTTCTGGAGCCCCACGTGGGCTTGTGATAGCCGCTAGTCCCCAAAGCGTGCGCACCCTTGTGTGTGGTGAACCCAGGTGTGCGTCCGCAGCAAGCTGGCAGGCTGCGGGGACTGGTGAGCTGAGCAGCCCCTGGGGCACGATCCTGTCTGAAGTAGCTGGGCTGATGTGTAAACAGTATAGTGAGTTACGGGGTAAGGAGCAACTAGCTTGTAGGCTCAGTGGTGCCTAATGGTTCAGTCACCAGAGCGATGCAAGGTAGAGTGCTGCACTGGTGGAAGTGACTTCAAAGCCCTCAACTTATATTTCTGGGCCAAGACATCCTAAATGTGAAGCAAAGTCTGTTTTCCTGCAGGCCGTACCACAGCCAGACTGGTGGTGCCCACTTGTCATGTCTAGAAGTGGCTTTGTGCGTGGGGAACAGTGGCCCAAATGGCACCGGATGTGGGCAACTTGTGCTGTGCTGAGTTTGGGCTCTTTCCCAGCTCGGCCAGGCTCTGTGGATCTCATCTGGGGCAGGTGCTGCAAATCGCTGCCCTCCCCTAGAAGGGGTTGGGGACAGCAAGGGAGATGCAGTGCAGATACTTTGGGTGGCATTTGAGTGACTTTTTTTTTTGAAGGTGTCTGTAAACGGGATGATCTGTTTCTCCTCCACTACACTTCTAACAACTGTTTCTTTCCCTTCACCTCCAAAGGATATGTCTACCTGGTGTTTGAGTCAGAGAAATCTGTGCGTGCTCTGCTCCAGGCATGCTCCCAGGACCTGCTGAGCCCTGATGGGCTCAGTGAGTATTACTTCAAGATGTCCAGCCGCAGGATGCGCTGCAAAGAGGTGAGCAGACCCATGAGAGTAGCCCTACAGATGATAGCAGGGGATGGTGATGAGCTCCTCGGAGACAAGGGGAGGGTGCACAGTGTTGCTCTGCTCCAGGAAAGCAGGGCTAAAGCAGAGCAGCAGAAGTCAAACTGGCTCTTGGCTGTCTTTAATTGGTGTGTTCCTGCAGTAGGGCTGGACACAGGCAAGGAGGGAGGGGTCAGTTTGGTGTTTGTGTCCTTCACAACAGCTTGTGTTGGGAATTGTGACCTGGAGCTCCTGGATCTGTGGCAGACCCCGGCTTTGTGAAGCTGAGCAGCTTCAGTTACCTGGAAAGGAGCGCAGGAACAGGGATTTTGCAGTTTCATGTTTTGTTCAGCGCACCTCTGCTTGCAGAGACAGACTTTGATCCCTCTAGTGCTTATTCATTCTGCAAGCAGACGAGGTCTAATGGCTTTCATGCTCACTGCAGGCAGATATTTTGGATCCACAGCTGTAACTGCAGCTGCTCCCCAGCACAGCCTTGGCTGGCTGACCTGTGCTCCGGAGGTGGAGGTCCTGAGGCTGCCAGAGGTGGCTCAGGTTGTCCTTCTGGTAAAGGGGGGACTGTAGCTATTGATCAGGTACTACTGTGTGAGTTTGTGCAGTTAGGGTTCAGATTCGGCTCTTACCTAGACAAACTAATTGCACTCCAGACAGCTCTCCCGGTGTCTGGCTATTGGCAGTGCTTTCATGCTTGATGATTTAGCTCTGGCAGAAGTTTCTTCTCTTTGGAGCACTATATCGGCTGTCTAGCAGATGGAAGCTCCTGTCGAAATTGGCAGTGGGTAGATTGTTTCATTGATCTCCTCCAACAGCAGGCTCCTGTGCAGGGAGGCATCTGACAGACCTGTAAACATAGGTGCAGGCAGTAAGTAAAATCTACTCATGCATGGATTGTTTTCTGGCTGCCAGCCCTGAGGGACCAGTGTTTTGGATTCCAGTTTGGCTGGAAGCAGAGCGGTGTGGCGGTTGTTTTTTGTTCCTTGAATGGCCCTGTGGGCTCTCTAGAGGTGTCTGGAGCAAGGCTGGAGCTCCCAGAGCTGCGATGCCCTGGATGTGGACCCTGAGCAGCAATAACAAAATGGCATTTGCAAGTTGGGAGTAAAGTCTGAGGATCTGGGATGGCTTCTGTCAGCTGAGGGCACTGAGGAGCAGCACAGCCTATGGCTTTTTTTTTTTTGGCTGACCGATGTGCTTGTGTGTGATTTCAGGTGCAGGTGATCCCGTGGGTGCTGGCAGACAGCAACTTTGTGCGCAGTCCATCGCAGCGGCTTGATCCCAGCAAGACGGTGTTCGTGGGGGCCCTGCATGGGATGCTGAACGCAGAGGCCCTGGCAGCCGTCATGTACGACCTGTTTGGAGGGGTGGTCTATGCTGGCATCGACACGGACAAGCACAAGTATCCCATTGGTAAGCGATGATCCTGCTGGGATAAGCAGTCACCCACAGCACACTCCGAGGTGGCTGCAGCAGTGCTCTCTGGTCCCAAAATGGGGAGGACTGCCCAGGGTGCCAGGCTCTGCCTGCTTTGGGAGCAGATGTCCAGCCAGCCTCTCCCACAGGTGAAGCTCCTTGTGTCCCAGCTGTGGGGAGATAAGATGAGCCTTGGGGGGAGCACTGGCAGAGCTGATGTGCCTGGGAACTGGAAGGTCCTAGATCATTCCAGAGCAGCATGAGGTTTTTAACATCTCTTTAGGCATTGCTGAAGGGTTTCCTGCCCTTGTTCAGGGCTGTGCATGACCAGCCAGCTGTTAATGGCTGTTAGATGCTGCTTTAGCTGTTCTTCCATCCTCGGAGTGTAGAGATGGCTGTGGCTCTTGCCCTGGTTCCTGCTGCCTCTCAGGGCAAGCTTGAACCCACTGGCTGTTGAACCTTCCTGCTGGAGAGGCAGCAGGAACAGAGCAGGGCTGTGGGCAGCTTGGTTGAACCATCACCTGTGGGCAGTGTCCTGTCCCCACTGTCCTTGGATTCCCTTCAGGGTGCTGTTGCTTTGGGCTTCCAAGGCAGCCGGTGCCACAAGTGGAGGTTCCCTGAGTCTCCTGACTGGGTCTGCTGGGGGGTGCCGTGTCCACCTCAGCTCAGGGGTGAGAGGCACTGGGGATGAGCGTGACTCTTGGACAGCACTCCCCTCCTCTGATGGGGCTGAAACCACAAACTGCTGCTGGCAGCAAGTCTGCTGCCTGTGGTTCAAGCTGCTGCCCTGAACCATGACCACTGGTCAGATAGACCCACTATGCTCTTGCAGGTGGAAAGGATGAAGCCTCTGAGATCTCACCTCCCAGAGAGGGATGTGTGTGTTTGAGAGGGGCAGGTCACAGGCGCAGCCCCAGAGAGCAGAAGAGCGTGTCCCCATGCCCTGTTGAGGCAGCCCTGTCACAGGAGCTGAAACATATCAACATGTCCTGTGTACTTCCCTGGTGGCCTTATGGGCCAAGGGGCAACACTGAGCTTACTGGTCTGTGTGGAAAAACCCTCCTACAGCTTGAGTGTGAGGAGGAGCAGCTTTCTGGGCTCAGGCTGCAGCAAGTTCTGAATCTCCTGTGAGTTGCCAGGCAGGAACAGTGTCAGAGTTTGGTAATGCAGAGCTGTCTGCTGCTCGTCGCTGTCCTTGGACAGTGTTCAGGCTCTTTTGGTCAAGGCTTGGTGCCCAAGGCCGTGGTTAGGACATGCCTGTGGTGCTGCAGTGCTTTACCACCAAAGTGGTTTTGGGGAGACAGTCCCGAGGGGGGGCTGGGAATGAAGTATGAGACTTTAAGCAAATTTTTAGTTCCTTTATGACCATGGATAAAGTCTGACACAGCAACCTGCCCTGTGTTGACACTGAGGTCCTAGAGAATGACCTTAAAACTTCCTGTGGCGTCATGCAGAACTCAGGTTGCTCCCTCCAGCAGGCAAGATCTCTGGCTGCTAGCAGCAGACTGGCACTTCCAGCCTTTGTCTTAGAGTTGCAGCAATATGAACTCAGTTTTAGTAACTAAACTGTACCCTAATCTTGTTCAGTGTTGAGGGAAGCACCTCCTCTTCTGAGACGCTGCCCCAGGCTTGCTTGACTGCTGCCCCTGGCTTGGCAGAAGGCCCCTCAAGGGAAGATGACTGTGTGTAACCTGCCTTGTGCTGAATCACCTTGGGTAGAGGGTGATCCTGCTGGAGGCGTGTACTGTGATAAATTGGTGTCTGGCTGCTCTTACAAGAAGCTGCCTTTGACCCAGATCAGCTGATCTCAACAGAGAAGGCCCAGAGAGCTTTTGGGGATCCCACTAGGAGATGGAGTTCTCCCTCTTAGAAGGAGGAGGATCCCCCTGTATGCAGTGTAACCCTGAACCAGCTCCAGGCCCTCCAGCCTGTGTCCTTTGTGATGCTGCAGGAGAGTAGATGGGTTCTGGGTAATGCTTGGCACTGTGGCTGTCAGGGGTGAGCTGAGCTTTAGTGATCTGCCAGCACCCAGGACAATTTTGTAACAGCCAAAGCTCCCTTTACACTGAGGAAAAACTCGTAGGTGAGCAGAGAGATGTTTTCCTGGAGCTGAACAAAACTTGGCTGGGAACAAGTGGTGCAGGAATGCTGCTGACTGGCAATGAAGCTGTAAAATGCAAGGCTCTGGGATGAGTGGGAGGCTCAAAATAAAAGCTGCTGAGCTGTCTCTGCACCAGCTTATTTCAGGTGCAGGCATGGAGCCTGCTGCTGTGCTGCCCTCAGCAGTGCCCCGGCAGCCTCCCTCCCTCTGCCTGGCTGCTGCTGCTCCTCGTGGGAGCGCTGCCACCTGTAAGCTCATGTCTTAACCAGCCTGGAGGTGTCAAAAGCCTTTCTGCTCCCAGCTGCCTGCTGTGCTTTTGTTACTGCCTGGGGAAGGAGGCAGGCAGAGCCAGGAGGCCTTAGACGGTGTCTCCCTGCAAAAGCTGCTTCCCTGCCGGTTGCTGAACTGTGCCGGGGAGGGGATGGTGCTGGCAGCAGCTCCCTCTCAGCCTCCCCTGGTTCCTGCCGTAGGTGCCAGGTCAGTCTCACACTTGTGGTCTGGTTTGTTCCAGGATCTGGCCGTGTCACCTTTAACAACCAGCGCAGCTATCTGAAGGCAGTGACCGCTGCGTTTGTGGAAATCAAAACTACCAAGTTTACTAAAAAGGTGAGTGGAGCTGATGGGGCAGCCTGGGGAGTTGAATCTGCGATAGCTGGTGCTGCTTGGAGCACCATGAACTGTGTACCTGTCCTGTATCCCTGTGGTGCTGGATTTGGGGTACCCAGGGCAGCGGGTCAGTGCCACTGGGGCTCCCAGCACTGCTTCATGCCCACTGCCTGGTTCTCATGCAGGTTCAGATCGACCCCTACCTGGAGGATTCAATGTGCCAAGTCTGCAGCGCCCAGCCTGGCCCTTTCTTCTGCAGAGACCAGGTAAGGCTTTACCCTGCTGCTGTGCTCAGCTCCTGGCTGCCCCACTTGGGGGGAGTTTCCTCAAGGAGGAGCAGGCTCTAGTGTCTGAGGATGCCTGTTGTCCCCTGCCGAGGGGGGAGGATGAAGTGTTCGTGCAAGAGCCGCGGGTGGGCCCTTATTTTGGAGGAGATGCAGCCCTCATTGGGAGGCGAAGGCAGCTTTCCACTCTGCCTTGAGCCAGGGATGCTGCGGCCGGTGCTGTGCCAGGGCACACTGCGGGCTGACCCCAAGGGGAGGCTGCTGCTCTGCAAGCCGTGACAGTCTGGGAGTTGGAGTGTGGTCACTCCAGGGACTCTGACCTCCACTTGCTGCAGGCAAAAGAGCTTGCCAGGGTCCCGTGGCTTCCTGTGGAGTCTACGTGGGAGATGAGCAGCAGCATGCTCCGCTCTGATGGCAGCGGGAGCGCAGCAAGTGCTGCCAGAGCCCGGCTGCTGCCCTGTCCCTGCCTGGGTGTTGGGCAGAGGTGTCGCAGCCCCTGTCTGCAAGTGCCCCCGGCTGGCTGCTGCCAGCCAGCGCCCCGGTCCTGATTTCCAAACCTACTTAAAAGGGCTTGGCACAACACGCCCTCCAGCAGCATTTCTGGAATTCCCTCCCTCTGCTTGGAAGACCCGCTGTGCTGGCGTGGGCTGCGAAACCAGGGAGGGGAGGGTTGCCGCTTCCCCCGCAGTCCGTTTGCCTCGAAACCCCAGCCCCACGGCATCGCCTCATGGCGTCGCCCCTCTGCTCTCCCCGCAGATCTGCTTCAAGTACTTCTGTCGCTCCTGCTGGCACTGGCAGCACTCCATGGAGGTCCTGCGTCACCACCGCCCGCTGATGCGCAACCAGAAGAACAGAGACTCCAGCTAAAGAGGCTGCCGAGGTTCGGAGGCCGCCGCAGGCGCAGGAGAAAGTCCTTTTGTTAACCTGCCAAGTGGAGAGCGCACGAGCGTGCCTGCTGGTGCCAGACCCAGGCTGGGAACGCGCTTCCTGAGGACTAATGGGGAAAAAAAAAATCTACATTCACGTTTGCACTTGCTGGTCTTTTTGTTTCTGCACTAATGCACAGTGAATTTTGTCGGGTTTTGTTTGGGGGGTTTTTTGAGGGGGGGGAGCGCCCCTCAAGTGATTCTGCAGTTCCCAGACTTTGGTTCCTAGTTTGCTGACGAGAAGCAAAAAAAAAAAAGGGCCACGTGTTGAGAAGGTGTTTATGCAGATGCCTTCACCTAGGTTTTTTATTTATTAAAGGCGCTTTTTTACATTCCTTGCAATACTGATGGTAATAATGCAGGTCTCATTGGCTCCATTTTTTTGCAGTTGCCATACAGTGCCTTTCCATTCATTTAACCCCCATCTGAACGGCATAAACTGAATGTTCAGCTGGCGTTTTTTACTGTAACAACAAGGAGACTTTGCTCTTCATTTAAACCAAAATCATATTTCATATTTTACGCTCGAGGGTTTTTACCAGTTCCTTTTTACACTCTTAAACAGTTTTTAAGTCGTTTGAAACGAGAGATTTTTTTCTTTCCTGGCAGCTTTTAACATTATTGCAATTTGTGTCTGGGGGCTGCTGGTGGAAAGTTGTAAATCGAGGGGTTTGCAACAGAACAGGACGGGCTTTTTTTTTTTTTTTGGATTTGAAACTGGACCGGATAAACGATCTCTGAGCTGCTGTATATAGTTTTAAATAGTTTGTTGCACTTTTTTAAGTTGCACTTAAGGGGGGTTGATAGAGGTTTTTAATCACACAAAGTCACAGGACTTACTTTTCTTTTGTAACTAGCTAAAAAAGGGCTGCGTTTCGGTGGACAGATGAAGGTTCATAGGAGCCCTTTCTCTTAGAGGGGACAAGTACTTTTCCTTTTCCTTTATGAAACGTATGGAGTAATGGTGCAGTCGACTGAAATGCTGCTGCTGGGATTTGAGAACTTTAATTATTTTCTGTTTGTTTTTTTTTTTACTTTCCCCTCTATCGGAAGCTGTGTGCCAAAGAACCAGTGTCATAATTTCTCCCTCTTTTTTTTTTTTCTCTCCTGCTGAGCTGATGTTGCATTGTTGCATATCCCAGCTGCTCTTTGTGGGGTTTCGTGAAGCTGTGTGTGAAGTCTCTACCTCATTGTAGTATATGCAGGCAAGACTGCACTCTCCTACAGACGCGTGGAGTAAGCTGTGGTGTAGTTTTTGGCACATAATAAACACGTTGCAGCAAAAAAAAAAAAAAAATCTCCTGTGGTCCTTGCTTGTGTGCTTCGTGCGAGATCTCCACAATCTGGAGGGCTGGTGGTGTCTCTTATCCTCAGCTCTGGGTTTTGAAATAGCTGGGAGAAGCTGAGCCTCATGCTGGCATGGTGGGGGGAATGTATGGATGCTATAGGTGACCCTGCTGGAGATGTGGGTTTAGATGCCAATTAAAGCTCAAATGTTCACAGCAGTGAGTTAATGAGGTTGTGTGGGAGGGGGTGACACCCTGCTGGGGGGTGTTCCACAGGGGTGATGGGCTCCAGGGGTCCTGTCTGCCCCCACTGCAGTGAGGGGACAGGGGGAGCTTTGGTTCCTTCCTCCTGCCCTTGTTCTTGCCTCTGTTCCCCCCCCACCGTCATCTCATGGGGCTGGGTGATGCTCCCATGGGGCTGGACCCCTCCTCTGGGGCGCTGTGAGTTTGTGAAGGCTCTGCCTGCTCCTCTGGCACCAGCTGGTGCTCCCCAAAATTATTTCCTTGGCTGCACGGGGGCTGCTGCAGCCCAGGGGGGGTGCAGAGCGGTGCTGAGGCCTCCGGGACCAGCGCTGGATCCGGCCCCTGGGGCGCCCAGCCCGCTCCCTGCGGCCGGCGCTGGGACCCGGGGGAGCGCTGGGAGCCCCGCCCCTCAAGCCGAGCCCCCTCGGAGCCCCGCCCCTCAAGCCGAGCCCCCTCGGAGCCCCGCCCCTCAAGCCGAGTCCCGTCCCTCCGCCCCTTCATGCGTCCTCCGAGCCGCGAGAGGGCGCTGGGGGCGCCGCGGGTTCCCGGCGGCCCCGCGCGCCTCCCGGCATCCTTTGCTCTCTTTCCGCGGCCGCCGCCAACATGGTGGGTCCCGATCGTGTCCGCCGCCGCCATCCGCCGCCATCCGCCGCCGGGACCGCTCCGCCCGGGGCGCCGAGCGGCTCTGGGGAGCGGGGAAGAGCGGGGCGGGGAGCGGGCGGGCTTGGGGAGCGGGGCTGGGGTGAGACTTGTCGCTGAGGGGCCGCGGGGCTCCGGCGGGGCCTGACCGGTGTTTCCTTCGCCTCCAACCCGCCCAGGGACGCGTCCGAACGAAGACGGTGAAGAAGGCCGCCCGGGTGATCATCGAGAAGTACTACACCCGCCTGGGGAACGACTTCCACACCAACAAGCGGGTGTGCGAGGAGATCGCCATCATCCCCAGCAAGAAGCTGCGTAACAAGATCGCGGGGTGAGGCGGGGGGGGTTGTCCCGGGGGGGGGGGGCAGGCGGTTGGGTGCGTGGTGTTTGGACACGGGTGGGAATTACCGCAACCTGCATTCGAAAGTGATCGCGGTCTCGCCCGTGGCCTGGTCATCGATAGTGCAGGGAGAGGAACGCCGAAAGCTTTCCCGTGTTTGGGGGGGTCCGTCCCTTCCCTCCCAAACCCTGTTGCTGTCGGACACTTTGCCGTCCCTGACGTGGCTTGGAGGCGGTGGGACGTCACCGGGGCTGGCGGTGGGACATCGGTGGTGGGACAGCGCCGGGGTCACCGGCGGGAGGTCCGTCTCCTCAGCCTGCTGCAATTTTGGGAGACGTGAGCTCCGGGAGCATCAGGAAGTCCTGGAGGGTCCTGTGTGTCCCGCAGGTATGTCACGCACCTGATGAAGCGTATTCAGAGGGGCCCCGTCCGAGGCATCTCCATCAAACTGCAGGAAGAGGAGAGGGAGAGGAGGGATAACTACGTTCCCGAGGTGAGGCCCTGGCTGCGCTTGAGTGTCTGCTTTGGCATCTGTCTGTCCTGCCTCAAGGCGTCTCCTCCAAATTTCTTTAAGACAGGAGGAGCTGAGGAGGGGTTGGGTCAAGGAGGGCTGAGGCAGATTTCGGCCTCATCTCGGCACGCTGCCTCCAAAACCGCTGACTGGGCTGGGAGGAGCAGCTGACTTCCTGTGTGTCCCTCCTTGATTTTCTGGACAAAATGAGGGGAAAAAAAAAAAACCTGACAACTTCATGGGGTGCAGGAAGATATTTCAGAGCAGCCTAAAACTTGCTGTACAGCAGATGTCGCTGAAGAGGGAATTGGTGAAACCCTGTCTTGTCTTCAACCTGCATTCGCGAGGGCTTGAGGTCTCACCCATGAGCTGGTCGCTGATAGCGCAAGGAGAGGAGCTCCAAAAGCGTTTCCCGTGTTCCAGAACCACTTGGATCTGTTATCTCAGCTCTCCTAAATCATCAGTGCTGGGGTTTGGTTACATGGAAGATCATTTTAGCGATGATGTGGGAAGAACAGGTGTGATGGTAGGATGTCATGGGAGCCTTGGCAGTGCAGTAAGGAGGGCTGGTGCTGTCCCCCTCTCTCCACATGGAGATCTGCCTCAGGAATGCCCTTGCCGCTTTTCCACCTTGGTTTCGTAGCCCAAAGCAAGGTGACGCTTCTCTCCGCAAGAGACCAGGGCTCGGTTTGACTCCCTCACTCCTAACAGCTAGAGATGATGCATGAAACAGCGTCGGCTCCGTGCATATCCTCTCACAGATGCTTCAACGCCCCAGATTTTAGGTGTCAGCACAGTGCTGACATGCACAGCAGGTGTCAGAGGCCTGGAGGAACCAGCTGAGGCCGTTGTCCGTGTGTTTTATGTAGTAACCTTCCAGCTAAGTTTTGAAGGCAGGATGAGGTGGTGCTGGTGGGAGAGGTCCCCCCTGGAGGGACCCCGAGCAGGGAAGGAGCATCCGTGCTGTAGCTGTTGATGCAGCGTTGGCCGAACCTGCGTTATTCAGTTTCTTACAAAAATACTAGTGTGACGAAGCCTCTTGGGGGAGGAGGCACACGGAGATCAAGGTTTGGGGTCCAGAGAGGGTTGGAGGAGGTTGCTCTGGGCTTACAGGGCAGGAGACTTCAGGTGCTGGGGTGGGACAGCCCAGGCAGTCAGTTGGCATTGCTGTCTGGCACCACGGTGGTCGGGCTCTGGCCTCGGGGGCTCATGGCACAGGATGAGTGTGTCAGTGGTGACCACCAGGTCTGGTGAAGTTGTGGACCTGACGCTGGCTCTTCTCCCTGTGCGGGGTCTCTCTGCCACCAGGTGGCCTCTCACAGCATTTTGGCAGGAGAGCTGGACTCCATCGGGGTCCTCCTGGCTCATTCCGTTGACGGAGTCCTTCCCCACGACAGGCAGCAAGATCTTGTTTGCGGTGGGATGGGACTGGAGTGGGCGCGTGCGGACACCCTGGTGGCAGCAGGGACGTGGCTGCGGGGCCTCATCAAACTGCATCTATCTCTCTTCCATCCCCAGGTTTCTGCCCTCGACCAGGAGATCATCGAAGTGGACCCGGACACCAAGGAAATGCTGAAGCTCCTGGTGAGTGTCCCCAGCTGTCCCCCTGCCAGGCCGGTGACACGTCCCCAGCGGCAATCCCGCTGCCCTGAGGGGCTTGATGTGTTGGCTGAAGGCTTCGACGCTCTGGGCACTTCTGCAGATGGCAGGCAGCGCGCTGTAACCGATCTCCCCATCCCGTGTTGTTTTCCAGGACTTCGGCAGCCTGTCCAACCTGCAGGTGACGCAGCCCACGGTGGGGATGAACTTCAAAACGCCCCGAGGAGCGCTCTGAGTCAGTCGCTGTATGTCACTTTTCCAATAAAAGTAGGGAAAACATCTCAGCCTGCCTGGTCTTTGGAAGCCCGCGTCCCCAGGGATGAGGAGGGAGGGCTGGTTCCTTGGGGTGCCGCGTCCCAAATACAGGTGTCCAAGGCTTCGGAAGGTGAGGAGGACTCAACACCTTTGTGTTTTCTAGCATCTTTTTGGGTTCTTTCCTGGCTGTTTGGGGTGCGAGGCGCAAAGTTGTTATTTTACAGGCTGTCCTGTGGTACGCCGCCAGGAGAGGACAACTGTGGTGGCTCCTCAGAGCTTGCCAGAGTCTCTTAGCGCCTCCGGGGTGGGGTTTGCCTGTGCCTCTTCCGAGCAGACAGCACGGGGGTCATACTGTGCCAGAATAAAATTTGCTTTTTATAACTGCGCTGGTCACTTTTAAGTGCTGAAATGAAAAAGTCTTGTCGCTGCTGTTTGTTGTATGAGGGGAGTGAATGGGGCTGAGCAGAGCGCTGTATTGGGTGGAAGCTCCTGTGGAGCCGGGCCCTGGTGCAGTTTGTGCTGTCCTGCCCCCAGCGAGATGCTCCATACAACAGTTTCCCCAGGGTGCGGCAAGGATGGGAAGAGTTCTGGGGCTCACTGCTGCCCCCCAAAACCACCCTGCTATGCAGAGGCTCTTTGGAGGCAGAGGAGACCCTGACCTGCGGGCAGGGTGCCCTGGCAAGGGCAGGCAGCGCTCCTGGCACCCCGGCTGGGCGAGGGTCCCTGACTTTTCCCCCGCGCCTTGCGTGACCAGCTCCGGTGGGTTTTGCTTAGGGGAGGTCTGGAGCCCTGCGCTCAAAACCTCTGCAAACCCACGGAGCTCCCCGTGTGAGATCCCGGGCCAGCCCTTGCCTGTCCTGCCAGCCCCACGACGGCGCTGGGTCCCACCGGTGTGCGTGTACCACGCGCGGGTGCTGCTGTGCCGCGGGGCGACTTCTCCCTGCGAGGACGCTTCTGTGTGTCCCTCCCAGGAAAATTACCTCGCAGCCACATCCTGAATCCCTCTGTACAAATAAAAAGACAAAGGATTTGTGGTTTGGGGAGAAATGTCTATATTTAAGTTTGCTGTGGAATTTCTTTTTAAATACTTACTTGAAGAAAATGTTTACAGTAAGTGTAGCCAGGTATTTAAATATACATCAAACATGCTGAGCTGCAGTCAGGACAAGCCAAGCAGTGCTAATTTATAAATTCCCCCATATACCGCAGAGATTTAACTCAGAATTTGCAGCTCGATACCGCACCAATTTCTTCGCTATTTAACTAGAACACAGGGAGAACGCAGACCGATGGGTAAAATAACCATTGATCTGTAGAAGAGCAAGTGAGGAGGCCTCTCAGCTTCTAACTACGGGATTGGATTTCAAAACACAACCAATAGCTCTCTGACAGCTATTTGTAAGTTTTTTATGCAAACAGCCACCTGTTACTTACAATTTTCTCTTCATTTTAGTCTTCACATCAGAGTAAATGTTAATTTCGTTCTGAATCCAATACACCTTGTAGCCCGAGGTGCCGGGAATAAAATCGCGGAGCTCTCCGTCATATTTCTTCATGTCACGAGCAGAGGCGTAGCCTACGAAGGGAAAGCATGAGGTCCTGCTGGGGGAGCTGTCCTGTTCTCAAACTGGGACGGTGGAAAACGCAAAGCATGGAGGGGAAGGGAGCGATTCCTGTCACACCCTCAGCGTTTCCGCTGCTCTAAGTAGGAGGAGGAAGCGAGGAGCATGCGGAGGGGATCCCTGCTTCATCCGCAGTTGTTTTCAGGCATATTTTCCATTTTCAGGCATATTTTCCACTCCTAAAAAATCTACCGATGCTGAACTTTACCTGTCACCATGTTATTCATCGGGTATTCCTGGAGGGCATGGTATGGAAATTTGCCCTGGGCAGGAGCTCTGGAGCTTGTTTCTTCTTCACTGCTGCGTTGGCGGGGGGAAAGAATCTGTGCGTTACCTCCTATACACTGGGGATCTCTTGAAATGTGGGGGGCACATCCAAATCCTACCGCCGAGGGCAGGAAAATACCTTTCGGCCAGGTCTAGCATATCCTCCTCCGCTTCTTCCTCACAGGCTTTTCTCGCCGCCTCCAGTTCGTCCGTCAGATTTTCCTTGGGCTGTGAGTATCAACACAGTTAAAATTGTGCCCTGGGTACCCCGCAAAATAGTAGGGACGTGGTCCAAGAGAGTGGTATTTTTAGGACTTGTGATTTCAAGCATAATTTAGAATAAAGTTTTGAATCTAATCACGCTTTTGCTTCAAAAGTACTGAGAAGTTGCTTCAAGAAGAGAGCGGGCAGTGTGTCTCGGAGCTACCCGGGGAAGGAAAATGCTGCATGACAGGGCTGAGCTCAGACCGTGGCGATCGGCAGCCCTGGAAGGACGTGCCAGGGAAACTGGGTGTCTGGGTGAGGGAGAAAATCCTGCGCTCAGTCTGGTGCTGCGTCCCCTGGGATGTCGGGCTGAGAGGGACACGTGAGGACAAGAAGATTTGATCCCGTATTTGGGTCGAGGGTCTGGGATGTCAACCAGGGTCCCTGTGGTTCATACAAACGCTATTTTTTTTAAGCTACACCTCCTGTAGTAGCTATTTCTCATCTTACCTGTTCTGCAAGTGAATCATCCACCTGCTCCCAAATAAAACGACCGATTTTCCTTCTGATTTCTGCCATGAACAAAAAAATAAATGACTGTGAGAGTATCAGATAACAAGACTGTGCGGAAGTCACTGCTCGTGCAAGCCCCTGCCTCTTGCGGGTGCTAGCAAATGCACTCGGCAGCCCCGGCAGGACCTCGCTGCACAGCACTGCTCGCTGATGCAATATAACGGTTTGACGTCCGGGTGGAAACCAGGGAGGAGTGGTGTCCCTCAGGGGTCTGTACTGGGACCAGTATTATTTAACATCTTTGTCGGTGACATGGACAGTGGGATCAAGTGCACCGTCAGCAAGTTTGCTGACGACACCAAGCTGTGTGGCGCGGTCGACACGCTGGAGGGAAGGGATGCCATCCAGAGGGACCTTGACAGGCTGGAGAGGTGGGCCCGTGCGAACCGCATGAAATTCCACAAGGGCAAGCACAAGGTCCTGCGTGTGGGTCAGGGCAATCCCAAGCACAACTCCAGGCTGGGCAGAGAATGGATTGAGAGCAGCCCCGAGGAGAAGGACTTGGGGGTGTTCATTAATGAGAAGCTCAACATGAGCCAGCAGTGTGCGCTTGCAGCCCAGAAAGCCAACCGTGGCCTGGGCTGCATCAAAAGCAGCGTGACCAGCAGGTCGAGGGAGGGGATTCTGCCCCTCTACTCCACTCTGGTGAGACCCCCCTGCAGTACTGCGTCCAGCTAAGGGGTCCCTGGTACAAGACAGACATGGAGCTGTTGGAGCCAGTCCAGAGGAGGCCACAAAGATGCTTAGAGAGCTGGAGCACCTCTGCTCTGGAGCCAGGCTGAGAGAGTTGGGATTGTTCAGCCTGGAGAAGAGAAGGCTCCGGGGAGACCTTAGAGCCCCTTCCAGTCCCTGAAGGAGCTACAGGAAAGGTGGAGAGGGAATGCTTACAAGGGAGTGACAGGGCAAGGGGGAAGGGGTTTAAACTAAAAGAGGGTAGATTTAGATTAGATCTGAGGAAGAAATTCTTCCCTGTGAGGGTGGTGAGGCGCTGGCACAGCTTGCCCAGAGAAGCTGTGGCTGCCCCTGGCTCCCTGGCAGTGTTCAAGGCCAGGTTGGATGGGGCTTTGGGCAACCTGGGCTAGTGGAGGGTGTCCCTGCCCATAGCAGGGGGGTGGAACTAGATGGGCTGTGAGGTCCCTTCCAACCCAAACCAGTCTGGGATTCTATGATAATAGATGGAGAATATAATAGGTGGAAAATATAGATAGAGTATCCTCTGCCTCCAGGGAAGAAGAATCACTCCCAGTAGAAGGAAATTCCCTCCACGTAGAGCAGAAGTACCTGGAGGTTCTTCTTTGCACCCCCAAAATACTTTGGTCACAGGGGAACCCCCAGGGGATCCAAACCCTGATTTTTTTTTTTTTTTTTTCTCCCCCTCAACCTTCTTGCAGGCAGGCAGGTGGCAGGACAAAGTGGCCCAGAACCACTGACGGCTTTGCTCCCACGTCGGTGCTCCCCCACACAGAGAGGTAACGGGAGTGAAAGACTGTAGCTCTGCCCTCCAAGTAATCGAGGCTCTCGTGTATTCTGGAAGAGAAAAAGACAGCTGGATTCCAAAGGTAAGCCTGCAAAAACCCAAACCACAAAAAGTTTGAAGGGATATTGTCATTAAAACTGACCTGCTCCGACATTTTTGCCAAAAGCACCTAATTTTCTGTAATTTTCTAACTATGACACTCTACCAGCAATGTCCTGTTACAGTCCTGGCTGCTGGCACCTCCTGAGAGCAGCCTGGAGGAAGGACACCGGGAACCAGGTAAACACGTATTTTTAGGGACTAAATGACACCACTGCAAAACCTGCTCTTGAGATGAGACCGGTTCATCAGGGAGGGGGGAAAAAATGTGATTTTTATTTATTTATTCTTAACCCCACTGGCCCTGCTCAGGCTCACGGCACAATCCCTGAGCGAGGAAGGGTGGGTGGAGGATGCTCAAGCACTCACCGTGCTCCTTAGAGAGGAAGTAAATATTGTTTGTCAGGTTTAAGGGTATGGATAATGATTAAATTTTTCAAATAAGTAATCAGAATATATGCATTGAATATATATAACTATATATATATTCGTGTGGGGAAACAACCCAGTCCGGCAGGATGCTGTGACGGAAGGAAGGTTGTTACTCTGGTTTCTCGGGATTTCCCTCCCGAAGCTGGAACACATAGCTGAAGGATTTCAAAAATCTAAGCCAGTTTTAAGCAATCATGTGTTAAAAGGAGCCGCTTAGTCCAGCCTAGCGAAGCCTGCTGCAGAGCACTGCGAGAAAACATTGCCATTCCCTTTCACATCAATATATTTACATGATATTGAATATACATAGTCACTAACTGGAGGAAGACACTGGTTAGCCTTTCCTCATATTTGTACAAATGTTCTTGAGCTCTCTGATTTTTTTTTATATTAAGCAAGCAGAAGGAAAATAGCAATTCAGCCCTTTTCCAGCCAGTTTTACCCCCATGCTTGCTTTCGAAGTTAGCCCACACTGGCTTTTTAGTACCTGGTTCCTTCCTTGGGGATGGTGTTGCCTCTATTTTAGACCTTGAATTTTCCAGTAGATCAATTCAAAGGTAGCCAGAAAACCAGCACAATTAGTTTAATTTACATCGGAGTTAAGCCAGCCTAACACGTGGATGGTTTCCACAGACATTTTCTGTTTTGTCTAGCTATGGTTTAGCACGGGTGTGAGTTCTCAGACTCCACTAAGCAGTAAAACCCCGGCAGACCTGTACCAGGCACTTTTAAAGGATGTTGGCATCCATTAAATACTTTAAATACATTAAAACCTTCGCTGATCTTTCATTCTCCACAGCCATCGCATGGAGAGGGCTCATCATGACCGTGAAACGGGGCCATGGGCATCTGTGCAAGCAGATGGAGGGTGCTGCTGACATGGGGGTGACATGGGGGTAGACAGCCAACCTGCGGGTGTCCGGGTGGGCAGCATCACTGCTGAAGAGGTAGTCGGCATCCCGCTGGTGGGTGAGCACCCCGCCGCCAGCCGCTGCAGAGGTAAGAGAGGGATGAGGAGGTAGATGGATGGGTCTCCCACTGCCCCGTTTGAGGACTCTTCTGGACTTTTCCTCTGTGTGGGGGCACCCTGGTCTTCCCCGGCATTGGGGGGGACCTGCCAAACCTATGTTCTGCCCTGCTGTGAGGGGCTCAGCCCTGCTCTGCTCCACTAAGGGGTGATGGGGCAGTGCTGCCATTGCTCTGCCCCACTGAGGGGTGAGGGGTGACAGGGCAGTGCCACCATTGCTCTGCCCCACTGAGGGGTGATGGGGCTGTGCCGCCATTGCTCTGACCCACCGAGGGGTGAGGGGGCAGTGCCGCCATTGCTCTGCCCCACTGTGGGCTGAGAGGCCGGTGCCCCCACTGCTCAGCCCCACCGAGGGCATGTGTCAGCTCCGTGCCCCTCCGTGGCTCATCCCCGGAGCGCCGCCGAGACACCTCACCCCACAGCTCCCGGGGGCCCGGGCTGACGCTCTGTGAGAACCAGGCGCGGTGGCCCCGAAACATCGTAGCGGGAAGCGGCGGCAGCGGCGGCGGGAGGAGGAGCCCTGAGGCGCGGTGGCGACGGGAGGACGCTGAGGGGCGGCGGGAACCTGAGGGGCGGAGGACGGTGAGGAGCGGGGGCGGTGAGCAGCGGGGACGGGGGGGCGGGCCACGACACGACGATGGGCTCTGAGGGGCAGCGGCGGCGGGAAGATATTGAGGGGCGGCGGCGGGAACCTGAGGGGCGGTGGGCGCTGAGGAGAAGCACGGTGCCTCGGGGGACGGCGGCCATTTCCAGGGCTGTCTCCTGCCCCGCCCCGAATCGTTCAGGCAAGTGAAGCCATACAGGTTGCAAACTGCCCTTCATGAGGGCTCCCGGACCCCGCTGCCACCTCCCCGTGCCTGTTTGCGTTCGGCTGAGTGCCCCAAAATGGCAGCTGGGCCAAGAGTGGCGCTGTCCCGGCTGCGCCATGGATTTGAACACTGGTGGCTGGGGCATGTTAATGCTCAACCTCCTCTGGAAACCCTCCACAGCTCTGATCAACATGTGTAACCCCATTACTTGTGTAATGTGACAAGCTGAGGGCATGGAGGACACAGCATCTGTGGCTGACTTGCCCAGGAGAAGGCAGTGGCAGAGCCAAGCAGCGTCCGACGGCCTCCATCCTCTCCGCTCCTGCCATCACCCTGCGCCATCTGAATCTTTTCCGGCTTCTGCAAAAAGGTGAGGCAAAAAAGCCTTCACACTGTAGCCTCCTTCACTGCCCGATCCTGACTCCTTCCCTCTGTCCCATGGGGGGAACGAGTTCCCCTGAAGATGTTCTGTATTCATGTTCTCTCTAGGTGGGGGCAAAAGAGGAGGTAGTGAGAAGATGACAGCATCTCCTTGTATGGATTTTGCCTCTTCCCATACCGTTTGCTGGATCGGAGCCCGGAGCTGCCCGCCAGATGCCATCCCCTTCAGACAGCACGTGCTTTGTGCTGCGGAGGGAACAAACCATCCTCCCAGGCAGTTTGTGATCACCAAATGGGACAAGTCCAGCCCAGCAGGACACACAGGTGAGATACAGCCACGTGAGGGCTCAACCTAGTCTCCTCCATGCTCAGATTTTCTGCATGTCCCAGGAGAAAGATGTCCTAGTGCACATACCTAAGCAAAGCTGAACATGCCCCAAGCGGTCAAGGCTGTGAACCCTTCCTCATGCAGAGACTGCATGAACAGTTTTGCAAAAACACACTGTGGTTTTCTTGCCAGAGAGGGAGCAGATCGCAAACTGCTGGTGTGGTCCATCGATTCCCACAGAGCTGGAGCTGTGGTGGTAGAGCTGCGACTGGGCGTGCCGCAACATTTCTCGCTTGGTTCCACTTTTCTCAGAGGGCATCTGCATTCAGCCGTATGTCTTGAAAGATTCTCCCCTCCTCTTGCACCCCATTCCTTCAGCTTTTCTCCCTACCATGCAGGCATTTTAAAAAGCTTTAAGAAGTCCAAAGAGATGTGACGTTGAAGAAGTTGGTCTTCAAAAAAGTTTTCCTAACTTGTTCTCCTAGAAGTTGATTTCCTAAAACCGCTACTATTTGGCTGACTCAGGAAATAGTTTGCTCGCAGCAAAATTGCTTGTATTTATACAATATATATATTATTTTGTTTCATGCTTTAAATTTGCCCTCATCAACTCCATCTCCTGGGAACTTTTGCTGAAAAGCCAGCAGCAGCAGTGCAGCTACACCCTGGGTACCTTTGGACCCCACCAAACTGGACCCCAAGGATCCCTGATAAAACAGAGGTGTTTTTTTTCTAGATATGGTCCCAAAATTCAGATGTTAATCAAAACTAGCCATTGTCTGGGACTTGCATGCATCATTCTCCCCCAGAGGGGGGGATTTTTGAATACGCCATCAAAACATTTCCTAAGAAAGACCACAAAAACCCAACAGATGCCATCAGTACAACAACTTCGCTGGTGTGGGGAGATATTGCTGTAAGTTTCCTTTGGAGACGTGGTTGTCTCATGTTGCCTGTGCCACAGTGTCTTCAGTTTCTGCAGTGGACTCTACTCATATCCTAATTAGGACGAGGTTTTCCTGTTGCTGTGATGCACCCAGCCATTACTCTCTGATACTCTTGAGGATAGTAATGGTGAAGCTGAGGTGGTGGCAGGCACTTTGGTGGAAGAGGAGGAAGCCAGGACATGGTCTGTCTGTGACTCAAGCCACCTCGGGCTCTCACAGGAGGCTGCGCTGCTCTGCTGGGGTCTCTGGAGGAGGAACCCAAACCCTTTCCTCCCTCCCAAACCATCTTCTACCACAGAAGGACCAATGTAGGGGCTGGCACGGTCCTTGGCTGCTCTCCATAGTGTGGCTGGCGTTGCAGGCTGAACCATGTGGTGGTTCTGGCGAGTCCCACCGTCCCACTCTGGGTGATGAGTGTTTTGCATGACTGCCCGGGCATGGCATCACCAGCTCTCCTGGTTTGAACACTCCTCAGATGAGCAGAAAGGGATCCAGTCCCTTCACCCCAGCAATCTCCGACCTGGGTGTTGGAACTGCAGCAGTTTGGGTTTTCCTAATCCTTAATAGAAAACATGGTTATAATGGAAAAAAGCTATGAAATGAGCCAAGTTCCCTCAAAATGTGAAGTGTGTGTTCTGCGACAGCAGTCACAGCAAATCCTAATATAGCCAAGAAGAGACGTGCGATAGATCACACCCACTGGGTTGCCAGGAATCCTTGTTCACATATACGAGACCCACACTGATTAGATCCTCCTTGATCCAACGCTCATCAAGTAATCATACTGATTTCTTCATTAAATAAAAGCAGGCTGATGGATTCTACCGAGTAGACGACCAGCCCCCAACGTGGCTTTTCTGTGGAGTCAGCTACTTGCGGAAGAGAAAACCAGAAATTAAAGTCACTGACACGCATGTCTGTTTCCCCTCGTCCCAGCTTTACACCACGCACCCCCAAGAAGCACCAGCTGGAGTTCTCCCCCTTGAAGTGGGCACCACATCCTGCCCAAGTGTCCCCAAGGTCACTTTGTCCCCTTTTTTTTAAACCTTGTGCCTTCCCTTCAGAGTCACACAGGAGCCTGTGGCCAGACAGACACCCACATAAACCAGTTAAACCTTTTTTTTTTTTTTTTTTTGATGGAAAAGTGTTCCTGCGCCATCTCAGCAGGATAAAAAAGTGCAGCTGAGCACAGTGCTGCCCCACGCACAACCCAGTGGCCATTGGAGCCCATGAAATCAGCTCAGGTTGTCATATGACTGTGAAGAAACATTTTAAGGACCACACCAAAGTCCTCCAATTTTATTAAGATAAAAATCCATTACAATTCAGAGCACTGAAGAGCTAAAATTACTTTTTAATCAGTAACATGGACATTTACAGCTATGTGCTCAAAAAAAAAGCCTAGCTCGCATATTTCTTTGTGAAATTATATTCTAACGATAAGCGTTATAGAGAATGAACTCTATGACTATTGCCTTTGTTCATCATATTCACAAGTGAGATCAAAGAATAGAATCATAGAATCATTAAAGTTGGAAAAGACCTTTAAGATCATCAAGTCCAACCAACCCAACATCACCATGCCTACTAATGTGAATAAAAAGGACAGAAGCTCAAGAAGATTTTGACTTGCAAGGCAGAATTCTTCAGACCTGCATGGGGGAGAGGAGATTGACATCAGTTAATCTGTTCGCACATTCAACTGTAATTATTTTAGGAAAGAAAACAAAAAAAAGTGTTTTCCACAAGGGAACTCTGACTGCAGAGTCCCAGCTGCAGACAGACAGACAGACCCATCTTCCAATTATATTTAGTTAAAAATCCTGCAGAAACTGCTTTTCCATCCCCTCCTTGGTGGGGGTTCAACAAGCAATCCTCTGCCAAAATGATCCTTGCTCTCCATCCACCCCAAGCACCAGCTGCACAGATATTCTCCCTTTATCCTGCTCTCAACTTCTCCATCACAGCTCAGTAAATCCTTGGTCCCAGACTCTAGCGAAGTCACCAATGTCCCACCTCCAACCAAGCTTGGCATCCTTCACCATCGGTGACCTTCACACTGACATCCCACCAAAGCCACCGCAGTCCACACAAACCAGAAGAGTGGCCATATCTAATTTTCCAGAGCTGTTACCCAGAAATGTCTGTACTGTATCAAATCACAGGTCCCTTCACCTCAGCATCTCGTCTCAAGCAGCAGTTTGAAGCAAGCCTTCAGCACTTACGGCATCCCTTCTAAACATCCTTCCAATCCAACCATTTCTGGCTCTGGGGGATCTCTTGAACCTTTCACCAGCCCCCAATATCACCCCTCAGCCTTTCTTCTGCAAATTTAAGAGCATATCTTCTTCTGTTGTCCCCCACTAGAAAGATGGTCAACTGACCTCTGTTTTCTCTTGTCCCTGGAAGCCCAGCATCGCTCCTAGCATTTACTGCTCTACGGCAAGAAAGGTCTGGAGAGCTTTAGAGGGACAACAGCATTAGGCAGCGACAGGTAGAGGACTCGGATCCATCTAGATCTTCCCAAGAAGTGCCCAGGAGAGTTTTTCTGGTTTACAAAGTTCATTTGACTCATGATTCTGTCTGTCTAAAAGCCATCAATAATATTTTTCTGGTCCAATGTGGAGAGCATTTCAAGTGAGGTCTTGCCAAGGCTTGTCCTGGGCGCAGTTAATAATTATCCAGCCTCTACCAGGGTATGTATTGCAACTATGTCAGCTAGACCACACATCTTTAGTTTTCTTTTCCCTGCCAAGGGTTAAGGTAGTATTTACCCGATTGCTAAATCCAGATCTGTTAGGCCCAGATAGCTTGAAGAACCTGGAGCACTCGGACTATGAGACACCAGTGAACCAAGACTGCTTCCGGTCTGGCAGCAAGACAATGATTTGCGCCTCATAAATATCACATTACCGAGCCAACACCCTGCTTGCCACAGAGTTAACGGGCCTGCCTCCTGCCAAGTCACGGGGCTTTCCAAGTATGGCAACTTCCTCCTCACCAGACAGAGGATAGCACCACAGGGTATGGAGGAGCGCTAGAGGACCTGTGACAACTCTGAATGATATCTGGCAGACACGTGGGGAAGTTTTGTTCCAAGGGGCTCCTTCTTTTGAGGAAAGGAGACTCTTGTAGGCCAGGTATGGCTGAGAACTGGCCAAAATAGTGGTTAGAAAGGGTATGGGAACAGCCCTGCTCCCAATCAGCAGCAACGCTATATTTTTTGGGGGGTGGTTGCTTTTGTTCCTCAACTCTTGCAAGCTACAGACTTCCTCGTACATGAAGCAGTCCACATTCCCCTTATCAGCACAGCATGGAGCATCAGTGTTTAACTCACCGTGATCATCCCAGACACAGCTTAGAAGTCTGCATCTGCAAGAAAGAAGGGGAGAGTGTCAGGCTTCGGGGCAAATAGCACCCCCTCTCACCCATCACCACAAGCCCACCCCTGCTGGAAACAGCCTCAGTGCAGTAACCGGAGAGCTGCCCTTGCTTGGCTGGCTGCTTGCTGCAGCAGGCTGGGTCACCACGATCAGTCTGTACCGCTATATCCTTCTTTATATTCACCAAATATAAAGCCAAAAATCAATGCATGACTCATCTTTTTCTAGGCAAGTTCACCTAGAAAGAGGTCAGAGCGCTTGCTAAGGGTCATCAGACACAGCATAACCAAAAACCTACAGATAATACCAAGGCAAGTCTTCCCTGTCTGCTACTAACGAACTCTTTCGTGGGTATGCATACAGAGCCTTTTCAGCAGCCCAGCCAAAACCAAGTTAATTTTCCACCAATAACACAAGACCTTCAAAATCCACCCCATTATAGCACCCTGTTTCGTGAGAAGGGGAACAGAGACACCGTAGATATAAATTAACAAGCACTGCCTTCTGCACGTGAACAGCAGCAAAGCTTGAAGAAGGCGGCACATCGTACCCCATCGGAAGGACTGTGGCTCCGTGAAGGTGGAATGGGCCACCTTGCAAACATAGACATCACCCTTCTTGGGAGTGAACGGCGCGTATACCAGGCGCTGGAAGTGCCACTTGCTGTTGAAGGACATGTCTGCGTAGTTCACGTTGCTCATGGGCTCCCCGTTCTTGAGGAGGGTGATGTCAATCTTCGGAGGGTGGAAACCACTCACGAAGCAGTTGAGGGTGTTTTCCTCTCCCTCTACGGCTTGCGTGCGGGAGTACACCTCCACCTTTGGTGCCTCTGGAGAGGGGGGTAAGGGGGTAGTGAGAAGGAGGGCTAAAGCAGGCACACCTTGGAGAAGTCGGTGCCCACCCACCCACCCGAGCATGGTAACGGGTACCCTCACAGGACCTCCCCCCCCGGTTCACACCGGTAACAGGGCCCTCACCGCCCGCCCCCCCCCCCCCAGCACCGAGCCCCTCACAGCACCTGCCCCCTCCTTCCCCCCAAACCGTACCGGTATCAGGACCATCACAGCCGCCCCCCCACCCCCGCCAGTAACCGGTACCGAACCCCTCAGCACCTCCCGCCCCTCCCTCCACCGCCCCGGGCACTCACCATCCGCCTTTCCCAGGCCGACCAGCGCGATCAGCACCAGGACTCCCACCTTCAGCGCCAGCTCCATAGCGGCCCGCCGCTCCGCTCCACTTCCCTCACAGATTAGTCTGTGCCGGCTCACCGCCGCCTTTTATAACCTCTGTCGCGCCCGGCCAATCGCATTACAGGACAGCCTTGCGCATCATCAGTCTCCAGGCAGAGAGGGAACTGAGAGGTTAGGCGAGCCCGCCCGCGTGATAGCATCGCTTTCGCTTTCGCTTTCGCTTCGGGTCTGAGGCACCGCCCGGGGCTTTGGCGGGTCCGGAGCCGCCCTGGTGCCCGGCCGCGGCTCTGCCCGGTGCCACACCAGCCAGAGCTACCCCGGCAGCGAGTGGGGCTGCTGCTGTGGCCGTACCCCAGGTCTTTCCTGCCCCGGGGCTTGCTCTGCTCTTGGCCTTCACCTCAGGGATGGAGGCATCAAAGGTGTGAAATGGTACCGGGTCCCAGCTGCCGCTTCCCCCGGCCTTGAGTGGGGTGCCTGTGGTCAGGAACCCTCACTGAGAGCAGGTCATGGAGCAGTGGCCACAAGGTGCTCACCTGGCTCCTGCCTCTCACCAAAAGGGAGGTAAAAAACACCTCTCGTGGAGGATTTTGCAGCCAGGGCTGGCATTAGACCAACAGCCGATGCTGTCACAGCCTGGCCGCCTTCCTTGCTGAACCTCAACTTGCTTTCTTCCGAAGCCTGTGCATCAGCGTCTTGGTCTGGCAGCTGCGGGGTGGATTGACGCTGCGATTCAAGCGCAGCACGGGCTCCCTGACATCAAATAGAAGAACCCAGAGGTCAAAGAGACAAGTTTTCTGGTGCCGCCTCCAGAAAAACTATGATCACCGTAGCCCAGCTAGGCTAGGTACGCCTCCAAGTGGCTTTATAACACTACAGGCACTGCTGAGAGAAGTACAGCAGCTTTGAATAGCAGCATGAAGAAAACCAAGGTTTAAAAAAAGGAAAATGAACCAGTATTAAAGAGCACAGATATTTTATACACCTGGGAGTTTGTCTGCTTGTGGTCTGACAGATCAGGTACTGCCTCTCTTTAGAGTCATTGTTTTAGACCAGGAAGCAGATGTATATTGTCCTCCATCTTGCTGCATAAGGATTAAAAAGTTGGAAAAGAAAGCCACTACTAGCAGGAAGAGAACAGCAGTATCATGGAGCTCCTCTAACTCTGAGCCCCTTTAAGACTTGCCACCTGAAAATATGCCATTTAAAGACCTATCTTTGATAAAAATCAATAAAGCACCCATGGAGAACATCCCCCACCCAAAGGCAGCAGGTAAATCAGTAGAGACTGAGCAAATTAAAACCTGCAAATACTTGTTATCAACCCCCACTGGACCAGCTCTGAGCCGAGCTCTTGCTCGGTTTGCTGGCTGCCCAGTGCCGGCGGCCACACAGCTGCTATTGAGTGTTTTTGCTGTGAGATAAGGGGACGCAGCTGCCACCGGAGCTTTATCAGGGATCTCAGGGCTTTGGCAGAAATAAACACCGACTGCTGTGTCGGTGGCTGAGCTGGCATGGCGGGGTGGGGTGGGGGGGGTGTCACTGCTGACCTGCAGGCTGGTCCATCTCTGCCCAGGTGAGCAATCCCCTTGGCTCAGGGAGGATTAATTACACAAATAGCCGATTACAGGGCACGGATCCTTTCTCCATGCTGACATCCAGGCTCTCCCTATTGGGATGGGAGTCCCTGGAGATGACTCTGCTGTAAGCAGCAACACCTGGCAGATTTTCCCTGTAAAGATAAGGTGAACCATGAGTTTCTCCCACGTGATGTTTCTAAAAGGTTGCGCCGATTTGGTTCAAACAGCCAAATCTTCCTCTTTTAAGGTGCTTCTGCTTTTATTAGCAGAAATATTTGGGGAGTGGGTGAGGTCTGACACAACTGAGCCACTCCCAGCATTCAGGGGGATGAGGGCAGCCTGCTGTGCTTTGCAGGACACAGAGATTTACAGTGTCTTCGCCTTAGTTTTGCTCCCCTGTGCTTTCATATCTACTGCCATAATTCTCCGAGGTGAGCTTCCAGCCAGACTGACCACATCCCGCTGGTTTTCCGTGATGGCTCAGAGGGGTACAGGTTTGGAAAACGCCATCACTGGCAGGGAACGATGAGAGCAATGGAAAAAGCCGGGCTGGGGTTTTCTGTACCCCGAAAGACGCAGGTGTTTGCAGTTTTACACCCCCTTTCGCGGTGAGGTCATTAAACCTCATCTCCATCCCTGTCCCTGCTCCGCGCACCGCCGGTGGTCCCGGCCTCGTGGGCGGGGCCTAGCCGAGGGGGCGGAGCGAAAGGACGGCGCAGGACGCAGCTGGGCGCCGCCATGCTGTACGGCAGACGCATGCGCAACGGCGCGGTGCCGCCGGAGCGGCGGCGGCGGTCCGTAAAAGGCGGCGGCGGGGGCAGCCCGGCCCCGTAGAGGGTGGCGGGCGGGCGGTGCCGCGGCATGGCGGAGGGCGGCGAGCCGGTTGTGAGTGCCCGCCCTGCTCCGCCCTGGCACGCTGCTCCCGGCCCCGGGGCCGCCTCCTGTCCCGCTGCCCCGGTCACGCCCCCCTCCCCCTCCGTGCCGGCTCCCCCGGGGCCGCCTCTCCCGGTGCTGGCTCTCCCCGGAGCGGTCGGTACCGGAGAAGACAGTGCCCCGGAGGTGCTGGTGGGGTGTTTTTCCCTGCCTTGTGGTCGGGTGCCGTTCGTGCTCTGGTAGCGAGGCGTTCACTCTGAAGCCTAATGGTGTCCGCCAGCGCTAGCCACGCTGGTGCTGTTCCTGCGCTGGCCACCGTCGCCTCTGGGTGGCCACAGCCCTGGTGCCGGCAGGCTTCGATGGGCTCCCGCACTGAACGAGCGGGTCCTGCCCTTGCTGGCAGTGCCGGTGGCTCACGCCTTTCCCTTTCCAGCTGCGGAGCCCTGGGGGCTGCCTGGCACTGCCGGTGGTTTAGGGGGGAGGCTGGGTGCCCCGCACTTGAGGGGGGCAGGTTAGGGTTACCCCTCCCCTACCTGTCTCCCTTAGCAAGGACCCTGCTGCTTTTGACTCCAGATCCTTGAGGACTACCTGCTGGTGGAAGATGCGCCTCTGCTGGAGGAGATGGCCGAGGAAGATGAAGAGCTCGACCTGTACAATGAGATGACTTTTGGGTTAGGTAAGATCTCAGGGTCGGGGAGATCAGCCAGCACCCAGTGGGGTGAGGAGGATGGAGGTGGGGGGTGAGGAAGGTGTCCTCCTGCCGGATGAGGAGTTGGGTTGGGAGCAGAGACCCTGGTGGGCACTGCCCAGGCTCTCACCCACCCTGACGTGCTCTCCTTCTCCCCTCCAAGACCGAGACTCCACCGAGGAGGATGTCACCAAAGCCCTGATGCCTCCTGAGACGAGCCCTGAGCTGGCCGAAGCGGTGGCAGAGGAGACCGAGGCCGGGGAGGAACTGGGGCCCGGAGCAGCTGACCAGCCGGAGGAACTGGGAGAGCCCCAGGAGGAAGGTGGGATGGAGCCAGAGGTCGAGCAGGTCAGCTCCGAGTTGGAGGAAGAGGAGGAGGACCTGGGGGCTGAAGAACATGAGGAAGACCAGGAGCCTTGCGAGGAGACCAATGACCTGGGAGACCCAGCGGTGATGAAGGCCGTGCAGAGCAAACCCACGCTGGAGGTGATGTGTGAGCGGGGAGGGAGGGGACCCACCTGGTGGTTTGGTCCTTGCCTGAGGGTCCTGTGCCGGGGCTGAGTGTGTGCCTGTACCTCTTTGCCCGCAGAGCCAAGACTCGGCGGTGCTGGATAGCAGGATTGGTGCTTGCTGGGCAGAGTTTGGCAAAGAGGATACGGTAAAAATGTACCCCCCCCCATCTAGTGATGGGGCTGAGCAGCCTCTGTGGCGTCCCCTGCCCCTCTCCTCCTGTCCTCCTTCCCTTTGCTGACCATCTCCCCATCTTCCAGCTGGCAATGGATCCCGCGGTGTGGGGCTCCTGCCCCGGCAGCATCCCGCCCCACCACGTGCTGGAGGTGGGTACCCCCCGCCAGGCCCTTGGGGACCAGCCAAGGGCTCCCCAGTACCCTGAGCTAAGGGTCATACAGATGATTTGGGGTGACCACGGAACCTCCAAAGCCTCGTCACAGGTCTGGCGGTGCACGGACGTGTCTCTTGGGTGCCAAGGCTGTGGGCGGAGGTGCCCACCCTAAGCAGAGCCTGGGTTTGAGTTTGGGGGGACTGGGACCCCCATGCCAGGTGTCCTCGTAGGTCCCCTGCTGTTGCATGCAGGCAGGATGGCAGCTGAGCAGTGACCAAAAGCTTTGGTGAGCTGCCTGATGCTGGGGGAGCTAAATTGATCCCAGCTGGGCCCCGTTCCCATCTCCTGCTGCCTCCTCCCTGCAGGATAAAGCCATCCTCCAGGTCCTGGAGAGGCCCCCACCATCCACCAACGTGGCCCTTGACTTTCTTGGCTCCCCTGTGCAGAGGGGCTACGGGGGCTCTCCCCGACTCAAGCGCCCCGACTTCAGACTGATGTCCTCCAAGTCCTTTCCCCAGCGCTTTCTCCGGCAGGTAACAGGTTTCAGGGGGCTCTTGCATCCCCTCTTTCTCTGCCCTCCCCACCCCAGAGGTGCAGCCTCAAGGACAGCCTTGTCTCAGCAACACCTCCCATCTCCTGCCCTGCAGCAGTCGCCTCTGATGCCTCGTTCCCCGTGCTCCCCTCGGCCCTTCACGCCGGCTCGCAGACCCTCTCCGCTCTTCGCTTCCAACCAGGTAACTCAGTGGGCTGTGAGCCACCGCCATGTCCCCTCTGAGGTGGGCCTGGAGCAGCAGGGGACAGGGACAGTGCCTCCCCAAAGCTCTGCTGTGCCCAAGGCAGGCTTTACAGCTCTGTCTAATCCTTAGCGCCCATCTCCGGCGTCTTGCTGACAGGGAAAGAGGAGCCACCAGCGTAGCCGTTGCTTTATAAATCTATTTGTCCCAATGTCCCCATGGGATCTACACCGGACATGGTGTTGTGCTTGGTGTCATGCTGCAGCACTGGTGATAAACCTGGGGCACGCAATCCTTGGTGATGCCTGGGTCCCCTTGCCTTGCTCAGCTCGTAGTGGCAGGATCCCGAGGGGTATCACCTTGCCGTGGTGTCCCACATGTCCCCTCCGTGCAGGGAGAGGGTGACTCCTGCAAGGGTGGGAGCCAGAAGGCAGCATGGAGCTGGCAGAGCCCTCCAGGACCCTTGGAGGGAAAGGCTCAGACACCTGATCGCTTCTCACTCCCTCCCCAGACTGCAGGGTATGCATCTCCGACCCCTTTCCGGCCCATGTCGCCCAACATCAGCAGCCCGCCACGACCTCTCGCCATGCACTTTGGTCCCATGTCTCCCTCTTTGGACCCCGCACTCTTCTTCAGTCCGTCAGCCAGCGGCCAGCTGAACCTCAGGTAGCAGGATGGCAAGCAGGGTGCATGGGTGGGACTGGAGGAGCCTCATAAAGCAGCTGGGGGGGTTTCCCCCCTCTGGGGACGGCTCTAGTGTGGGTGCTGAGCCCCCTGACTCCTGTCTGTGGTCTCCTTTGCAGCACGCCCAGCCATATGACCCAGCTGCACCCCCAGCACCAGCGGATCCTGACCCAGCGGCAGCAGCAAGGCGGGCAGGTGCAGAGGTAAGGGGGTTCCCGGGGAGCTGTGAAGTAGTAGTGGGGCTCTGGGCAGTCACAGCAGGCTGTGATCTTCTCCTGTGCCAGCATCTCCCCCAAGAAGATGTGGTCTCCTAAAGTGGACCCTTATGCTGGGCTGATGGTCTCCAAGGAGAAGGACTGGGTTGTCAAGGTGGAGATGATCCAGCTGCAGAGTGAGAACATGGATGATGACTACTACTACCAGGTGAGCTCCTGCCAGCAGCACCAGTGGCTTATTCTGCTCCTCAGGGCTGGAACTTCATCTCTTTGGGAGCCAGAGGGTGCCAAGGCTCATGGTGCCTCCCCTCCCGACTATGCCTGTTGTTACAGACGTACTACCACCGGCTGGAGCGCAAACAGGCAGAGGAGGAGCTGCTCGGTGGACGCAACAAGCAGGAGCCCCCCAAGCTGGTCACACCATTCATCCAGAAAGTGGAGACGTATGACTCCGGTGAGGGGCTGGGGTGGGTGGCGGGGAGCCGGGTGAGGAGTTGCGGGATGTGGTCTCACCATATCCCATCTCTCCTCCAGTGGTGCGCATCGCAGGCTCGCTGGGCCAGGTCGCGGTGTCCACCTGCTACAGCCCTCGCCGGGCCATTGATGCTGTGCACCATGCCCTCGTGGAGGAGGTAGGTGAGGGTGAGCCAGGCTGGTGGGTGCCTTGGATGCCTGGGAACGCCGCTCCAAGCTTCTCCCAGGCCCTGGAGCAGCTTAAGCAGGAGCTTTAGGAGCTGCTGTGACCGAGCATGGGTGCTGTCCTGGCTCTGGGTGCTGCCCCAAGCCACGGGATGGGGCGCGCACAGTTGGAACGGGTGCTGCCTCGGTGGTGGCAGCTTGTCCTCTGCTGAGGGGTGGGATGGGGCTCTAGGCAGTTGGAGCTGGCCGTGGCCTCCCTGTGGGATTGCTCTGTATCCTGAAGCCGCCTCTGATCCCCAGGGAGCAGCTGGCCCAGCGCTCTGCCGGCGGCGGTGTCTGGTGCTGGCTGTAATTGTTCTGCCTTCCTTTCTCCCCTCCTGAAGGCTGCGGGGAGCCACCGGCTTCGGGCACTGCACAGGATCGAGAAGGTGAGTGAGCCATGATTTGGGGCAGGGCGGGATGATGCAGGCGCTTGGTTTTATCCGAGGAGCTCTGCGAGGGGACATCTGCCTGGGGAGAAGTCCTGAGGATAACTGGCAGGCGGAGGATGCTCCAAGCTGCCCCCTTACCCCATGTGGTTTCTTCAGCTGTTCCTGCAATTGCTGGAAGTGGAGGAGATGCAGCGGAAGATGTCCCTGGCTCCGGAGGAGCAGCAGCAGCCATGCTGTCAAGAGCAGAAGAACCAAGAAGTGGAGCGTATCTACCAAGCCTTGAAAATCAGGGCTTGCAGCAGTGAAGAGTGAGTTTGTGGCTGTGGGGAGAGGGGGGCGGGTGGCATGTCCTGGTCCTCGCTGGGCTCAGGTGGTCATGGATGAGTAGTTCTGGGTGACAGCAAGGGTTGGATCCTGTCCTCTGTGTGTCACCATGGCCTGTGCTGACCCTGCCCATGAGCCTCCTCCTCCACTGGAGCTGCTGCTGGTCCCTCTGGATGGACAGAGATGCTACAGGTCCCTCGGGATCTGTGCCAATGGAGCCTTCGTCCCCAGGGAGGCAGAGGATGAATTCCTGCAACTCCTGTGTGTGCGGAAGGGCAAGAAACTCACGGCCCGGCTGCTGCCCCACCTGACCCAGGAGCAAGCGGAGAAGATCCTGCTGACCGTCACACACCACCTGCCCTTCCTCATGAAGAAGGACATGTTGGATGAGGCGAGCACCTCCAGCCAGGGCAGGGGCATCCCGGGCTGCCTCTTTCCCCCATTGCTCTTGCTGGGGGGGGGGGGGGGGGGCGGCGCACAGCACCCTGGGCAACACAGAGGGAAGGGGCCCATCTTGCTGGGTCCCAGCATGGCCAGGCAGCTGGTGGGGTTGCCATGAGACAGGAGCCTCTTTCCTTCCATAGGGAGGACGGGTTAAAGCAGTCCTGGTGGCAATCTCCTCTTGGGGGGGTGGGGGGTGGTACAGCGTTGGCCCTTGCGTTGGCCCCCCAGGAGTTGGGATGTGGGGCTCAGGGATGAGGCTGCAGCTGTGATGTGTCAAAGGGTCTCAGATCCCTGCTCTCCCCTCTGCCCTGCCCAGTCTCTCCCCCTGCTCTACAGCCCGCTGAACGAGGTGGTGGGCGGGATGACCTTCAGCAAACTCATCGAGGTCCTGCAGGAGATGACCAGGCCTCTGTCCGAGTCCCCTGAGCTCCCCCTCGCCATGGCCTTGAAGAACCAGGTAGGTGGCACTGAGGAGGGCAGAGCCGTGTGGCGTCCCCAGGGTGTCACTGTCACCACCCAGCTGTGACGTTCCTCCTGGTGCTTCCCCGCAGTTTGGGATCTCCTTGCTCTACTCCCTGCTGAGCCACGGTGAGAGGCTGCTGTCCTCTGACGCACCGCTGGAGCCATGTGGTGGGGACTTCGAGACGTGGTGAGGGGCCGTGGAAACGATGGGGTTGGGGTCACTGGCTGGTTGGGCGCTCAACCCCCTGCATTGATGCCCCCAGGACAGACACGGTGTTCCTGGTTGCCCGGGAGCTGTCACAGGTGCCCAAGGCCTTGCTGGTGGAGCCTCTCTTCTTGCCCAGCAACCTTCTCTCGCTCTTCTGCCGCTACCTGGACAAGCAGACCATCCACCACCTGGAAGCCAAGATGGAGTGAGTACAGCCTGGCACAGGTCCCTGCTTCTGCCAGGGCTCCCTCAGATGCAGCGGGCAGCGTTGGGGGCTCACTGCTTCTGTCCCCTTGGGCACCCCCTTGGACACATTTTCAAACCTCCATGGGCTGAGCTGATCCTTGCAGCTTTGCTCCTGTTTTTAGCGATCCCGGGACCACGACGGCTGGTGCTGGGTTTTGCGTTTGCATCAGGTTCATGAGACCTTGATGATGCATCCCCGTGGGGGGTGGAAAGCCAAGGGGAATCACCCCCAGCAACATAACCGGCAGCTCTGGGGTGGTTGGGCAGGCACGCTCCAGGCAGCTGCCGGCAGCCCGAGCGTGACAACCTGATGTTCTGACCTCATCCTTTTTCCCCGCAGGTGCTCCCCGCTGCCGTCGGAGGCTGCCATGCCATGCTGAGCCCAGGGAGCCGGGGCCAGCGGTGCCGGGAATGGGCAGGGCCCGATGCTGTGACTTTGAGTTTTGAAGCAAACACTTACCCTGGTGCGGGGCACTTCGGGTGAACCGGGCACTGGCAGAGCCGGCGCTCGATGGCTGATGCCGACCTGTCCCGGTGCCCAGGAGCACAGCACGGGGAGGCGGGTAACTTATTTTTGCCTCGCACCCAGCAGCGGTGAGCGCTGGATCACGGCGGGTGTCGAGGTGGGGTCTGCACAGGGGCGCTGGGAGCACCTGGGGGTGAGTGACTTTGTGTACAGCACTTGAAATAAAATAAAAAGGTGATTAACGAGCTCCTCTGGCTCCCACGGGCAGCTTCTGCTGTGAGCACAGGGGTCCCAGAGGCATCGCCTGGGCATGGAGATCCCCTGGGGATCCGAGCGAGCAGTAAAGGGGAAAGAAAAGCAGGGAGGGATGCACAGAGGACCCAAAAGGAGGATAAAGGGGATGGAGGAGAAGGCAGCGTGCTCGGAAGGGAGCGGATGGGATCAGAGGACCCATGTGGCTGGGGATAGAGGGGAGTTGAGCCCCCAGGGAGAGGAATGGGCCAGAAAAGGGGGGGTGAGGGTGAGGTCAGAGCTTGCCCTGAGGGGAAAAGAAGGATCCTCCCACGCAGGAGGGGACGTCTGGGTGCACATGGGGAGGATGTGGGTGATCTTAAACATACATGGGTGGGTATAAAGCACCTCTTCTCTCTGCTGAGCTCTCAGAGGCTAGTCCAAAGGCAGGGTCATGATGAAGTACCTTGGAGCAGCTTGAGCCACTTTAACTGACCATGGCTACCTAAAGCTGTCCCTCGGTTTTGCATCTATGGCTGAGGACGTGCTTTGGTGTAACGCCTGGTCTCGCTGTAGAAATCTTTGTGGCTCCTGCCTGGCTTCCAGGTACGTGGTGGTATTTCCCCTAACCCTACGGATGTGACCGTATGGCTGAGTGGGATTTATCTCCATGGCTTATGGAGACCGCTCACATCTCAGCTTCTGAAACAGACTTTGGAGGAGCAACTGAGATGCCTGAAAACAACTGTACAGAGACAAGAGGTACTGCAGATGCGATGCAGGACCTCGGGGGGAGGGGGCCTCCTGCCCTTCATGATAGAGGTGTAGGCTGTCAACCATCTAAAAGAGTGCAAGGTCCAGCTGGAAGGAGCTCCAGATCATTCTGGCAGCTGCTTTTGTGTCATCCTGATGCCTTTCCTCCTCCTCATGGTGTCCTACAGCCTCAGCCTTTCCTCTGTCCTCAAAATCAGGTTTGCCAAAAGCAGGTTCAAAGCCTTCTCCGCTTGCTCCTCGCACTTTATTGTTGAAAAGTTGTTCTTTGAGACAGCTATGTTCATCCATAGCCATCCACTTCAAAAGAGTGACGCTGGTAGGTTGTCATCAGGGTGAAACCCACAGTTTCAAACCCACCGAGGCAATCTAGGAGGAGACCTGCGTGGTGACCCACCTGCAAACAAAAGGACGGACCTTGCCACTACAAACCCTAGAGACGATTCCAGACAGAAGGGAACTAGCAGCTGCTTGCTGATTTGTAGGAAGAGAGGAGGACACCAGAGAGTCCTTCAAGATAAGGATAAGCCGTGTTATGTTTTTGGTTTGCAACGGAGCAGAGTGCTGACCTAGTGCAAGCGTTCCTCTCCTGAGAGCCAGCGTGGATGAAGGAAGAAAGTGTGACACGGTTGCAATCACGTATGAAACCAAATGCTCCAACACAGAAGGGTTGGATCTCTCTACTGGACTTTGCTGCTTCCTTGCAGGAAACAGCTGAGACAAAAGAAGGAAAATCCACCTCTTCTGGCTACTCTCCTACAATGAGAGACCCACACTGCCCAGCAGCTCCCCTTGGTGCTTCCCACCTGGAGAAAGAGACCCTCTCCCTGAGGCACCACCTGGGGAATTAATTCAGCTGAAGGGTGTCCGGCAGGTCAGGGACCCCATCTGGTTTATCAGGATCTTCTCCCTTAGCCCAAAGCTGATGAAAGCCCAGAGCGTCTCACCTGGCTCTGCTTTACCTACTGCCCTGCCCAGGTCCTCCTGGCACTGTCCTGAAAGAGCCACCAGTTCCATGGGGTGGTGGTCACCCATCACCATGAGGGAGCAGCTGGAGCAAGGGGAGTCACTGTCATTGGGCTCATCCTGGGATATCATCAGGGTACGGGGCTCATCCTGGGATATCTTGGGGGGTAGGGACTCATCCTGCGATGTCATCAGGGTACGGGGCTCATCCTGGGATGCAGGGAAGAGCGTTTTGGGCTTGCACAAGACTTATTACGGGCTGTTTGGGGAGGAATCAAAGGTGAGGAGAAGGAAGGATCAAGGTGGTTTACAGCAGCGTTGCCTCTTTTGGGCTCCTCCCAAAAACCCTTGAGCTGAAGAGGTAGCCATCCCGATGAGGGTGTGGAGGGGATGGCAGCCATCCCGGGTTGAGATGGTGAGGGAACTGAGGGGGCCACCTCTGTTTGGGTGCTCAAGAGAGAGTAGCTGTCATGGTAAGAGCATTGAAGGGATCACAGCCATCTTGGCTGGGGCATGGAGGGTCTGTGGCCATCTTGGTCGGGATATCAAAGGCACCATGTTGTCTAAATCAAGGCATCGAGGGGTTGGTGGCCGTCTCAGTGGAGGGCACTGTGGCCGTGTCAGTCAGGGCATTGATGGGACCATGATCATCTTGGTTAGTGCATTGAGGGGACCATGACCATCTTGGTTGCGCTGTTGAGGCTGGTTGGATCACTGAGAAGACCACAGCCATCTCCTTTGGGTTGTTGAGGGGACCATGGCTGGCTGGGGCATTGAAGGGACCACGGCCATCCTGGGCAGGACACTGAGAGGACCATGGCTGGTTAGGACATTGACGGGACCACATCCATCCCTGCTGGGGCACTGAGGGGACCACAGCCATCTCCGTTGGGTTGCTGAGGGGACCATGGCCATCTTGGTTGGTGCATTGAGGGGGCCATGGCCACCTGGGTCACCCTGTTGAGAGGGTCATGGCCGGTTGGATCACTGAGAGGACCACAGCCATCTCCGTTGGGTTGCTGAGGGGACCACGGCCATCCCTGCCGGGGCGCTGAGGGCCGCAGCCCGCACACCCGCCCTCCCCTCAGGCCTGAGCTCGCCCACTGCCCCCCGGAGGAGGGGGGGGGAACACACGCTCCCCCTCCGCCGGCGTAATGGTACATCCCGGCAGGCCTCCCGCCCTGCTCGTGGCTGTTTCCATGGGGACGGAGAGACGCCTGTTAGCGGAGGAAAACCGTTGCGCTCATTGGCTCTCCCTGGCGAGAGGAGGGAGGGGCGGGCGGCGGCATTATCCAATCAAAAAGCCGTTCGCTCCTCCGGCCCCGCCCCGGCGGGTTAAGGTGGCGGCAGCGGTTTCCGGCGCGGCTGTCGCAGGCGGAAGCGGCGGCAGCGCGGACATGGCGTCAGGCGGCGCCTGCGGCTCCCGCTCCCCCTCCCCCGCCGAGCGCCTCCCCCCGCCCTTCCCCGACCCCCACGGCGGCGACAGCGATGCGCCGGGGGCGGCCGACAGTGACACGGAGGGCGAGGACATCTTCACCGGCACCGTGAGTGCGGGCCGGGGGCGGAGCGGGGCGGGGGGGGGGGGAGCAGGCCCGGCCCGGGGCGGCTGTGAGAGAGGAGCTGCTGGGCCCGGCGGTGCCTGCGGGTGGGCCCTTCTCTGAGGGGCAGCCCGGTGCCTGCAGGCAGCAGTGTGATATCCTCCGGGTTTGGTTAAAAAAAGAGAGGAAACCCCCCCAAAACCTCCTAAAATAAAAGGGGGGGGGGCGATGTCGCTGGGCGGTTGTCCCTGAAGGGAGCCTGGCATCTCCTTCCTCCCTTGGGAGCACCTCAAGCGCCTCGGGTGGCTGTGGAGGGTGGGGGCCAGGTGGGTGTCAGGGGGCCGCAGGCAGCTCCCTTGTCTGCGGGACAGCGAAATGTCTCGTGCCAGGCTGGTCTCTGTTTCCCCGGGGCTGTAACCTGTCATTTCTTGCAGACCCCAAAGCGTCTCGAAGGAGCCCGTCAGTGTCAAGATGTCCCTGCGTGGCTCGGGTACGGGGGCAGCCGCCTGCTGCTCGATACCCCCCTCCCTGGATCAGGGTCAGAGTAACCGGCGAGCGGGCCGCCTCGCTGGTTTGAAACCTGGTGGCGGCCACAGCTCGGCATCTTTGCTGTGCAGCTTGTGAGACTTGAAGGGAAAAGGCCCCGTCTTCCTTCCCCTGGCATCGACTTTTGTCCCATCAACGCCCAGAAGGTGCTGGTGTGGCTGACGTGGTGCTTGCTGCCTTCTCTTGGGCTCGGGGATGAACCCCTCCGTGCAGGGGAGGAATCAGATGTCCCCAGCTCACGGGGAGGAGGCTCGCTGACGCCTTGGTGACCTCCCTTGCCTTGTATTGGCACAGTTGGCTGCAGGAGGCTCTAGGAAGGTTTGCTGGTACTTGTTCAGCAAGCCAGGTCACTGTGGTGCCGCACAAATTGCCTGCTGAAGGTGGAGGCGTGAAGGGTTTCAGCACCTTTTCTTGGTTCTAATAGTCTCCTGTGCGTGAATCCCTGGTTGTTGAAGGCTGTTGGTGTTAACTCGTGCCAGCTTTGGCCAGCTGTACCGTTGTTTGCTCCAGACAGTGACCAGGAGACAGGAGGGGGAGTTAAACCACTGGCTGGTGCTTTCCCAGGCTGAATCCCTCCCCAGCCAGCCGCTGGCCTCACATTCCTGGGCTCAGCATCCGCACCGAGCGAGGATCTTTGCTAGAGGGGCTGCAGAAGCCGGTTCTTCCGGCGGGCCGGCTGCTTGAATGCTGCAGGAGCTAGGGTTGATTTCCTAAGCTCTGGAAGCTGAGGCTGGTCCCGTTGTCCCTCGCGAGGGCTGACATCATGGCCTCTGCCTGCCTCACCCAGGCTTTTTCCAGCCTGCTGCCGGCAGCCCAGGAGGAGTTGGTGTCTCTGGCAGAACGCTCTCCAGGAACCTTCTCCTGTCTGCAGTTTCCCAGCCCTGATGTTTTCCCTGGGCTTGTGCACAAGGAGGCCTCGAGCAGGAGATCACGGCTGTGAACGTGCGAACCTGCCTGCTGCTGGGAACGGAGCTGGCCTGGCCAAGCTTCTCCTGCCACCAGCACAGAGCTGGAGCTGTCTCTGCCCTGCTTCTGATGAAGCTCCTGACCAGGTTGTCTTCTGCTGGGAACAAGGCAGAGTTGGGGAGATGTGGGTAGGTTCTGCCCGGCGTGAGCTTGTGAGGATGAAATTCTCAACGTTGGTCTGGGCATAACGGAGCGGCAGAGTCATATGTTTTGAAAATAACACGGGGAAAGTGCGACCCTGGCCTTGCAAGAGGAAGATGCTGGTACCTCTGGCTGGCACCAGGGCACGGTGGTGGTCTTGAACTTCTCAGGCCCTTTCTTCTTTGAAGAACTGGAAGATTTAGCAGGTGGCTTGTTGCTTTGTGGTAGAGGCAGCCTCCCAAAACAAGTGCCAACTGCCACGGGCTTTCATGCAAATAAAGCATCCCTTCACTAAAACCAGAATCTGTTAAGCTAAAGCAGCTTATCAGGCTCTTACTGTTGTTGAAGCAACTGTCGTAACTAATATTTGGCTCTTCTGTGCAACCCGGTGGCTTTGTTTGTCTGTCTGCCCTTGAGCTTTAGCAAAACACTTTCTGGGAGTCGGGCTGGTGAGGCAGAACCACCCGGCTGCCGCCGTTCAGGTGCTTTGACAGCGCTTAGCCTCATGCAGTGGCCAGCAAAGAAGCGTTTGGATCAGACACAAATATAAGCAGAGCTGGACTTCACCCGTCCGTTGACGAAGGTTGGATCGCTGCGTGATCACGGTCCTCTCTAGGACCTCCCTAGGGACGCCCCTCGATTTGCCAGCTCTTCTGACGCGAGGTCTGTTTCCCCCTGGTGAGCGCCAGATTTGCACCTGAGGAGCTTCTGCCCGCGCGCGTGATGGTCGGGGTTTGCTAAATCAGGGCTCTGAGATGGCGGGGGCTGTGTCACGGGTTGTAGTAGCAGATGGAGAAGTAGGAACAGGGCGTGGTACTTTCATACTCTTAGAAACTAAATTTAAAGCAAACTGAGAAGCTGATCCGTGGTAGGAAAGCAGATAGCTCCTTTCTGTGTTTTGAGAGCTGGGACTCTCATTGTGGAAACTTCAGAGCCCACCTTACCTTGTCCATGTAGAGTGGGGCTTCTTTACCAGCTTGAAGAGCTCCTGCAGAAGCAGAAGATCTGAATGAAACCTGCTACAAACGTCCCTCGCGTCAGTCACTGGTGGGAGCAGCCCTCTTGTTGGCTTGGCTGCTGGCTGGAGGAGGTCCCTGTGGTGGTTGCACTCTTGTTGGTTTGGGTGCCAGTCTGCAGGACCCTGGGGTGGGTCTGGCTGCGATGTTTGGCGTGGGTGTGTCTGCTCCCCGCTCACCGTCACTAGCAAACGTAGCTCATGCCTATAACTGTTGTGATCCAAGCTGGCAGCTTTTCCCCTTCAGGAAAACATCCTAAAATGCAGGAGAACTCGCCATCGGACGATGCTGATGTTTTATGTGCCCAAAGACTCGGGCCCGCCTCAAAGAGGAGCTGCCTCAGCACCGCTTTCCTCCTTCGGGAGCGGTGGGAGCCGATGACGTTTCCTTGCTGAAGAAAGCACCAAGGAGCCTGTCGGTTCGGAGTCGCGGCTAATAGTGCTCCATTTACTGACCGTCAAAGACTTGTTCTGTTCTCTGCTGAGACGTTAAAGAATAGTGCTTGCTGTCTGATCCTACTTGGAATAACTTGTACTTGCTTCTCTGCCTGCAAAATGAGGAACGATTTGTGATGCTGGTAGCGCCTGCCTGCAGCAGGAATGCAGAAATAGCTCTCCCGTCCGGCATGGTGGACTGGTTGGCGTACAAACACTCGGGTGGGCTTTCACCTTGTCCCCAAGCCTGTTCCCGGTGGCTGGGACGGTCCCCCGGTGAAGCTGCGTGCCGTAGGGGCTGTTTGCTGTGGCGGGATCAGCTGTATTGTAACGCCTAGCCCTGGGGCTCGGGGCCGGCTTGTCCTGGCCGAGCCGTACGTGGGGAGCACGAGCTTTGGGTCGCAAAGCGTGGTATGCGAGACTTTGCCAAACACCGAGAGCTGTGCCCGGCTTTAGTCCAGCCGTGGCAGCCTTGTCTCTGCCTTGAGGAGCGTTGTAGGAGGGGACGGTGCGGCTCCATGAAGCCGACTCCCAGCAGCGCCGGGGCAGTGGAGTCTCTGAGCTCCTCTGGCACCGCTTGGCAGTGAAAGTGAGATGCTGCGTAAAAGCGCGGCCTGGCTGCCTTCGCACGGGCCCTAACCAGCCCCCCGGGGAAGGGCAGCTCGCCTCGTGGTAGCGGTTGAACTGCTAGCACAAGTTCAGCTGCTGACAAGGCTCCTGCAGTCCCCGGCGTCTCGCCTTTGGGCGAGCACATCGCCTCCGGTCTCCGCCGCCAGCAGCGACAGCCTGGCTTTCCCAAGGGATCTCCTGTCGGCAGCGTGCTCGGCTCGCTCCGATTAAGCGCGCGAGGTTCCCTAGTGCTGCCCGCCCGCCTTGACGCAGCGTTAGTGCTGGCATGCAACCTGGAAATGGTGTGGCCGGGTGTGCGTTGGGTGTTGTGAACAGGAGCGCTTGGGTGTACTTGACCGCCTACTGCTCCCGACACTGGGACTGGGGCTGTGGCGCTTGGCCTGTGGGCCGGCACGTCCCAGGGACCCGCTAGCTGTTCCCCTTCTGCTAAAAATCAGGGTCGAAACTGGCTCTGAAGTTTCACGTGACGGCTCAGATGCCTGGGTACGGCTTTGCTGGCAGAGATCTAATGCTCGAGGGTGGGTGGAAGGGACGTGGTCTGTTGTGTCCTCTGGCCAGGGATTTCTCACAGTGAACCTGCGTGGCAGTGGCTAGAAATTGGAGCTATTTGGTCCTCCAGCCTCCGTTCCTCAGCCTAAATGACCTCTTGTTTATGTGCTTTTAATTCTCTTGCAGAGCAAGCCCACGACACCGAAAAGGGAATCTTTTCTCCCTGCGAGCAGCACCTCCAAAGAGAATGGGGTTCGTGTAGAGCAAGATGATCAGGACTTGTTTGCAGGTGAGTCTGTATCTACAGGATGTTTACTGGGACTTTCTGAACTCTAAGCCTGGAGCGATCCGCTTTTAAGCGTGCTGTGCAGGTCATGGATATTTCTGGACTATCCCAGGTCCTTATCTCAAACTCATGTTCCAGCCTGCTCTGGAAACACTAAGCTCTGGTGGTGTTTTTGGGAAGGTCGGAGTAGCCTCCTCCAGGTCTGTAGCATAATTGTGCGGCGGGATTAATTGTCTGGAAGCTGAAGAGGCTTTAAAATGGAGTTTACTCCTCTAGTTTTGTTGCCTTAAACTGTAAGGCGGTGAGTGTCTTCCCAGAGTTAAAAGACTTTTGTTCTCTACCATCTCCTCCCTTCATGCCGCTGGAGGAAGCATCTCCAGTCGAGACACGGCCGTTCCCAAGGAGTGGGAAATGTAACACCTCTCAGCAGGGGAAAACGAGGAGGGTCAGACCTTCCGGCATGGTGGGACGCTTCTGGCAGAGGCATCTGAGAATCAGTTCTGGAGGCATCTGCTAGCAGATGGAAGGTTTTTTTACTTCCTCTGGGTGAAGAAGCGTACTGGGAAGGAGCCTGCCTTCCAGGCTGGCCTACGTGCCGTGTAAAAATCCAGCTCGGCTTTAGCTGTTCTAGTGCACGGCTCCTCTAGCACGCAGCAAGGAGGTGACGCTTGCCTCCTTCTAGAGTAAGTTCATTGGATTAATGTTCTCCAGCAGGATTGATCAAATGCTCTTACCGCAGTGAAGATGCATTAAGTCGTGCTCTTCCCAGTGCTCGCGGGTGTCCTCCCTACGGATTTTTTTTTTCTTTTGCTAATTCAGACTATTGTTGCTCCCCACATCCCACGAACCTCTCAGACAATATTGAAATTACCTTTCCAGAAACCCAAAGCAGAGAAGCTGACCCTTGCAAACTTCTCTTGACAGATGCCACTGTAGAGTTGTCTCTAGACAGCACGCAAAACAACCAGAGGAAGGAACTGGCCAAAGCGTCCAATCCTGCCCCCTCGTTAGAAGTAGCTGCAAGCTCTTCTTCTCGAAACCCTTCAAAGAGCTATGAGGAGGTGAGAATCGCTCTGAGCTTTCCAACTTGCCCTGCTGGTTTTGGACTGTAATTGGCAGGAGCCTGTCTGTTTACTTAGTTAAAAACATGCATCTTAAATGATATAATTAATGTAATTGGCATATCAGATGCCCTGGCTTGTATCTCAGGCCGTCGGTCTGGGACTGATCGGGGTACGGGTCAGCCTGACGGCATTTTTGCTCGTGCGGTGGTGCAGCCTGATTCCAAAGCTGAAATAACGAGCGGCCGGTCTGGTCCTGAGGGCCTGAGCTCTGACTCAGAGCTCTAGCGCGCTGTGTTGCTGCAGATGGGGCGAGTGGCATAACCGCTCTCGTGCGTGGTTTTAAAAGAAACAGTCGCCTGGGTGACGTGAGAGCGCAAAGTCCTTAAGTGGAGCTTGTAGTCTGGCTGCCAAGCCCGGTTAATCAGGTGGTACTTAGTCTAAATCTGGCTTTTCTCCTGTAGAGAGACTTGAAACTATTTTGGAGAGAAAAGTGCTCCTTTTCTGCCCCAAGCACGCTGAGCTCGTGAGGACTGACTCTGCAGTGCCGTCAGGAGTAGCGTCTCAGGTTGGCTTCAGGCTGGCTGAAGCGAAGGAGCGATGCAGAGCTAGGCCAGGATGCTGAGCCGATCAGCAAACCGATAAGCTGTCACCTTCAGGTCATAAACCAAAGGCCGTTTGAGGCCAGTCTCAGCTCTGCTTCGCCCAGTCCTTTAACGCCGTTCCACTAACGAGGCACTGCGACGCTTGCTGAGCGAGCCTGAAGCCTCCGTGGTCTGTTTGAAGCGGCGCTGCTGGTATAGCCGCCCGGTGCCTTGGGCAAAGCAGGGTACGATGGAAAGACCCGTTCAGACTGGGTCTGCCTGTGGCTATCCTGGCTCTCCATCCTCCTGTGCCTACACAGAGCAACTTAGCTTCTGCGCAGATTCAATACCTTGCATGGTTTCAGATGAGAACCAAAATCATGATGTAAAAGAACCCAACAGGAACTATCTTGTGCAGAGCTGAGGCTGGACTCTGCGGAGTTTCACCTCGGGGCTGAGCGGTTTGTACCTCGGAGCGTGCGGATAGCAGTGTTGTAAAGACAAATCCGGTTTGGGATCCTTGGAGCACGTAGCCTGGACACAAGCGAGAAGCTGGAGGGCTTTAAAGAACGGCCTTAGCTGGACTGAAGTGCCAGAGATGGCTCGGCAGCGTGACAAGCTCACCATGCTGTACGGGACTTCGTGGTTTGGGGTGGTTTGAAGCCTGGCTTTCTAGTTTGAACTTGTTGTCCTTGTGCGCTTACTCCAAACAGCTGGAAGAAGAGGAACAAGAGGACAAATTTGAGCTGACTGTAGGAGTGAGCGACCCAGAGAAAGTTGGTGAGTCAATACCCTGTCGTGGCGCACAGTGAAGCGCAGCTAGGCTTGGCAGTAGGACCGAATGCAGCTATCGCCTCCGCAGCTCCGGCTTTCGAGCTGTCTCCACAAAGCGCAAACCTGATCCCAGGGTAACTTCTCCAAGACTTTTTCCAACGTCTAGAAGAAACGAAGCTACGCAAAGCAAAATGCCTATAGGTTGCAAACGAGCGAGGCAGAAGCAGGTTTTGGAAAGCCGGGGACCTCAAAGGCAGGGAGCCAGGAGCGGGTTTTTTGGGAGGGTGAAACATGACGCTTGCAAGTAGCACAGCTTGGTGTCCGGAACCGCGGTGACCAACTTGACCTGACCTCCAGGCGGTACTGTCCTGTGTATAGGCAGCAGGGAGGAGGCAAAACTGCCTTAACCTAAAACTAAGTGTATTATTCCATGTTTTGGCACAGTCCCTGGCAAGCACAGCAGCTCTGGCTTCAAATTGAGAAGCGAGAGGGTTTTCCTCTGTTGAAAGTGGGGGTGAGGGGACCTTGACCAGCTACGTGGCGGTCCCTGGGGTGCAGGGAACCCAAGGTGACATCTGATCCCAGCCGGCAGAGCAGCCTCACGCGCGGCAGCTTGTTCTCACTCCGTGGCTCGTGATCTCGGAGCTGGGAGATGCGCCGATTTGTAAATCAGAGGTATGTCAAGGGTGGCATCAGACCTCTGAGGATGCCCTCCAGTTGAACCGCCAGGTAAACCCTTCCTCTGCCAAACAAGGGGGTTTCTGTGTTAGCTGGAGAAAACTGCCTGCGATGTTTCAGAATCCAACCACACGCAGCCAGGGGCCGTCTGACTTGCGTCCCCTGAATAGACCGTTTCATGTGCTGCACAGCCGCCGAATTGTTGCGTTGCTGAGCAGATGCGTGGAGTCAGCCCAAATGCCGTCGGTGTAACAAGCGCCTGATTGTCCGCGTTGGCTGCCTTAGGAAGTAAAAGGAAGGATAAGCAGTCAGGTCGGGGAAACGCTGAGCGGGCGAGGGTCCGGGGTCCCGCAGTGAGATGCTGCCTGTGGTTCTGTGCGAAGATTCGGGGCTCCGTCAGGTCAAAGATCGGAACCACTGAGGCAGGCAAAGGCCAGGAGACTGCAGGAGCCTCGCGCTTTGCGTTCGGGTGGTAGCATCACGAGATCGGCACTTTCCGCTAATGCCTTGTTTCTATTTTCCGTAGGGGATGGCATGAACGCGTATGTAGCCTACAAAGTGTCAACACAGGTACGTCTAACCCATCGCTCCTGAGATGGGGTGCTTTTATTTTTCCACAGCTCGACTGTCTTTCCTTAGCCAAGCCGACGGTGACCTAAATAGACAGGAGGTCTGAATGCCTTGTTACGTGGATTCGGGAGTTGTTATCCACTCCTGCAGATCAAAGGATGAGCCTAGCCGAGAAACAGATTTTTGAACCTGTTTGAAAAGAGGCTGTGTCTTTTTTTTTTTTTCTTCTCTCCAGCCAGTTACCTCTGTGCAGTGCCTGGCCGATACCAGCGCTCAGCGTTGGAGTGAGCGGCAGGAATGACGTCCGTTAGGGAGAGCTCAAACATTGGGGCTGTTACTAATGTTTTTGTGCCGATAGTAGCATCAGATTAAGCTGACCTGAGCTCTGCTCTTGCTGAAGAGCTGCTGCTGTAGCCAATTTCATGTCAGGACCTGCTCTCCGGGGCTAGTCGCAAGAAATCGCGCCCTTCTGTGGCTGCTGCCCTGCTTGGAGCTTTGGGGTGCTGCTCTGAGCTCTGCAAAAAGTTGTTCCTAGCTGGCTGCACAGCCGCTGCTGGGCTACAAGGCGTCCTGTGGTCTGAAGCTGATGGTGTGTGAAGGGGGTTAGGGGACTCGTTACCTTCCAGTCCCGCTCTGCAAACGCAGTCAAAAGCCACTGATGGTCCTTGCGGTCTTAAGGTGATGAAGCGTGACCTCACGGCGGTCCCTGTTCCCATGGGGAGCAGGGATGACGGGATTAGGCCACGGGCAGAGCTTACCGAGCAGCCTGCGGCCGCAGTAACAGCTGCTCTGTTATTCAGCGGCGTTAGTACCGCTGCTTGATCCAAGGAGAGCTGTTAGGAGGTAAATTGCTGAAAACCGAGGTCGAAGCTTGCTCTGTCCATTCCCCTTGCCTTGCGGAGCTCGAGCCGTCCGCCTTCATCCCCAGAAGTGACAGCACATAGCGCTAGCAAGGCCGCGCGTGCGGGGGCAAGCTGTCCTGGGTGAGCCTGATCCGAGTCTCGTCTCTTCCCCCAGACGAGCATGCCGATGTTCAGGAGCAAGCAGTTTTCGGTGAAAAGGAGGTTCAGCGACTTTCTGGGTCTCTATGAGAAGCTGTCGGAGAAGCATGCCCAAAATGGGTTCATCGTTCCTCCGCCGCCCGAGAAGAGTCTCATAGGTGAGTGGTGAAGGTGCAGAGCGCTAGAGCTGGTCCTTCTGATGAGGAGCTTTGTGCCCAAAGGACGGGACTGCCGGCAGTCCCAGAGCTGAGAGGGAAGCTGCGGAGCAGCCATGGGAAGCAGGTGTGGAAAAATAATCTGGGTTCTGTGGCACGGACAAAACTTTGGGTTCTGTACTCGGAGCTCTGGGCTTAAAGGCCTTGTTTGAGTTCGCAGATGCCTCCACATCTGCTTGATGTAGAGTGAAACCTCATCCTCTGCGCTGTCACTGAATTGCTGTTCACTTGAGTCCAGACCTGTAACCCTTCCAGTTTTGCCTCTGCGTCTTTTCTATACGTCGACTTCTATTAGATGTTAGGCGTAAGCAGATTTTAAATTTCCGAGTAACTCTTGCTGATGCAAGGTCTAATTCCTCTTGTAAAATGCCTCTCCTCTACCATCACCCTGACCGACAGTCTGTACTTTGTAACAGACCGCGCTACCCTGCGTGTGGAGTTTTGAAGCAGCTCGCTAATTACGTCTTCCTTCTGTGCTAGGAATGACCAAAGTGAAAGTTGGGAAAGAAGATTCCTCCTCTGCAGAGTTCCTAGAAAAAAGACGGGCTGCTCTAGAGAGGTACAGACCCCGACAGCTATCCCCTCGTGCCTGAACCAAGCAAGGCACCTCTGAGAGGTCAGACTGGCTGCGCTCTCCTCCCTACGTGAGAAAAGCCGTCTGCTTCTAGGTTTGCCGCCGAAGAGTAGCAACTGCAGGGAGTCGCTTTGACTCTGTAAAATAATCTCCTGGTGTTTGGTCCAAATCTGGCCCAACTCCACTGACAAGGCAGGGAGAAAACTGATCTGTCTCAGGAGCCCAGGAATATGGACGTTAAGTAATTGTACAAACAGTGCAGAGCAGGTGAGAAACAACTCGATCTCTGTCTAACCTGCACCCTGACTGTGCTCTGCCACCTGTGTTGACTGTTGGAGCACCGGGATGCTGACCCCCCCCTCCCCTCCAGCTTCAGCTTCTGAAAGACCTGTTAAAAGCATCGTTGTTGAAGATGTAACGCTAAATCTTGATTACGTGGCCTGTCAAGTAACTTTCTTGCTATAGCAAGTATTAATCAAAGGTCTGGCAGGTCTGGTCTTGCAGGCTGGTCTCACTAGGGCCCACAGGGAGGTCGAATTCTTGGGGGGTGAATGACTTCTAGCTACCAAAGTGTCGTTTCAGAGTAAATAACAAGAGTTTTGCAGCTCGCTGTGATGGCTCGGAGCCCGGTTTGCTACAACCGAAGTAACTCTTGGCGCGTTCCTCTCCGCAGGTACCTACGGAGAGTGGTCAGCCATCCAACGATGCTGCAGGACCCAGACGTCAGGGAGTTCTTGGAAAAGGAGGAGGTCAGTAGGGTGGAATGACGTAGCTACAAGTACCTTGGGATGCAGAAGGAAACGGTACGCAACAGTTAACGAGTCACGATGCTTCAAAGCTCAGCGAGAAGCAGCAGAACCCTGTAAGAGCTCTTAAGCAGTCACGACAAGAACAGGACTCTCTTCTGTGTGTCACCGCTTGTCTAAGCGCTATACGCTCGTAACGAGCTCTGACCTAGCTTGCTTACATCATGGTGGGGCACGCCTTGAGAGCGTGGGTGGTGTTCGTTGTCTGAAATCCATGACAGGAGTGTAGCCTGCTGTTCGGAGGTGAGTGGGGTCCCATGCTGGCTTGGCCTCACGCTCACGTTTTAAGGGAGAGCTGGCCGATGTGGTCCCCACTCCTCCAAGGAGAGCGTGACCATCCCCAGCAGCACGCCTGATGTGGAGAAGTCATTGTTAAAGAGGCTGAGCCCTGGAGAAAGCCTAGTCCGAATGATTCCAGCGCTAATGCTGTGCTGGAAGGCTCTGACGTAGGAGCAGACATCATGGAAATGCCTCACCTTGCTGCTGAGTTGATGCAGCTCTGTCCGGAAAATAGTTGTGGCTGGTGTGGAGCATTTCCCAACGTCAAGGCACTGCTCTGCTGTAGTGTCCCCCAGCTGTGCAAACTGCTGCTGGGTTTTGGAGAGATGCTCCAAAGCACTTCTGCGTGCCTGCACGACGTATGGCAGCTTGGGCAGCCCTCGGTTCAGGGATTCACAGATTGACAGGGGTTGGAAGGGACCTCTGGAGATCATCTAGTCCAACCCCCCTGCTAGAGCAGGATCACCCAGAGCAGGTTGCACAGGATGGCCTCCAGGCAGGTTTTGAATCTCTCCAGAGAAGGAGACTCCACAACCTCTCTGGGCAGCCTGTCCCAGTGCTCGGTCACCCCCAAAGTGAAGAAGTTTTTCTTCATGTTGAGATGGAACTTCCTGTGTTCCAGTTTGTGCCCGTTGCCCCTTGTCCTGTCACTGGGCACCACTGAGAAGAGTCTGGCCCCTTCCTCTAGACATCCACCCTTTAGATATCGATAAGTGTTGATCAGATCCCCTCTCAGTCTTCTCTTCTCCAGACCGAACAGCCCCAGCTCTCTCAGCCTTTCCTCATTGGAGAGATGCTCCAGTGCCCTCATCAGCCTCGCAGCCCTCCGCTGGACTCCCTCCAGTAGTTCCCAGTCTGTCTTGAACTGGGGAGCCCAGAACTGGACACAGAACTCCAGATGTGGCCTCACCAGGGCAGAGCAGAGGGGGAGGAGAACCTCCCTCGACCTGCTGGCCACGCTCTTCTTAATGTACCCCAGGACACCATTGGTGCTCTTGGCCACGAGGGCACATTGCTGGTCATGGAGAGCTTCTTGTCCACCAGGACTCCCAGGTCCTTCTCCACAGCGCTGCTTCCCAGCAGGTCAACCCCCTGACCTGTACTGGTGCCTGGGGTTATTCCTTCCTGGGTGCAGGATCCTACGCTTGCCCTTGTTGAACTTCACGTGGTTCCTCTCCACCCAGTTCTCAGCTCACCTCACTGTCCACTCAAGTAGCCTGGCTGGTTCTCTCAGATCTGCGTTACCTTGGCCAAGCAGAACAGGCAGATACGGACACAGCGTGAGGTTTAGAAACTCCTCCTTTGTTTGAAAACCACTCTGGTCTCCTTATTTAAAATACCATACGGGCTATGCCTCTGCTCGGGCGGTGCCCGGCTAATCCTTTGCAGTAGCCGCGAGCAGAATACGTGCTGTCAGGGCACCACGTGGGAGAACGATGCCGCCGCGGTGGCTGCTCGCCGAGCTGCTTTTATCCCCTGGCAAAGCAAATTTTTCTATTTCTTTATAGCTACCCAGAGCAGTAGGCACCCAGACCCTGAGCGGAGCAGGAATACTGAAGATGTTCAACAAAGCTACGGATGCCGTCAGTAAAATGACCATCAAGATGAACGAATCGGACATAGTAAGTATTTGGACGCCTCTGGGTTGTCCTCGTCCTCGCTCTGGAGCTGCGCGCTCTCCCCGGCTCAAGCTTTGGTTGCGAGCTGCAAGGAAAGCTCCGCAGCCCCGCAGCGACGCCGTCTGCGGGAATCAGCTCTGGCTTTACCCGTTTCAGTGGTTCGAGGAGAAGCTGCAGGAGGTGGAGTGCGAGGACCAGCGGCTACGGAAGTTACACGCTGTTGTCGAAACGCTAGTGAACCACAGGAAAGGTAACGAGCTTGGTGCTGCTTGCTCTGTAGCTTGGCCCGTAACGGTTAAACCTTGCGCGGTGCCTGACCGGAGGTCGCCGGTGCACGGCTGTCCTAGGAGGCACCTTGGAGGAGATATGACGGTGCTTCCTTACTGTAAAGGACTTTTGGTCTCTTCATCATGGGAGACAGAAGTAAAACAGTTAATCCCACCGCTTCTGTCCAGCCCTACGAGTTTAGGATGACGGTGTTGAAGCGAACCGTTGGCCTACTGGATGAAGGCTGCCGTAGCAAACCTGAGATGATCTTATTACTAATTCCAGGCTGTCTTCTGGTGGGGAGCGGGGATGTTCTTCTTCTTCTGCATGTTTTGGCTGACTTCTGCAAACCTGGGCCTGTCCTCCCACTCCGTTGCTTCCCTTCTCTTCCCTGGCCGGAGTTGCCTAGCCTTCCTCCCGCCGCGTTGCAGAAGCTGCCAGCTCTGACCGAGACGGTGCTGGTTCTTCCAGCTGATGTCTCCTGGGGCTACAAAAAAAAAAAAAAAAAAGCAGCTCCTTGGGCTGAACTCTAGGCTGGGGCTTTACTTGCAGAACACCCGCTGTAGCAAGACCCATCGGTTGACTTTCTTATTCCGTTCACTAGAACTAGCGTTGAACACGGCCCAGTTTGCAAAGAGTCTGGCCATGCTGGGAAGCTCGGAGGACAACACGGCCCTGTCCCGGGCACTGTCCCAGCTGGCTGAGGTGGAAGAGAAGATTGAACAGCTGCACCAGGAACAGGCTAACAATGACTTCTTCCTCCTGGCCGAGCTCCTGGGAGACTACATCCGCCTCTTCTCGGTTGTAAGGGTAAGCACCCCTTTGGGGCAAGCTCTAAGTCGTGCTGCTGGTCCTAGTACTGATCTTAGGCTTAGGTGTGCCAGGAGGCAGCTAGTCTTCTAAATTCAAGCACGGGGCACGGCATTCCTCCGAGCTCTCCAGGCAGATGGCAAACTTGCTGCTTCTCCAGTTGTGCACGCGTTGGAGTGGTTAGGTTGGAAAAGCGGGGTAGGCGAGGCCTGGCTGTGCTGCTGTTCTCCACAGGGGATGCGGAGAAAGTTCATGGCTCGTAGGTGGCCTCAACCCTTCCAGAGATGAAGGCTGCGGCTACTGCGGAGCCCGTGAGTTGGTAGACGGTGATCGAGGTGTTGCAAATAGATCTGCCGAGCGCCTACTGGGGAAGACCTTGAGTCTTCAGGTCCACACAGCCCGCTTCGGTGCGCGGGCCTCCTTGCTGGAGGCTGAAAGAAACCAGTCCCGAGTGAGTCTGGTGGGCTGACTCCTTCCAGCCCCAAACTTGTCCTGTCTCTGAGCAGTTGCTTCCGGAGGCTACAGGGGCCAGAACGCAACTTAGTGAGTAGGCACGAGCCTCCTTGGTCTGCCAGTCTGTACTGGGAGGTGTGGTGGGTGCTCCAGAGCAGGACCACGATCTCTGATAGTGCTGGAGGTGATAAGACTGATCTGGGATGTTCTGGTAAGGAGCCCTAAGTGTTTCCTTGGACTTTACCCGTCTCTTGGCTGCTCTGACCGGGCTATCAAACACTGCTTTCTGCTTTTCTAGCTCTTCCCCACGATCTGGCTGGACACGTTCAGAAGTCTCATGGGTCTTCCTTGCTTGGGCTGGTGATTTGCAGGCCTGCTAAAATCATCTGGCCTCCTGACGGACGCCTGCGAGCTGGCGTAGGAGCATGCCGTGCGGTCGGCAGGAGCTGCGGGCGCTTAGCTTGGTGGGAGCTCGTGGTGGAGATCCAGTGTGGGATGGGCAAGGGTAGCTGCTTGAACTGGCCACTCTGCATGGCAGGACTGAAACGGGCCGGCAGCAGAGCTTGGGGACAGGTTAGACATCGTGATTGAGGCGCTGCCAGTGCGGTAGGTGGCCTCGGGCCTGTCCGGGTTGTGCTGAACCACATGTAGCTGGGGCTTTTTCTCCTGCCAAACCCTCGAGCAGGTGGGCAGCCCCATACGGAGGGAGGCCTCAAAGCTGCTCCTGGAGCACGAGCTGGTTGAAGGAGTCCAGGTGCAACATCACTAGTAGAGCAAATCCATGTTCTGGTTCAGCTTTGGCTACACTGAGGTGGGTCCAGGACCTCGATAATGAAGCGGCTCTGTCGTTAGCTGATGTCCCCACAGGCGTGGTTGTCACTGTCAGCAGAGCTCCTTGCAGCTCCCGGTGTGGTGGCAGAGCAGAGCTCAGTCTCTGCTCCTTCCTTTCAGGGAGCCTTTGACCAGCGCATGAAGACCTGGCAGCGGTGGCAGGATGCCCAGACCATGCTGCAGAAGAAGAGGGAGATGGAGGCCAGGCTGCTCTGGGCCAACAAACCCGACAAGCTGCAGCAGGCCAAAGAGGAGATCTCGGAGGTAGGGAACGAGGGGTGCCAGGCTCTCTGCTGGGCTCCTTCCCCCCAGCAGTGCGAAGGGGACCTTTTGAGATGAAGGGACAGGCATCTATTGCCAAGCTTGCTCCAAGGGCACCGTGAGGAAGCTGCAGGAGGGGCTGCTTGCGGTCCCACCTCCCGTTGCTTCTTTGCTGAGCTTGCAGCAAGCAGGGGCTGCAGCTCACCGTGGTGGTGAGGACCAGAAATACTGGGCTTTGTTCCGGCAGCGCCTCTCACGTGAACAGTTGTGGCTACGAAACAGTTTACGGAGGGGAGCGAGAACTTCTTCACCTCCCCTGCCCTGGAAACAGCGCGCTTCCTCTCTCTGCAGTGGGAGACTCGTGTGACGCAATACGAAAGAGACTTTGAACGGATTTCTGCTGTCATCCGCAAGGAAGTGATACGGTTTGAGGTATGTTTGGCGCAGCCCTCGGCGTGCAACCCTCCACTTGGTTGGCCTTGATGTGCCTTGGCTGGGAGCACCAGCCTGGGCTAGCCAAGGGTCGCCTGGGCTCCTGACCCCACTCCAAGTACGGCGGCTGGCAATATTTGTGTATCCGGATGCGTGTGAGCTGGGGCATCGCTGCCGCGGGCAGAGCTGATGTCGTCTGGCTAAGAGGGGGCTTCTACGCAGAGAAGGGTGTCCATTAAACTGGGGGGGGGTGGGCAAAGATCCTCTGAGCCTGCCCACCGCGCTGCGGCCGGAGGCGAGTTTCATCCTCGGCATCTCCTGCTGGTTTTTGTGGGGCCCCAGGAGGAACAGGAAAATCCTGGTGGGGTTGTTTTTTGTTTTTCCTTCCCCCCCCCCTCCAAAATAAGCTGGAGGGTTTCAATGGTTCGTTCAGCCTTGTACTCACTCCTGCACCCGTCTCTTGCAGAAAGAGAAATCCAAGGACTTCAGAAACCACGTCACTAAATACCTTGAGACGTTATTAAACTCTCAGCAACAGGTGAGCAGCCCCGGCCCCTGCCGTGGTTTCACCCCTCGAAGCTCAGCAGTGCGAGCTCAAGTGTGAACCCCCACCCTGGGTGCGTCCTGTGCCCCACCTCTGGGGAAGGATAAACCCCCATGGGCTGGAGCAAGACAAAATTTAAGTGTTCCATCCCCCTCGATGCCTTTTTTTTGGGGGGGGGGGGGGCTGTGCCCTGCAGAGGGGCTTTTGCCTTCCCTAAAATGCTTCTTGGCTCGCTCTGGGCTTGAACGGCGCTGGCAAAGCTCCTGCGGTGGGCTCCTGACTCTCTCCCTCTCTTCTCTCCGCAGCTGGTGAAGTACTGGGAAGCGTTCCTACCCGAAGCCAAGGCCATTTCTTAATTGGACCAAGCAAACGAGCATACCTGAATTTTGCCTTTTTTTTTTTTTTATATATATACACTATACCTCTTCCTCTTTTACATGTGAAAGAACCCTAGTTACACACTCTGGAGCTGGTAGAGGTTTAACCCCCAGACAAGCAGCTTGCAAGCCAGTAACTCTTCTAACTGTATATTTTTCATTTAGCAACATATATTTTCTTACTGAAGAGAAACTAGTTTCTTGCTTTAAGACCAGACCTGCGGTAGGGGGTTAACGTTATATGTAAAATGTATATTTTTCAGGCTGGGTTTTAGGGCTCTAACGACTATCTTACTCCTGCAGTGCCATTAAAATTCTGTAATAAAACTTCTATCAGGGCAAACAGGCTCTTGGCTGTTCGTGGGCTGGGGCGGGGAGGGGTAACGGCCGCATCCTGCAGATGCCGAGGGAGGCAGCGGAGCCTCCCTGCCCAGTTGTGACTGGGACGGGGACGGGGTGACCTTGGGTGCTGCCCCGGCCACCTGTCCTGGCTCCTGATTAAGCTTTGGCTTTCTGCCTCGCTCGCGGCGCAAGCTGTTTTTAGGATCTGAGCTCAGCGGGGATCTGTAGTGGTCCCGCTCCCTGGGGTTTGCGGGGGGAACTGCCCCCCCCCCACCCCCAACCAGAAGCCGGTGAGGAGCCTTTGGGGGCTGTGATGCTCCTTTCCCCTGCGGCCAAGGGGTAGCTCTTGCTCCTTCACCCCTGTCCTGGACCCCAGCTGTGGATTTAATCAAAACCGATACCCCTTCTGCCTTAAAAAAAAAAAAAAGAAAAGGCAGTTTGTGCTGACTTCCCACTTTCCTTTCCCCTTGTCCCTGTAGAGCCGGATCCCTGCGGTACCTCTAGGCTCCAAAAAAAAAAAACAAAACCCAAAAAACCCCCGAAGCGTGCTAGATTTGGAGCTTGGGGTTGCAGGACCTTCCCTTGGGCTGGTTGTGGGGTTCCCTGTGTCACACACCCCCCCACACACCCCGTGGGTGCCCACGTCCCGTGGCCGGCCCGGAGCGGTGCTGACCCCGGGCCCGGAGCTTTGCGGGAGGTTACGGAGGCGCAAAACCCCGCGGCCGCCCCCGCTCCCCCCCCCTCCACCCCCGGCGGCTCCGGGCAGCGGCGGCAGCGGGGGCAGCGGGCCATGATCGCCGTCTCCATCCCGGCGGCGGAGCCCCAGGCGGCGGCGCGCAGCCCCGACAAGGCGCACACGGTGAGGGGCGGCCGGGAGGGGGGGGTGTCCGGAGGATGATGGGGGGGGGAGGTTTGGCTGCCCCCAGGGGGCCCCCGTCCGCCCCCCCCCCCCCCCACCTGCCCCGGGGAGGGTGGATGGGGGTTGGGTCCTTCTGCCCGCGGGGGTTGGAGGTCCCCGGTTGTCCCCAGGGGTCCCTGCTGGGGGGGGACACACACAGATCCTCTACCTTGTCCCTGGTCCGGGGGGTCCTCCTCTGGCCCGTGGGGGGGGGGGGGTCCCTGTCTGTCCCGGGTTCCCCCCACCTGCCCTGGAGATTTGAGGTGCCCAAGTTCCCCCGGGGGTCCCCACATGCCCCGGGGGTGGGGGGTGGTTGTCGCCCTCTGCACCAAGGGTTGGAGGTCCCCAAGTGCCCCCCAGGGGGGGGTCCCCCCACATGCCTCAGGGGGTGGAGGTCTTTGCCTGCTCTGGGTCCCTGCTGGAGTGTGTCCCCTGAAAGGGGGGGGTGTCCTTGTCCCGGGGGTCCCCTCTGGCTCCGGGGGGGGGAGGGTCCTGTCTGTCCCCTGGCTCCTGCCCGCCCCAGGGTGCCACCATCTCCTCCGGGGGACGATGGTCCCTGCCTGCCCTGGGGAGGGGGTGATGGTGGTCCCACTTTTCCCAAGGGGTTGGAGATCCCTGCCTGTCCCCGGGGGTCCCTGCCTGCCCGGAGGTGCCTCTACCTGCCCCAGCAATTGGGGGGGGGGTTCTGCCTGCCCCCCCCCCCCCCGACCCACGGGTCCTGCCAGCTCCCAGGGGTCTCATCTGCCCCAAGGGAGGGGAGAAGGTCTCCACCTGCCCCATGGGGTGGAGGTCCCTGTCTGCTTGGGGAGGGTGGAGTTCCATGACTAACCCAGGAGGTCCCCACCTGCCCGGGAGGGAGCGTGTCTCCCTTTGTTCCAGAGCCTGGAGGTCCCCAAGTGTCCCTGGGGGTGTGGGGGGGTCCTCACCCGCCCTAAGAGACGGAGGTCTCTGCCTGCCCCGGGTCCCTGCTGGGGGCACCTTCTGCTCTCGGAAGAGGGGAGGACCCCGGCACCAGGGTCCCCTCTAACTGCAGGGGAGGGTGGAGGGTCCTGTCTGCCTCGGGCATGGGTGGAGACTCCTGGTTGTCCCCGGGGGGGGTGTCTCTGTCTGCTCTGGGGGTATCCCCACCTGCCCCGGGGGTTGAAGGTCTCTGCATGGCCCCCCCCAACCTGGGATAGATCCCAGTGGTCCTGCATGCTCCTGGGGGGTCCCATCTGCCCCAAGGGAGGGGAGGGGAGAAGGTCTCCATCTGCCCCAGCGGCTGGAGTGCCCCTCCACCCCATCCCAGAAGGTCCCCACATGGTTCGGGAGGGGATCGCTGCCTGGCCGGGGGGAGGGGGTGGTGTGATGTCTGTCCCTGGCCTGGGGGGATCCCCATTAGCCCCGGGAGCTGGGGGGGGGGGGAATCCCCATCATACCCTGGGCTCCTGTCCGTCCCCCCCGCGTCCCCCCCCCCCCCCCCGACCTCCCTGAGCACCCAGGATGTGTGTCCGTGTCCCCACGTGCCCGGGGGGGGGGGGTGGGGGTGGGGGCTGGGGGTTCCTCTCTCCCCAGGCCGGGGGGCTGCGGATGTCCCCAGCAGGTCCCCACTGCCCCGGTGTGGGAAGGGGGAGGGTGCCATTGGCTCCATCTGCCCCAGGGGTTGGAGGCTTCAGTCGCCTGGTGGGGTCCCCACATGCCCCAGGGGGTCCCTGCTTTGGGGGTGGGGGGTGGGGGGGGGTGTGTGTGTGAGGTATGTCCCAAAGTGCCCACTGGGGTGGCCACACATGCTCCAGGGGTTGGAGATGAGATCCTGCCTGCTCCCCAGTGTCCCATCTGCTCCGGGGAGGGGTGGGGAATGTGCCCACTTGTCCCAGGGATTGGAGGTCTCTGCCTCCCCCTCTGCGGAGGGTCTCATCTGCTCCCGGGGTCCTGCCTGCTCCCATCACGCCCTCCCCCCCCCCATCAGCTTAGGGGTCAGGTAGGGGCTTGGTGACCCCTGCCCTCCCCTGGGAGGATGATGAAGATGAGGCCGAGGATGAAGGCTGCTGACCCATGGCACAGGTGTTCAGGGTGGAGGTGCTCTGCAATGGCCGGCGGCACACGGTGGTGAAGCGCTACAGCGAGTTCCAGGCACTGCACAAGCGGGTGAGACCCCCCGACACGGTGGGAGGGGGCACACGGGGAAGGGACATCAACTCCCCAGAGCAGGGAGGACCAGCCTCCTCCTCCTCCTCCTCCACGGTCCGTGCTGCCATGGTGTCCCTCCATGCTCTATCCTAGATCAAGAAGACCTGCAAGGTCCCCGACTTCCCCCCACGCCGTGTCCCCAACTGGATGCCCAAAGTGCTGGAGCAGCGTCGACAGGGCCTGGAGCTTTATATCCAGGTAAGGTGCCGGCCGGTGGTGGCTTTTTGGGGGGGGGGGGGTGTTTGGGGTGCTGACCCCCTCCGGGTGCACGGCAGGGTGTCCTGTACCACAACGAGGAGCTTCCCCAGGACGTGCTGGACTTCCTGAAGGTGCGGCATTGCCAGCAGGACCCCAAGGCCAGCAGCCCCCCGTGAGTAGATGAGCGGTGGACAGCACCAGCAGTCTCTGCCGGGATCGTCCCCCTCTCCCGTGTTAAGCACTCCAAGACACCGGGTTGGGGACAGGCAAGGTGCTGGCGCGTGGCTGGGTCACCCAGGGTGAAAGCAGGACCCTTCACCGGGTGCTGACGTCCCCTCTCCCATGGCAGCGCCAGCCGCCTGCCCTCCCAGCGCCCCGTCATCGGCTTCTGCACCGACCCCTACGTGCGACCACCAGGCAGCGGTAAGGAGTGAGACCGTGAGAGCTGGTCCCCAAAAACCTCCAAGGGAAAAGGCTCTTTTGGGCCCCTGAAAAACGTGGGTTTTTTTCCTTTAACGGGGCCTGGGAGAGAAACAAAGCTGCTCCAGCTCCCCCCTTTCCTTGCAGAGCTGCTCCCCAACACCGTGCTCAGCGGGGTGCTGCAGGGCCTCTACCTCCCGCTGCACTGCACCCCCTGCCACGCAGTGCCCCGAGCCCCCAGCCCACTGGGGTCCTGAGCACCCCACCAGCACCCAGTGCCGCAGCGGTGAGGGCAGCGGGAAGGATCCCTGTGGTAAAAACATCTCCTCCCCGCTGGGATGGGGCAGGAAAAGCATGTGAGAGGAGGCAAGGGGTGCAGCAGGAGCTGCAGCTGCTCTCCCAACCACCCTCCAAAGTGCCTTTGCTGGGAGAACAGGAGCTCTGCCTTCTGCCCTGAGGGTTCGGGGTTGCGGAAGGAGCCTTTGGGCCCTAGATTGTGCTGGAAAACCCCTCAGCCTCCGGGCTTCGGTGCAATAAATCACTTGGGTTTGATTGGCAAAAGATCATCGCGCTCTCTAATTCTGCAAAGGAAATCCAGGGCCAAGCGCGGCGCCGCTCTCAGCTTGATGAAAGGCGAAAGGAAGGGGTTGGAGGGTGGAGGGATGCGAAGCGATCGGCACCCCTGTGAGAGCAGAAAAGAGGCCACCCTTTAAAAAACACATTGGTCACATTTATTGGTGCATGTGCTTCTTACAAAAGTGATGGGAAGAGAAGCCAGCGCCCCGTCCTGCCCGCTGGAAGGCAGCAGGGTGAAGGGGGAGGCCGGGCAGCGGGGCACAGCGGCTCTGCTGCTGCTGCTCACCCACCCCGGGACGACACGGAAACGCGGGGATGGGGAGCAGTGCAGCCCCAGGAATGCAGCCCTTGGTGGCCGGGTTCCCCGCGGAGCGCAGGGCCCCGTGCCGTGTCACGGAGCCGGGAAGGTGGATTACTCTTTGGCGATGGCGAATGGCTTCTCCACCTCGATGGTGCCGCAGTCAGCAATAGTGACGTCCTTCAGAGGTTTGTCCCGGCTGTCTGTCTTAGTGTTCTCCACCTTCCTCACCACGTCCTGGGGAAAAGCAGAGAGGTGAGAGCGGGGCAACGCTGGGCAAGGGCAGAACCAGCTCAGCGCAATCCCCATCCCAGAAGGCACCTCCCAGCCCATTCTCCACAGCGCTCAGCCCCGGTCCCGCTCTCCCCCTGGGAATCGGGTCACCCCCTCAGCACCCATCACCCCCTTACCATGCCCTCCAGCACTTTGCCAAACACCACGTGCTTGCCGTCCAGCCACGGCGTCTTCACTGTGGTGATGAAGAACTGGGAACCGTTGGTGTCCTTGCCGGCGTTGGCCATGCTCACCCAGCCAGGGCCGTAGTGCTTCAGCTTGAAGTTCTCGTCGGGGAAGCGGTCCCCATAGATACTTTTTCCTAAGTGGGGTGGAAAAAAAAGGCCTGATAAGCGCTTAAAAGCCCAAATGCTGATACCATCAACTTTACCAATGTTTGCTAAGTGCTGGTGGAAGGTTTGGACTCTGCTCCTACCGGATTAAATGTGTCCTGGCAGCCAGGGTGCCCAGCAGAGGCACCAGCTGCTGCAGAAGAAAGTTTTCTTGGTGAGGAGCTCCAGGTCCCCCCAGGGCAGAGGGCACAGTTACATGGGTAACGTCCAGGTACCAGCCAGCCAAACCTCACCGCGCCCATCCCTCCCCCAGCACCAAGCTCTGTTTCGAGGCCCAGGTCTCTGAGCTGCATGCCCACACGTTCCCACTGTGGCACCAAGCTCCAGCTCCACACTGGTGCCCGGGGTAGCCAGGCAGTGGGTTGGGAGTGTGGCCACTTCAAGACATCTGGTGGATCCTTGGGCTGGTGTGGGCCAAATTACCTCCAGTGCCATCTCCACGGGTGAAGTCCCCTCCCTGGATCATGAAGTCTTTGATCACACGGTGGAACTTGCTGCCCTTGAAGCCAAATCCTTTCTGGGGGTGAGGAGGGAGAAAACGGAGTGAGGCAAAGGGATGGATTAGAGCTCCCTCTGTCCAGCTCTGCCCTGGGGTGCCAAGCAGGAGCGTCCCAGGGCACCGGGCGAGGCCCAGCCAAGCAGCCGCTGGCCCCTCACCTCTCCGGTGGCCAACGCCACAAAGTTCTCCACCGTCTTAGGCACCGTCTTGCCAAAGAGTCCAATGACGACGCGGCCCACATCCTCCTCACCGATCCGCAGGTCGAAAAACACCTTGGGGGACGCAGAGATAGGTTGGGGGGCGGCGTCAGCAGAGCCAACACCCCCCCCCCCGTCTGACTCACCTCCCCAGCCAGGCCTTCCTCACCCCGGGCCTCCCTCACCCCAGCTGGGCCTCCTTCACCCCGGGCCTCCCTCACCTCAGCCGGGCCTCCTTCACCCCGGGCCCTCCCCACCCGAGCCGGGCCTTCCTCACCTCAGCTCCCCCCTCCCCTCAGGCCTCCCCCGCCCCAGCCGGGCCCGCACAGCCCTTCCCCGCCGGGCTCTCCCCTCCGACCTTGGCGGTGACCTTGGGTCCCTTCTTGCGCTCGTCGGCCCGCGAAGCGGCGGGCAGCAGAAGCAGAAGGGCAGCGCCCAGCGCCGCCGCCGCCACCAGCACCTTCATCCTCCGCCGCTCGCAGCCCGGCCACAGCGCCCGCCGCACCGCCTGCATCCGGCCCCGCCCGCCGTACCCCCCCGCCCCCGCCGCGCAGTGGTACGCGCCGCGCTCCCCGCCCGCCCGTTCCAGCCACCCGGACGCGACCAACGGCCGCGGGGAAAGGGGGGGGGGACGGGACGGGACGACCGCGACGGGACACGGCACCTTCCGGCCGGGCGGGGGCGGGGGCGGCGCCGGCGCGAAACGCCGGGCGGCTGCCACGTTGCCCCCAGCTCGGCAGCCGCGGCGCGGCCAATCAGAAGCGTGGAAGCGAGCTGATTGGCAGCCGCGGGGGAGGAGGAGGAGGCGGGGCGGTGCCGGCCAATGGGCGCGGCCGGCGGTCTGTGAGGGGCGGGCACGCGCTCCGGCCGTTGGGGCGTTGAGGGGGCGTTGAGGGGGCGCGCGCCGGCGGCGGGAGGAATCGCTGAGGCGGCGGCTGAGGTTCGCGTCCTCGACAGTAAAACCGGCGACGACCGCGTCCCCCCCCCCCCCGCCAGGCATTGAGGGGGGGACGTTAAACGGACACCATAAATGACAACTCGGCTCCCCCAGGACCTTTCGCTGCTCCGGGTCCGGCAGCGGGAGGACGCGGCTTCCCCTTGCTGCAGCCTCCTCCTGCGAAGATGGAGCCTTGTCCTGTACCCCTGTGAGGGTACAGTGCGGAGAGGGGCTGCTGGGACTTGCCCCTCTCTGTTCTTCCCTGGGCAAGACTGAAGAGCGGACAAGGCTGTGTGATAAAGCTAAAGAAGGGAGTGAGAGAGAACGGTGTTCATCAGAGAGGCCCAAATTTTCTCTTAAACACCAGATCTGGCCTGGCTAGAAGCACACAGAAGTGTTTGCAGCATTGGAGGTACTGCTGTTTAGCTTAGCAGAGTCGTTCACAAATACTGGAGTTAGTTGAATACGTGGGAATTACATTTTTTTTTAAAATGTCTACTCAAATACATCTGGATCAGTGTTAGGTGCCTAGCAGACAAACTTTTAAAGGAACTGCCTGGTGGAGATGCACCTTTCCAGGGGCCAGGGAATGAAAGGTTGAGGTTTGTCGTCTTTCTCAGAGCACGAGTATCCCAAGATTGATTTTTGGGAACAGGAAATGAAAGTTCATGCTAAAAATACTACATTTAAGGCTGGGAAACGGAAGGAGAAAAAGCGTCCCAGCCCAGATCCCAGCGTGAAGCAGTTTCTTAAGGGTGGGAGTCTCACTGCAGCTGCTCTCCCTGTCTTGATACAGTGAAAGCTGCTTTTAAAAGATGCTACATTTGGCAAATAGGTGGCATCTCCTTTAATGCGTTTTCCTCTACTGAGAATAAATAAGCAGCGCCTATTTGCACACTGGAAAGCTTTATGATCCTGGCAGCTGATTCCACAGAAGCAGCACAGTGCTGCTCCTTTCTACGCAAGAGCCAGGTAAGCGGACAGGCGCAGAGGAAGGCGGCACTTGAGGGCCTGGGTCATTGCCACCTTCCTCCGCAGGCACGGCTGCCAGCATGGTGTGTGCAGAGGAATTCGACTGGGGCCCTCGGTGTGCCCTTCCACTTGGGGAAGGCACGCTTGATGCCTACGGCAGTGGCTGTAGATGCTATTCCAGAGACACGGGGACCACAGGACAGCACGTTTTGGAGTAGTTCACATCTTTGTGCTCCAAGTAACCAATGGTTTGGCCATTCTGCTACCCACGATGCTTGAAGTGGGAATGTGCAGGCACAGGGAGAAGAGAAATCACTGCCACCGTGCCTTGGCCAAGCTCTGTGGGGCCGAACCATCCATGGCTGGAAAAGCATGGAGTGTTGAGAAGGTCCCGTAAGATCCCACACCGTGCATCGTCCCCTTCAAGGAGGGCTCAGAGCTTCTCACAGGAGAGGGGGGCTACCGAGAGTGTCCAACAAAAGCAAAGGAAAAGAAAATACAAGCGATGTTGTCAGGAAGAGGTAATAAATACGTCTATTCATGGAGAACAATGCAGCAGTGCAATGTTTTATTGAAAAAAAAATAATAATCATCTCACTTGATACCTCAGAAGACTGCATCGCAACGTTGGCGGGCCACACTGTGGGAGAGCTACATCGGGGAGGCCAGCACAGCGCCAGGTGCCACCCCGCTGCGCGGGCCCGAGAGCCCTCTCCTCGCGCCCCTGGGGTCTCCCGGCTGCTAACGACTTCTGAGGAGGAGAGTCTGCCCAGGTCGGCTTAATGCCCTGCTTCCTACCACAGCATGGTTGGCTCAGTCTGGCTTGTGTCTCCTAGTCACCTCCGAGCTCCCTGGGGACAGTGGTTTCCTCAAACACAGAACTTGCTGTTAACCTGCTTTATTTTCCTTTTTTTTTTTTTTTTAAAAAAAAGCCACCCCACATCTTTGCCCCTTTGAAGAGTCCAACGTACGATTATAGTGCAAGAGGGCTTGGTACAAGTGAGCATTACCAGCATGCCGTGGGGGGACAGTCCTCCCCTACAAACACATCATCGTAGGATTAAAAGAACATCGTATCTCCAGAGAGAAGCGGTAGTGGGTCACCGTGAAATACCTTTCAAACCAACCCACTTAAAAACAAGGTCAGGAAAGTTTCTAAACAATCAAATACATTCACTTTAAAAAACAAAACAAAAAAAACAAAAAAAAAACATTTAAGAACAAAAACTGTTGAGATGGCCCCTTTTCCCCCCCCGCCCTCCCTCACCCTGCAAACACTTACATATGCTGCAACTACAAGCTGCTCCTTGACTGGAGGCAGCGAGGAATGACCAAACACGGCAGGAGATGCAGAAGGAATCGAGTTCTGGTGACAGGCACTTAGTGGGGCTTGGGAGGGCAGCAACAGAAGTGTCTCAGGGCCCGGCTCCATCTGCAGTGGGCAGAACCGCTCCCTGGGGAGCGCCCGTGCCCCTTTGCCCCCCTCCCAAGACGCCAAACCATGGTTTCCTACAGCAGAGAGGGGAATGCCTGTGCCAGAGACACTGGGCTTCTGGGAGCCACTGGCAGCGGAGGAGTTCAGAAAGAGAAGAGTGGAACATGGCCACGGTCCCCGTCCTCCCTCTGGCAGGAGGGGACGAGAGGGTGAAGCGCCCCGGCATGCGCCTGCGGGAGGTGAGTGGTCCCCTTCCTGCCCTGGAAGGAAAGCGCTTTGCAGAATGAGAAGGGGGGGGTGCACGCATCTCCTGGTGGGCGCGCGAGCAAAGAGCTCTGTGCCTCCAAGCCGCGCTCGTCGGGATAAGGCATGGAGAGAACGCAGCGGAGGATGGCGAAGAGATGCCCTACGGGGATCCCAGCAAGGAAGCGAGGCTTTTCTGCCCTGACACCACACCAGCATCTGCCTACTTTAGGGACGCATGAAGAGCAAGCCCAGAAGCTCCCTGCCCAAGATGATCTCCTGCCCTCTAAGCCTGCTCCTGCTCAGCCAGGGGAACCGAACCTCCCGGAAGCGCCACTCCACAAACTCCAAGCTACGCAGATCATCATTAAAAAAAAAAAAAGATAATGAGATCTAGTCTCTCCTCCCTTCATGCTCTCCGGGATTTCGGGGGTGAGCCAGGCCGAAGTTTATGACAAGCAAAGTCCCTCAAGTGAACAGTCCCAGCCTGGTCAGGTGTCACACGTGGAAAGACAAAGTACAAGGAACCTATTCACAACCTCCCCAAAAGCTGCTCAAGTTCTCCCACAGGCCTGCCACATCTATGGTAACCCCTGGGCAGCCTCGGCATCCTCCAAGTTTGAAAATGCTGCAGCAGGATGCAAGATTTTTTTTTTTGTTTGCTTTCTACACATGTGCAAAGCGCCCCAAGCCCTTTGCTAGCTATTGGTTTGGCTCAAAAGCGGTGCATGAGAACCGTGGCTTCTCCTGTGGGGTGGGATGGTGTCCCACGTGCCCCAGACCCACGCTCGCAGAGAGGACGTGAAGGCTATTCCAGTCAAACCTATCTGACCATCTGGAGATGAAATCAGTGTTAAGGCAGTGAAGTATCCTCTCCCTGCCAGGGAAGCTTTGCTCCTGCTAACGTTTTCTCACAGAAGGTACGTGTTCACAACCACCCTACCGGAGGGATTTGAGAAGGCTGCCCGGTTGCCCACACCGAGAAACGCCTATGCTTTGGGAAATGGCTGTCTCCCAGTTACCTTAATCCAGATCTACCTCTTAAGCCAGCACAAAATCCTCCAGCCCAGCAAAGCTGATGCTGCTCCTTCCTGCCAATGCTGGGCTACAGCCTTACGTCTCCCGGCCGGTTGGGTCAGGCACGGTGTAGGAAACCATGGTAGGGACATTCACCGGCAGCTAGAAAGGGTGATTGAAAATTCAAGTATGCTTTCCTCAGCGCATGGCCCAAGGCGGGTGTTGGGAACCCCAGACTGGCATGAGGGTTGTGTGGATGTCATCGACATCCCCACTCGAGGGCATTCTTTGCACCCCACCGTCTTCCCAGCTGAATGTATGTCTGCGCTGGCACCACGTGGCCACGCAGAGATCCACAGATACAATGTGCATCTGTAAATGCTAAAAATAATAAAAAGTGCAACGACGTCAGCTTCTTTAAAACAATCCACATTGCTCTGTTACCGTCAGAGGAAGGAGGTGTCAAGGGAGCCGGAAAAAAAAAAATCTAACTGGAACAGTAGATTGCAAATTTCTCACAGCTTGCACATTACAGTGTAACTGTTCCCAAGGAGCCGAAAAGGGAACCTGTCTCTCACTGCTGCAGCAGTCAGGCCCTTCTCCCGCACAACTCTCCTGCCCGCACCACGTCCTCCTGCCCTCTCGACAGCCAATCAAGCCTACGGTATTTCTTCACTTAATTAAGGAGGGAGGAGGACGGAGGAGCAGAGAGCGCAGGGGAGGGAGGGGAGGAAAGTGAGCAGGAACTAAGCACAGTCCTCAGGTTTGCGTGAACGATGCCTTCGCCGTAAACAACGGGAAGGAGGGTCAGCCAGCCAGCCCCCCTCCCAGGGTGACCAAGACCTGAGCCAGCCACAGTCCTGGTCCCGAGAGGAGCTTCAGGCTTGGAGTGAACGAGGGAGACCATTCAGCAGATCCACCCCAGAGTGGTTTGTTTTGGAACGTTTTCTTCTCTTTTTGGTTTAAAATGTCACTTTTTTTTTTTTTTCCTCTCTTCCTCCTATGCCTCCTCCTCCCCCCTAAAGAGAAGCCCCTTCCAGTGAGACAGGGCAGGAGCTGCAGGCGTGGTGGTTCCTGCAAGGCCCAGGAGGCACCGGTCACTTATGACGCTGAGCCGTCTTCTTCCGTTTCCTCTTAAAGAAGCAGCAGCACCTGGAGCACAAAGGACAAGGCAAGTTAGCCCCACACACGGCACCCTGGGAAGGTCCCCCACCACCCCGGGCTTCCCTCCGCTCAGCCACATGCAACAGCACCTCCGCGCGCCCGGCCCGTGGCCCAGACAGACCTGCTGTCCCGCAGGATAGTCGGCAAGGCCGGCAGATGCTGGTGGATGGTTGACACCACCAGCCTGGACTGGTAGACCAGCAAAGGCAAGTTAGCCACACACTGGGCAGGGGGATCCCACCTCCCAAAAGGCTGTGGGCGACAGCAGGGCGCAGCTCCTGAGCGCCTCGACTGGGGCAGGAACACAAGGAGCCATCTGGGAAAGCAGTAAAACAAGGATCCAGATGCTCCACTCCCTCTGTCTGAACCCCAGAGGAAGTGGACTGGGACGAGTGAGCCCTGGCTGCTCTTCCCAGCTACAAGACACACGGTTTTCACCACCGTTTGCTAAAAAGACAAGTTCCAAAGAGACCTCGGCTCAGGGACCAGGTTTCTTTACTGAACCTTTCACGATAACCAGAGCACCTTGGATAAATCATTCAGTGCCGGTAAGCAGAACCCCTGCTTCTTCCCCCATCCGATGCGAGGGAGGTGCATAGCGCCCAGGGATTAGGGGAAGCAAGAAGGATGGATAGTGGAGGCTGAGGTGGGGAGAAAAACGCCCATCGCAGCTGAACCGTGAAGAGTGGCGGTTTCACTTGTGGGATACACTGAAAGCAATCACCCAGGTTTTCTAGTCCTGCTGGCTTCCTACAGCATTACTTGGCATTTAAGGCGTATCTACCTTTCTGTCCTCAGCCCACTATCAGGAATCCTCTGCACAGAAGAGAGGTGTTTGTTCTGTGCGAGTTCTGCTGCTTCTCCTCCTCATGTCTTTCTCCTTCTGCCATTACAGCCATCTCCAGAGAAGCCTGGGTGACGCTGAAAAGCTACTTTTTCAGGCTGGTGGAAGGGATGCCTGGCTAAGCAGCAAGAGCAGATGTGAGTATGCAAAGACCATTTTTTCCTACAAGCATGTTTTACCATCAGCCAGACCAAAAAGTGTTCAAAAACATGCTAACAACTTCTCCAAATTATTTTCCGTTAGGTCCTTCGTGGCTCTAAAATGTCGGCATTACCACTTCTGTCCTCTCAGAGCTGGAGGAACTGATTAGTTCTCACTCGCACCCCAGAAGGTGCTTGCCCCCAGATGCACAAGCCTTACTACGGGGTGCAAAGGCGATGGGTGACCGCCCCCGCCCTGTGAGCCAAACCTGCCAGCACAGATCATCTGCTGGGGAGACCAAAACCCCCTACAACATGGAGAGCTCCAACAGCCACAGCAAGAGGAGGGCCACCTCCCACCACACATTCCTCTGGCCTGCATGGACTAATGGCCAGGGGAAGTTTAACGCCCACGATTTGTCTTTAAGTTCCTAAACAGGCCCAGTTTGGAGGTGAGACGAGAGAAAACGCAAAGCACTTTTCCTTGCAGGAACATGGGCTTAGAGCAACCTGTGACGACTCCATCACTACACGCCTAGCCTGACATTTGCAGCGTGCAGTCTGAAGCTTTGCCATCACCCAACCCAGGCTCCTGCATGTGGCTGGCACTTTTAACCCCCCCCAACCCAGGACTGGTCTTGCATTTTATTGTCCCAGGCCATCTGCCACCTTCTCCTGCTCTAACCTGTCGCAGTATTTCTCTCCCACAGCAGCCACCTTCCTTCGTGACTTGGGCAATGGTGAGTAAGGGGGAGAACGTTACGGGGAGAGAGGATGGAAAATGCATGAGTTATGATTTAGCATGCAGTGGGTAAGGGAAGAAGAGGGCTGAGCAGCGCTCGTTTCCTTGGGCACCGAACAAAGGGAGCTGACTGACTTCTGGCTGTTTTTTCCTTGTGACTGTCTTTTTAGGCTGTTACTCAGAGGTCCAGGGAAGGGTTCAGGAAAGGAAGTCCTGACAGTTCAGACAGGCAGAGGCAAAACACCAAAATAAAAGAATAAGGCAGGCTGACAATTACAAAACGTGATCTCTCTGCATGCAGACAATGCCCAAGAGAACAGCCCCAGACTACGACATACAGAGAAGCCAGAGATGCCAGAGGTATTGGAGGCAATGCCTATGGAGAGCAGGGCAGAGGCGGTCAGTCTCCCATCCAGCAAGGACATTCCTCGCTGCACACAGGCCTTGTCACCTCGCCCCATAGCGATTCCCACCCATCAGCCCTCCCTGGGACCTACAAACTCCTCACCCAAGTCTCCGCCTGGTCTTCTGCTTACTGGGTACGTGGATTCCCCGAGGGGCAAGGGAGGGAGGGAACACCTCCATGGGACACCTTGAGACTGGGACTACAGCTGCAGCTTCTAAACCCTGATAAAACCATACATATGCCTGAGCTGGGCTTGGACCAGTGCTAATCCCAACCCCTCTGCACCTTCTCTCCTGGAGAAGCCAGGTCACCTGCATGCTTGGCTGGCAGCTGCAGGGTTTTTGGAAAGGAGCCATCTCCCACCCACCCTCTCCAAGCAGGGGCTCTCTCACTAAGCGAGGACTCCGTGGTCATGTCTTTCCATCTTCTCTAACGATACAGGCCCTGACCTGTGCTTCTTCACAGGAAACTCTCTGAGGAAGCGACTGGCCCCCTCCCCTCGATACCCAGCGCAGGGTTTTCCCCTTGTCTGCGTGAGGAATTCCTGCGAGATGCTCGGCCAGCCTGGTCCCGACTCTGCCCAACTCCATTAGACATCATCTGCCCACGGACGTAACAGTTTGGGGGAGATGGTAAGCCAAATAGAAAAGGATTAAAATCTATCTTTTGTGTATATCAGTTCAGAGATCAGCCAAATTGCTCAGCCTAATGCGGCTGCTCAGACATAGCCCACACCCTCCCCAATATTGCATGTGGTCCTCAGCACGGTCCTAAAACCAAAACAGCTCTGGGTTGGCTTTGACTTTGTGCCTTTTTAGGGTTTGGTCGGTTTGATTTTGCCAACCCCAGTCTAGTCTGGTCCGCTCCCCCTTGCATGTGGACTGGAGAGAGGGACTCACCACAAGTTGAGCATTTTCAGGCAGCTACAGAGAGTGTAGAGAAAAAACACAGAAAGGAAGAAAGAGCAATTAGTTCACAGAGGTGGGATGAAAGCATGTCACTGCAGCCATGCAAACATGCAGTGCAGACTGGCAGACACACACCATGCCTGCCCGCCGCCCGCCCCCAGCCCTCATACCACCTCTGCCCTTGCCATGGCACGACTGAGAACTGCCACGTTTTCCAGGGTCTCGAGGCCTCCGAAAAACACCCCCTGTTCTCCATGAAGGCACTGGCCCCACGAGAAGGGGGATCTGGGCCACCAGGAGAGGAATCTGCTCTTGTCCAGTGGCAGAAGGGCCAGGTCATGGATCTACACCTGGAACCTGCCCTTCAGCAAAACCCATGGCCGGGATCAGGAGCTTATCATATCCAGCGTACCCCAAAGGAGAAGCATTTGCACAGCTCCTCTGCCTGCCAGGAGTGCCAGGGAAAGACCCTTCTGCTATTGCATCTCGTCTCGAAACACAGAGCCCCGGCTCCAGCTCCTTCTAGCTCTTTCTGCCCCACTTTACTGCAGAGCACAATCCAAAAGTCCTTTGTCCTCCTCATATAACTGAGGGGATTTATTATCACAGATGCAAGGGAAGGCGAAGCCAGCTCTCCCTGTGGCAAGAGGAACGAAGCAGACTACGCTTGGGAATGACAAGATGCCCCAAACCTGTCAGTGCAAAGCAGCCCGTGCTCTGCTCTCTGCTTCCCAGCACGTCCAAAACCAGTTTGGGACTACACACGCAAGGGCTGGAGAGGGACAGAACAGTTCCATGCGTTGCGAGACACGGCTTGGGCAGCACGGCTCTTGTACGCTCCTGTTCACCTGTCTTGGCATCTCCCCTGTACACAGGTGCGGAGTCTGGGCCCTGGCCTCGCTGAAGAAGGTGCTGCAGAAACACAGGCTGAAGGTGGATCCGTCTTAAAAGCTGGCTCTTCCTTGCATTGGGTGGTTGTATCGAGAACTGTTCAAGGTGGCAGTCTGCCCCATCCTAGGAGCAACCCCAAGCCACATGCCTGGGAGAGACCCACTTCAGTCTGACCACGACAGAGCCTGTGACGCCAAACTGGTGGTCTCTGCAGGCCACACTACCCATATCTAAGAGGAATATTGCAAGTTGCGCCTCAAGATCTCCCCCACCCCGCTGTACTTGATGAGGAGCCTGCACCAAAACCGAGGCTCGCTCCTTTGGCTGGGAGGAGAAAATGTACCTGTTGCTCAGGCACATCGCTGCCAGGATCACGCCCAGGACAGCTACCAGCGAGCAAGATCACGCAAAAGCGCTTCCCGAGGGACAGAGGAATAGACAGCAAAAGACCTTCAGGACAACCAGCACTGGCTTCAGACTGATGCACACCTAGGGGCCTTTTCCAACACACCCGTTCTCACGTCTGCCAGTTTTCATCTTCGCCCTCCCTCAAGCCGTTCCTAACAGAGGTTCCCACAAAGGCTGAGACAAACAACGTGGGACAAGCGACACCAGTGTCATCCAGTCAAATTATAACCAGGCAACGTCACAGCACCGACCAGTTCGAAGGCAGCCCCTTGCACGGGAAGCATCAGGATTACACTGTGACCTGCTAGGTCCTGGTTTGGTTCAGAGGCAGCGAGAAGGGATCGTCTTGAGGATCATGCAAAAGGTGACATGATGGTGCCAGATGCAGCACGTGTACAAAGGAGGCCAAAATGGTCAAAGCAGCAACTTTGTACATCAGTTCTCACTCTTGACCACAAGCTACGGAGGACAGGCCAGCTCAGAGGGAGCACACTCTTCCCAAAAAGCAGGAGGGCTGCTTCTGGTTTCTCTCACTCAGCTTCCATTGGGCTGGACTAAGAGAATTCACAGAGAGAACTACCCGTCCCTGCAAGAGTGACTTTAGGACCGTTCTGGATACCTGACATCCACTTCCTGCAGCCAGAAATAAAGTGTTAACTTTCAGACCAACAATCTCTTCACCGAGCTGTGCTCAAGCTACTCCTACACTCTCAGCACGAGAGTACAGCGTGTTCTCCTTTTGAAATAGGGGACGCTCACCGGGATTCCTGAAATCAATTCACATTATTTTGGTATTTGTGCTACTGTCTATCTTGCAGTACATGCTCTGAGTAAGAGTTACGTTCTCCAGCCATGACAAGTGTAAAAAAAGAAGCAGCAGCAGCACTGACGGCACCATGCACAAAAGCAGCAATATGCAAGGAAAAGGGCACGGGACACGAGCATCGAGTACTTCACCACGGGTAAACATCCCCACTTGGTTTCCCAGGAGGAGGATTAATGACCACACCAGTGGAAAGCCTGTTTGTAAAGCAAACGTACTTAGCTTCCTCCACCACCTCCACCTCCGCCTGCGCTGTTATCGGCGCGTTGGAGTGTGCCCCCGTCGGGTCGTCCACGTTCAGCTCCCCATTGGTCGAGCTAACCACCTGAAACACAAACGAACGCGGCGTTAACAAAGCCCCCTTGCGCATGATGCGTTTCCACCCTCCTGGACAAGGGCTGCTGTGGGAATGGGAAATCTAGGGAGTAACTTCTGTTTGCTCCTGCCTCTTTGCACCCTCTTATCAGGCTGTGGGATTCCTTGGATGCCTTTGAATCATGTGCCTGGTTTGGAGAGACAAGCTGAACATCATCCCAAGCAGAACAGCAGGCAGGGGACTGCCTCTGTGTTCACTAATTCACACTCCTGTGCCCAGCACAGGTCTTGTGTCCTTGGGAGGCATAGCTGCTTTGGGAGGCGTAGGCACTAGTGCGAAGACTGACAGCCCTATACACACACACGAACTGTATTATGTTGATTGTTTTCTCCTGACTTTTACAGGCGAGTGACTCAGTCCTGTTCCCACGCCAGTACCGTGGGAAGAAGTCACTCCAGAGCCACCAGAGTTTCACTCCTTACACAGCCAGTTTCTGGAATTACGTCCTCACCCGAAAGCTGTTGATACGGTCTCTATCTCTTTTTGCTTCACAGCTGACATTATGGCTTACTTCAGCATTTCCGTTATAAGGATGACTGTTCAGATACCCAGCTACCAGCAGCTCTGCATTCGCCAGGAGAGCACATAATTTTCTGGATAATTCATCGTTGCTCTATTGCCACAACAACTGTATGGGACTGAAGTTCTGCCGGCCCTTCCGCAGTCATCTGGAAGGTAGGACAGGCTCCTGCGTGTTGCTGTGAACACCTGGAGCTGCTCCTAGGTCCAGAGCTGTAATGATGCATGGTTCCCCTCCTGCACCACCTCTTTGCCTTTCTACAAGGTAAAAGGAGGTATCTCCCGTGGAGGGGGTGGGTCAAGATGCTACCCAGTATTCTTGGTGGCTCTGAATGACCTAACCACCAGAGGTGAAGGGAAGAAAGCCACCGAGGCAGACGTCCCTGCACTATTAAGTGCATCTATCCATGTTTCAAATACTGAAGTTCTACCAGCAAGTGCTGCTTCTGCAGATCAAGTCCCATGGCCGGTCTCTGCCAAGACAGGTCAGGACTTGTCTCGTGGTTTTGAGAGCTCTCCTCGAGTGACAACCCCTTGGGTTCTCTTCACACCCCCCTTCCCAGACACATCACGCTGTAGGCCCACCCAGGTTCTCCAGACCCTCGCACTTCCCACACAACTTTGCAAAACGCTAGCACTTAATTGTGCTATTCCCAGTGATCTTCCCACACTTTTTCCAGCTACTATGTTGAATTTCATTTTACAAAAGGCTCTGATTTTCCTCTTTTTTACGTGCTGCCACTTCATTTTGATGTGGCAAATTCAACCGTTGCCTTAAAGGAAACGGCTGCTTGAAGCTACCGTCCTCCCAAGGGTTCATCATGAGCTGGGGCATCTGTTGAGATTTAAGCATCTGCAGCCCAGCAGCCATGCGCAGCAGCAGATTTCCCGTTCTTGGCTGCAGGTAAGTAGACTTTTAATGCCTACTGTGGCACATACGGGCTTGTAAACTGCTCAGGCAGGCAACTGTCCCAGTTAAACTCAGACTAGGACTGCCTTATTGCTGTAACTACTCTGTCCACGGGGAGACACCGCTCATGCTGCCTTTGCGCAAGGAAACTATTCCCCTTGTGTAAAATAATACCAATAAAAGCATGCGTTCTGTACTGCCTGAGAGCTGAATTCACAGAATGGTTTGGGCTGGAAAGGGACCTTTACAGATCATCTAGTGCAACACCCCTGTGGTGGGCAGGGATGTCTTTCACTAGATCAGGTTGCTCAAATCCCCATCTAACCTGGCTTTAAACACTTCTCCAGCTTACTGTCTGCTCACGTCTGAGCTCAGAGCTATATACACATTAGTTCCTCCTTATCTTTCAATTTCTCTGCTACTCAGTAAAATACCTTTAAATGACAAAAGGAATGTAGCTAATCAAGCCAAAAAAATCATCAAATCCATCCAAGTATCAAGAATAAGTAAAAATTTCAACCTAAGCATTTTGCCTAGCAGCAACCTGCATGTCCCGTCTCCTCAGCTCAGCTCTGTCCCACTCCAGGCACTAATCCCCATTTCGCCAGAGCCAATTGTCAACGTGTTGTGTCTGACACTAGAGCCAGCTCTCCCAGGCAAACCTCTGCCAAAGAGTTCACCTCGCCAGCAATATCGGACAGTTCTTGTTTGCTTGAATGACTCTTGCATTTTCTCTTGAGCACATCCAGCCATCTTACAGCCTTATATTTGTGCCGGCCTGCCACTGGATCCGAAACTGAAACGCAAATGCACTGAGCAGGGTCACCACACCCTGCAACTAGAGCAATGGTTCAGCCTGTCTCCCCTCCGTTGGGAGGGAGAAGCGGCTGCACAGCCTACTCGCACCAGCCATCCCCTGTGAATTTCTCCAGTCTGACGCTCCTAGATTTCCATTAATCAGCAGGAATTCGACCAGAACCTCACCTATCGAGCCCAAACTGGAACAGCTCAACTATTTTCCTAACATTTATGGGATTTATATGCAAAAGATCTTATTTCAGCTGCCTCTTACTACTTAAGAGCATCCCCAAGGTGGGGATAGAGGGGTGGGTGCTTTATAGACCAGACCTGTTAATATACACTCCTTTCTGTGTTCAGTTTGACAAATCTCAGTTCAAAATAGGTCTCGGAGGAAGAGCTTCCTTGAAGTGGTAACAGCAACGATGTTGGCCATCGCAGCTTGCGTCCCACAAAACCACGTCTTGTCCGTTACATACAGGACAGGAACAAACCGGCCCGTGAAATCGCTCTCCTGACCACGATGTTACTGCAATTTGAGGAGAATTCAGAGGATTTAACACAAATTCTCACATGCAAGCTGTACGCATCAAGAGGAAGAAGTACCTGTACTGATCCTCCGTGCCGATCTGCAGCCAAGTGAGATGTCAAATACGAGGTATTCGTCTGCCGGCTTGGCTGGATCTCCCACTCCCCTCGGCGATCCGATGACGCCTGCTCACAAGTTCGGAAGCACGAGAGAAACAGAAGAGAGGGCAAAAGGTGAATTAGGGGAAGAAATAAAAGGGTGTTTGTTAGTGAGTTAGTTTCTTTGCAAAAAGCAAGGCATTTAAACTTTTAGCTGGGCTAAAATGTCTCTTCACCAAGTGCACCTCATACTTTACGTCAGCGGTGTCTGCAGTAATCCACTGCAGGAGTGGATTTCTTCTCCTCTAGCTGCTAAACAAAGAGAAAGCTCAGGTCTATTCAGGAAGTTATTTCTTTACACGGCTTCATTTCCATGGGTTTCAGCGTAGAAATAAACACGCTGACAGTATGTTCAACTACATCTGTCAGGTCACACACACCAGAGCGCTTGGCGTGGCAGCAAGATTGCATACATAAGCTCGACCTCCCTAAAATACACATTTTTTTAACTCAAATTTGCAACATAAAACAAAGCCACGTTTTATTTAACCAAAAGCCAGTTCCACACACTGATTCACCTGTACAGTGCAGAAGGAAACATCCACCACACCTGCTTGACTGGAGAGAGGGTTGGTGGCTTTTTGGTTTTCTGCAGAAAAGTAGATAAGAAACCTTTGCTAACAGTTTCTTCTTTATCCCCAACGGATGCAAACTTTAGGCAATTAAATTACTAGAATTTTGTTTGTTTTATTAGAAGAACCACTTTGCACTTGTATATGAAGCTTCTTGCAGGTTGCCCAGCTTTGATGACAAACACATCCAGCATCCACCTAAGACCCAGGGGGATCTCAGCACGCCTAAACCCAACCGACCAGCTGGAGGAACGCTTCCTAAGACCGGGAAGCGTACGACAAACAGGTAGATCTGACTTGGCCTCAGGCCAACAGCAGAGGACGTAGTCAAGCCTGAAGAGACCGACGGGACACATTTAAAAGGCGTCTCCCTGAACGCCGTATAAAAAAAAAATAAGCAAATGTTTCAAAGCTGAAGCACAAGTTTGAAAGAAGAGAGGGCAGAGCAGCAGAGTCCCCCAGCGCAGACGCACCTGGCAGGAGGGATGCTGAACAGAGACACCATGGACCTGGCCAGGAAACAAGAGGCTCAAGCAAATAAACACCAGGTTATCAGCAGTGAAGCTGAAGGAGCTAACTAAAGAGAGGTGCGCAGGCCGTGCCTTTCCCCAGTACTACTCGGTGTAGCACCCTGTAGCCACGGATGATGAGCCCAAGCCCTGGTTTGAGCAAGAGAGAAGCCACAGGGCTCAGTGCCACTGTAAAAAAAAAAAAAAAGACAAAAAAAAAAAAAAAAGACCACAAGGAGCTTCACACAGGAGAAAGACTCCAAAAACCTTTGAATAAACTTCAATGCTAACTAGCAAATTGTCACTTCAACTAGGAGCAACTGCAAAAAGGAGGAGAATAAAAAAAAAAGTCTGCTGGTATCTCATAAAACATTTGCTATCGTTCCTTTTGCACGTGACCTCTGACTCCCTCCTGGAGTGACCCACAGTGCCATGCCTCCTTCCAAGCAGGCACTGAGTCCAGTTCATAGGTACCGTTTCCCTAGAGGTGGCCTTGTCCAGACTTGTCCTATTACATCTTCTTATTACATGTTCTTCCGGTCAGCCTGAGACGCTGCTGGTACTTCAAAGGAGAAGCACTTCCCTTGGAATATTTTTTTCCTGGCTGCAAGTCACAAGATTATGAACAACTGGAGAATTTAAATGCAAGTTTTTAAAAGCTAGTAGAAGACAGATCTTGAGCGCTGCTTCTTCCAAAGCACTGTGCCATCAGGTTGCTTGGCTAGCCCTTCTCCTAGGAGAAGCACCCTTCTGAAGCACTTTCTAGGAAAGGCTCTAGTAGCCACAAGAGCCAGACTTTTCTCTTTTAGCTCTACAGCCAAGTATGTGATAAACTGGTTTTGAAGTAGGCTTGAGCTGAGCCGCCCAAAATGCAACTCAAGCAGTGACACTGAGGAAGCGTTGCCCGTGAAATCTGAGAGCATCAAGTTCCCGTTAACACTCATCACCTTCCTACCAGCTACCAAATTGCAAGACAAGACTGGCACCTAAAGACAGAGGGGGCAGGGCTCACCCATCTTTGATAGGTAAGTATCTTCACTTCTAGAGGAAAAGGCTACAAAAGGGAGATCACTGTCTCATCAGCCTCTTTACTGGGAAACCAAATATTATAAAAGAGAATCTGTAGTTGTTATACCTGGGAACAAAAAAAATAAGGCAATTAAACCTGGAGATCAAGGCAGTCAACTTGACCCAAACCCATGCCTCCAATTCACTGCTCTAGACATTTCTTTTTTCCTACTTTTTCCTTTAAACAATTGTTTTCTCAGCACTTAAAAGGAACATCCCTTGGAAGGGAGTTGTTCATGTTTTGGCGAGAAGAAACTGATTTTCTCTGCATATTGGGAATATTAAATTATTCAGCATCCTAAGTAATGGTTAGGTAAAAAAAAAAAAAATTACAAAAGCTGCCATGCAATACAGCATCACGACTATCTGATAGGCTCAGAAGAACAAGGACTGAAGGCTCCCTGCATAATATTTTGGCAATAGGACAGATTTCTTTGGGCTACCTACTATAATTTGTGAACTAACATGCTTGAAAATGAAGCCAGGTGTCTTTGTCTGTTAAAGAAAACAAGATGCTTTGTATGTACACGGTGTTGTCAAAGCGGACAACTAGAGACTGCCACCCAAAAAAGGGAGGTTAATGCATTAATCAGGCAATATATTAAAGCAGATTATTTCACTAGTACTCACAAACCAGTCCGCACTAATCAGCATGCATAAATACAGTACTGCACACGTGCTTCAAACAATCCAGCTTCCTACAAGCAACGCTTCTAACGAGGGATATTCATCCTGATTGTAGCTTTAGATGTATTCTAGTCTACATTAGCGGCTCTACCATTCAGAGCCCAGCTGCATGGAACGAGGAAAGCTGAGCCCAGACAGGTTATTACATCTCACACTCGATTCTGCACCCGCGAACCCCAGCTCGTGCGAGCTGAGTGGGAGCAGAGCCGGCAGACAAAGGAGCTAGAACGGCACACAGCGGTTAGAGGAGCAGAGCGAGCCCAGAAGCACTCACTGGGAAGTAAGAGCACCAACAGCTCTAGCTAGGAGCCGGCAGTTGGAGATCTACTGAACTTCTGATCAGTTCTGTTAATATAGAAAATCCAAACTCTCAACACCAAGAAAATATTACAACTAGAAAGGAAAAAAATGGGGAAATTCAGAAACTGGCAGTTCATCCGGACCACAATGCCCAGCCTCCCCAAGGGACCCTACCCTGGCAGTCCTTTCTGCTCTGCAACGCCCGCGCCGTGAACTGGACACCCCCAGAGGGATATATTGCGTGTACATGGGACACACGCATCCTTATCGCAGCCACACAGTCCACGGGAAGAGGGGGAAGGCTGTCATTGCCACAACTGGTGGCCTACTCCACGGTCCGTGTGCTGTGAGTAAAAGCACCCAGAACATCATGGTTGGCCGGGTAGGTCAGGTAGTCTGACCAGGCTGGATAGCTGACTTAAACAGCTTACCCACAAACTACAGAAAAATGCCTCATTCCAAAATGTACTCCACTTGGTTCACGATCCTGAGGAATTCCACTGGCCGATACAGTGTTTTGGCAACCTGTTGCTTTGACAAAATTCTGTTCAAATCACAATCTCTAAATTAAGCAGGAATCGTGCTTGCCATGACCAAGGCAAGAATTGTCCCCAGCCACCTCTAATGGCATAGCATACGGCTTCTGCTTCTCCGGTCCGAGAGGAATTCAGAGAGGTGCCAAACGATGTGGCACTGCCGAAGCAGTTGTGAGCAACGCACCTGATTGCGAAGGGCCTGCTGCGATGGTCGATCCCTATGGACGTGGCTGTCTCTCGTTACTGCGGACGTCCCAGAATCTACGTGAACAGATCCTACTGGAGTAGGCTGGAAAACAAGGTGTTTGTTAGGATGAAGCCAATTCTGAAGATGCTGCTCTCGCTCTCAACGCATGCATGCACAAACCTAACTTGTCAGGCTGGCTCCCATCGGGTAGAAGCAGGAAAACATCAAAACACTGCCCAAAGGTACTGACAATAACCAAGGAAAATTAAAGCCAGGGCTATAAAATCCCCGTGATTTGATGGACATGTGATTTGATGCTGGACACCAGCACCAAACATCTTGTATAAAAATAATTAAAAAGATATAGTTAGGTACCTATCTGTATCGGTGTCAGATCGCACCTAATGTGTCTCACACAGGATTATAACAACTGGAAATATACAGACTTGTTTTCCTCATCTCATCGTCTTGCCACTTTTAAAAATCACGCTTGCATAGAAACAGGACGTGTTAAAATTAAAGCTTCATCTGCTCCGTTCTCACCAAAGTCATAATCCCTGCTCACAACATCAAAATCTCCATAGCAACCACTGCAGTTGTCAGCAATAGCATGCTTGTCTTACAAGGAGCTTTTTATCAATTGCCTTTGTAATTAAACAAAAATGAGGAGAAAAACCATGATTCACAAAGGGAATGATTTCTTAGGAAGATGAACTGTTTTGGGCACAGTAAACACTGGTAATGCTAAATATAGCTGGGATGGTAAATCACCGGCAACGGTATCAAGTTCAGCACTGCAGACATTTGATCTGGCACCAGTGACAATTAATTTACAGATGCCTTTGCCATTGCCAGTGTGTGGTGAGCGGCCATTAGCAAGAAGGCTATCGGCAGAACGACACAAAACACAAGCGACAGGCTGCACCACAGACACGAATCAGACAGGCAGCCAGCGGAAGAGCTTTAGACTTTTCTATCCCATTTCTCCATGACGCATCTTTTGGCCAAGGTCATCTTGAGTATAAATGGCTTTTGACAATAGATACGATTGCAACGAGATCACGGTTATGGTCCATCTAGTGTCACGGAACTGCTAAATGGAGCTTGATTTCTCCCAAATTCCCTTGCCATGAGCTATAAAGACCTGGTTCAGCCTTCGGAGTAGGGTAAGCCCCAAGATCTTTTGAGCTCAGAACTGGTTTGCTGTTAATTATTCACTGAGCATCCATCAGAGGGCTGCCTAGATCTCCCGTATTTCTCAATGAGAACTTGACCATTATAGAGGTCTTCCATCATTCAATGCTGAGGTAGCAAGTACGTTCTTCTGCTTTAAGATGGATGTCTTTAGATACTGGTGTCAAATCCCATGCTAAGCTAGAGGAAATTAAGTCTAGTCATACCCACTGCCACAAGAGGAAAAATCAGGTTTGAATGCCCCGCCAGGGCAAGCCCAAAGAGGTGGGAAGGGGACTTCTGCCCCCTTAGGGAAACGTCAAGGCACTGCAAGACCCCCCTGAACACGATGTCAGGACATCTCACTACATTGAGTCCACGTTAGCTAGAGAACAGAAGTGAATTATTTGATCCTGAGCTCACTGGTATTAATTGGGATTATTAGGAGCAAAGAACCAGGTGGCTTGGAAGCAGCACCTGGAAGGCAAGGACAACTTACAATTGGCCTGCCGACCCAGTCATAGGCGTAGTCAAAGGTGTAGCCTTTCTTTTCAAACAGCTCTGTGAAGATGGTTCGTAAATAATCGTAGTCTGGTCTCTCAAAGAAGTCTAATCGCCGAACATAACGGAGGTATGTGGCCATCTCCTCTGTTGGAAAAGGGGAAAAAAGCAGCAGCGTCAGTTCTGCTCACACGTGAGCTCTGTCACTTACAAGCCTCTCAGAGCCGACACAAGCACTGGAAATACGCTTTTCAATTAACTCCAACCAGGCCTTTCCCATGGCACTAGGCTCAAAGTTGGTGCTTAAAGTTGGGCTGAGGGCCAGATCACCAGTGACGCGAGTTGTCCAGGCTCCGCTAAGTTCAGCTGAGCCATGCGGACTGACAGAAGCTGAGGATATCCAACGAATCTTCAACCTCAGTGACCTACTCAACAATCTTTTATTGCCAGATGAATCTAAGTCTGCTTTCCAGAGCCCTCTTGCCCTGCACAAAGTCTAATAATAGTCTGCTTTTATTCTGAATCTTCTGAATGAGTTGTTATAAACCAAGGTCTGTGTTTTAGCATTGAGCATCACACTGTGAGAAAATTGTCTGGGCTGCCGGTGCTACCTCTGGCTTTTCCTATAAAAGTAGTAGTTTTAGTAATAGTCCACAACGCAAATCAATTCCAACATTTCTCAAGCAAAGCTGGAAGCCCTACGTCTGCTCTGGAGAGCTGCTGCTCCACCTCAAATCTGAGTTCTGCAGTTAGTTTTATTCTATACATTTGTATAAAACCAAACACTAAAACGTGCTGTACAATAAATGCCAACTCACTGCACCTGCCATCAGGATGCTCACGTGTACGTCTGCTCACACAGACATTTTAAACGGCCACAGCAACTTCATCTGGGGAAGGAAAGCAGGAGATGTTGGTGGGCACCCTGTGGCACCTCCGAGCTCCAGCAACAACTAGGGTCTGGCTGCCCAACGTCATTACATCAGTCATAGCCTTGAATTTTCAAAACAAGACTTTGAAGGGGACGGTCCAACATTAATTTACCTGGTGCACAAGGAACAGTGTTTGGTGTTAAGCTAATTAATTGCTTTCCTGCATCTGGGTCATACTTTGCACGCACAGAGAACCAAGCCCTGGTAACTCACGTCCTGGCCCTTCCCAGCTCTCCCTCGGCTCGTGCCTAAGCCAAGGCAGGACGTTTGAGCAGAGCTCAGCGCAAGGCGCGAGTCTGTGCACTGCGGTACGACTGATACGCCAGCATGGTTTTTGCCTTTAGCTAACAAAAATAAGAACAGCATCGCTTATCGATACCGAACTCTGCCTGTGGCTTGCAGCTTACATGTCACATGGAGGTGAAAGAGGGAAAAAAGAAGAAGAAAGGTAATCCCCTCTTCCTGCTAGTATCTCTGAAAGCTGGAAGACCAACAGGTTTCAGGCGAGCAAGGAATAGAAATAAGTTCTCTCATCTTGCTTCAGCCTAGACCTGCAGGTGTGACTGAGCTCTGAGGAAGGAATATTGGGGAAAAAGATGGGAACAGCCAACCCGAAGCTGTTCTACTTGGAACTGGGTGGATTTTGGATGCACATACACCAGGGGAGTCAGCATGACTTGAGTGAACGATCCCCTTCCAGGCTTGCTGCTCCTCACACTGGGAAAGAGCCATGTGACACAACGGCTCCTACAGGAATGGGGCTGGTCATGGAGACCTGGGTGCTCTCCCTGGCATCAGGATTCCCGCTTCCTGGACAAAACACCAAAACCACTCTGTGAGGGTCACAGGATGCCTGGAGAAGACTTTAACTTCATGCTCTGCTCCCCTAGCTCCAAGGCAGCCTTTTGTTTAACCGGAGAACAGGTGTAGGGCTTAGGTAGAAGCACATCTTTAATAAGCTTTCCTTAAAACTGTTGTCAGAAGGTGGAATTCAATGACAGACACATCATCCCATCTTCTAAGCTGGCCACCTACAATTTTAACACCTGTAAAACTTTCTATTTGGAAAAGAGTTAACTCAGTAGATCCAACATGGTCACTTGGGAGAGGGAAAATAACAAGGCCCCCTTTTGGAAGGAAGCCAAGAAGCTACGCAGGAATGTGAGGAGCATTGTGCAGCCTCCTTGATGAGAAGAGTTATGCTCATTTTAACCCACAGCCACAAGCTCTTAGGCCCCGCTGACTTCTAGTGGCAGCTCCAGTTGTCTGCCAGCTTGAGGAACAACACAATGGATACACATCATCCAAATACTTTCTGCCAGAGGAGCTCAGAACATCATATTTAAGAAGGTATGTCCATCTGCTCTCAAATGGTCCCATCAGGGCTTTACCTGGAAAGTTCTCACAGAGAACTTCAACCGGAGTGTTTCTCTTTGTGTCCCCAATCTTCTGATACCTCTCTTTTAAGGTGTCAGCCTGTAGCGCACAAAGACAAAACAGTTGTGGAGAAACAGTTCAACCATGTGATAAGCGACATGCTGTATGGGAAGCAAAACAAGGTATTTAATACCAGTTCTGGGTGGTATCAGAAGATGTAACTGAAGTGCATCCTAAACTACAATAGTGGGAATACTGTCTTAACCTGTTGTAACTCTCACTATACATTTTACACGCTATTGGCAAAGAATATCAGGGACGTGTTCAAAACATCTTGAGTACTTGAAAGGAAGGACACTTGTTAGTGTCTTACAAGGCTAATTTCTTACCAGCCCAGTTCTGAGGACCGTCTAGGGAAGCTTTCAAGGGACAGGAAAACAAAGCTGCATGTACTATGATTGCAGATCAGTATCCTGGTCCTAGGCTTAGAGCCATCGTCAACCAAGATGCCTTCATAAATAACTGTAGAAGTAGATAAATTGCAACGGCAATTTGGGTTTTACCGTGTACGATAGAATGCCACCACACAGGTAACTAGTTTACATCAGTCACACTTCTCCCAAATCCCATGCTACTCCCATGCTGCCCCTCCTTTTCACCCCCTAAGTGTCTGTCACTTAGACAGCACTGATTAAACAGCTGGTCATCAGGAAAAATGAAACAATTTTCAGGTAGATTTCCCACCTAAATCCCTCTTGAAGCAGAGAACTCTGCTCCAGTCGGCACCCTAAGAACGGGTTTTATTGCCTCCATTTCAAAATACGCCAGTTAGACCTGCCAGCAGCATAATTAGCATCGTAAGATGTTCTCTCAAGACTTTAGCACTGACAGTATAGACCAAAAGCCTAAGCTGAAGAAACCTAGAAGAGTGAAGATGCCATATTCTAGATCAAGCTAAGGAGACAATGTTTGTTCTGGAGCAGGACTTCAAGAGCAGTCAACTAATTCTTATCAAGTTCAACTCCAAACTGAGGAAATTTTGTAGAATCTTGTCTAAACCTGGAATTATTTCAGGGTAATTTACAGGATTAATTTAAAGCAGATGAGTTCAGCTAAGCCAGAAACAAAATATGTAATAGAATAACACACACAGAGGTGCGAACTTAAGGTCGGAGAGGCACTGATTTCTTTCACAATCACTTTAACGTTTGAAAAACCTTTTCTTTGCTTTTATGAGTTGTCGCCAACATTTCTGGCACATGTCTGATAAGGCTAAGCTGAGACTAACTCTGCGTAGACGGTGACAAAGCAGCTCAACGAGGTCTATCACGCAAGACACTGCCACTGACCATAGCAGCACTCTGCTGAGCAGCTTGCAAAGCCAAAAGCTGGTCTCCTTTTTCTAACAGGAGTTATTGTCTTCATTAATAAACCTTCTCCTAACCTGATCGAATTCGATCCCTTCACTCCCTGCAATTCCAAAGCTGAATACAGTAGCTTAATCATCAGGAAAGTGATGGAGAAGTGAAGATGCAACTACCAACAGCTTCAGAGCCAGCAAACGACTTACTACTAGTTAATTCAGCTGGCAGATGTTAGCTGCAGTTGCTGTAACTCAATTGCTTGCAGCCCTCCACATTGTACATGACATTTCATAAACTTCTAAGCACTGAGCGTCCAGTGTCTCTGGAGGGAAGCCAAGCTCAATACTTCTGCCAAAACCCTGGTTTTTTCAAGCCGAAGTCCATCTGCATGTCTAAAACCATCAAACTGCTCCCGTTATAAACACGTTTCACAGATGCAGCTGCGGGACTGTGTGCTCTGACTGGAATTTCATAAACAACCGCTCTGTTCCAGTCACACTCCAGCTCGGGGCAGCTTCACGTTACAGCAAAGCTGCTCCAACAGCTCAGTGGCTCTCCCACTGCCGTCCCTGTCCCAGCCGCTCATCTGCCTCTGCTTAATCTTCTCTCCAGACTCGTACCAATTCACCCAAGCTAATGATAACTTGAAGTGACAGGTAACATATTTCTATCTAAAAATCTTTCCTGTAGGTAAAGCTAACGCCTTGTTGTTAGACTTCAAGGACACAAAGGAGAGGACGGCGTTTCTGGCTGGATTTTGCAAATGTTTCCCACATCAGATTCTCATTTGGGCAGAGACCAGACAAAGTTTCAAAGGGCAAAACCTAAAGCTCAAACCTACCTTCAATCCTTGCCAGGGCAGACTGCCTCGGAGGAAATACATAAACATATGGCCGAGGGCTTCCAAGTCATCTCGACGACTTTGCTCTAGAACAGAAGAGATGGCAAATTATTGCTGCAGCTGCAGAAATGGATCTGAGATCTGATCAGTAGCCACACCTATTTCTGAGATAAAGTTATCACAGGGAAGTTCACTTGCTGTCTGTAGCTCAGACCTCGTGCAAAAATACCTAGAACCTGTTACAAAAACCCATAAAATACCTAAAGAAAAGAGCAGCTAAAAGGCATGAGTTAACACAGGAACTGTGAGACATACTGCCCAGCCTTAGGTAGAATGGATAAGAGGTGAAAGTATTAATCGCAGAGGAATAAAGCAGTTCCCCAGCTCTCCTCTGGACTGCCAGCACCGACGGTGCAAATGCAATGGTGGTGCTGGATTATGTTGTTTCCTCTGAACTACACAGGAGCAGGCAGGGGACGCTTGCAAGCTGCGGGGAACTACCATGTCGCACAGTGCCAACCCTTTCCCAATTCCTTCTGCAGCTCATCACATCAGAGCAGATCAAAAATAGCTCCTCCTAGCACTGCTTTTCCTTGTGAAACGCTTGCTGCTGTTGCCATGCAGATGTTATAACTGGGTGGGGGGAAGGGGGCCTCAAGCCAAAGGAAAAAGCATCCTTAAAATAATCTACCAAAATGTATCAAAAAATCCCAAGGGAGGATTCAAGACAGAACAACAAATCTGAAGCGCAACAGCACGGGACTGCCGCTGTGCTGGGCTGCATCATGCAGACTTGGGTTCACGCCGAGCTCACAGACCAATTTGATGCAACCTCCTCTCGTCCAAATCTCCACCTGCAGGCAGATAACCTGCTCCGAAGCCGCAATCCGGAGCGGACCTAGTCATGCAGCCCACACGCCACGACAAACCGCGCGCGAGCTGCCCCTGATGCTGCATCATCTGCAAGAAGAGAGAAAGGCAGTGCTTCACCCAGCATGACTCTCCTTCAAAAGCAGCAGCAAATTTAACCCTCAAAAGATGCTGGGGGTGAGAACACTCAGCAGAAGGAAATTGAGATGACAGTTCCTGCAGGTTAACCTGATACAGCTGTAAAAAGGAAAGAAAAGAGGATGTTCTGGATAATTCGGTGCAACGATGCAGATGAACGTCTTGGGAAGATGATTGAGCGCGCTCGTCTTTCAGAAAAATTGCAATCAGACTCCTTCACTTTGCTCCGTCCTGAAATGCGAAGGGACGGACTGCGCCTGGGCTGGCCTCACCAGCAAAGCATCAGCCCTACAAAACCCTTCTGGGCAGAGACAGGCCCCCGCACAGCTGGCAGCCAGCCTTTCCCTCCTCAAACACCCCCACCCAGAACCACCTCTTCCCCCACGGGAGCTGCGGCGAGAGCTGCAAAACCTGCAGGGAAAAGGGTCCTAAAGGCGGCACGTGGCACACTTCAAACGCAAGCGGATCTTCTTTCCACTTCCACCCACAGAGCGCATCCCCGGCACCAGCAGTTCCCGAGCCTGCTCCCTCTGCGGCTTCTCATCCCTTCATCCCTTTCTGACTCTTCACCAGGTTTTCCAAAATTAAAAGTTGGGCTCAGCGTTCCTCACTCCCCAAAAAGAGCGAGCTCTCCAAGAGACGCGAAAGCCAGCAACGCCTCGATCTCATAGCTGGGAGGCTACTCAAAGAATATTCCATTATCTTACCGCTCATATGAGTTTAAGCGAATATAAACATTTAATAAGGTTTTTTGCCTTTCAGCCACAGAAATGTAATCTTCTGGTATGAAAGAAGGCAGTGAGGAGAGGAGATGAAAGCCAGGTTTAAAATTAGTTAAATCATTCATTTTCTCCAACCAATTATTAGGTCAGGGAACATCCAACTCTAACACCTGAAACTGGAAGGTACCAGTACAGAGCCATGCTATAAAAATCTATTTGGTCATTATTTAATGCGGCAATTACTACCCGCCTACGTGCCTTTTAACAGTGCAGGGTTGCTACCGGTTATTTAGTTCCTAATAAAAACTATAATTACGAGGCTTCCAACATTTCAGCTGTCTCAGTTCCTCAAAGGAGGGGGGGAAAGAAAAGCCTCGCAACTGTAAACAGCGTCACGGCGTCGAGAGGTTTACAAACAGCTCGAAGGGTACGAGAGAGCCGTAAGCCAAGCTACCATCGGAGGTCTACATGGCTCGGCACGGCAAGCTCCCACCAACCACACAGACCTTTGCCAAGATGAGTGTTGATGGACATGTATCTCGCCGTTCCAGTTAAGCTCTTGTGTTCCCTGTAAGGTATGTGTTTTTTGGTTTCCGGGTCAATGTACTCCTTCGCCAATCCAAAGTCTATGATGTGAATGACGTGCTCTTTCTTATTGCCTTGCCGGCCAATAAGGAAGTTTTCTGGCTTGACATCTCGGTAGATGAGGTTCTTCGAATGCACGTACTCCATTCGAGATATCTGCAAAACGACGAGGCAAAAGTTATTTGCGAGCAGACCAGCTACCACGCTCTCCCGGCTAATGAAGCAGCGAGATTTTGCTAGCCCATCTCTAAGCCTCTGCTCGGTGCTATCTCAGATTTCAGCTACTCTACGAGAAACCCAACAACAGATGGAGCGAACCGAGGCAGAAGTTACGATCGGAGCTGGGTCACGTCCTCCGATGCTGAGCTGGAAGAGGAATTTGTCATCCCCTCCTTTTTCCAGCTACTGTGCTCCCTGACTTTATTCCCGCAGAAACTGCAAAGGCTGTTTCTGAAACGTTACCACCGGGGGGACAGCTCTTGGAAGGATTCCACGGGGAATTGCAGCAGCCTTTTTGTATTGATTTTAAACATACTAAACCGGTTACCAAGAGCTCTTCCCTTGCCCACAGCCTGCCCTTGTTGCTCTGTGTCTCACCACCTTCCTCCCTCAACCCATACGTTGTCTTAGACATGCCAGATTCTTCATGGAGGGGGATTTTTGGGCAGGCAGAAGCCTTACGATCCTCAACGCTGACTAAAAATAATAATTAATCTCATCGGTTGTCAACTAGAAATAGCTGGAATGTTTTTCAGCTTTTGACTAACTTTGCTCTGGCAGTATGACCAAGAAGGGAAGGGAAAAGAGCCACTGCCAAGGCGATGAAGGGCCATTTCTTCTTTCTAACAACGCGCCTTAGTCAGATGCTCATCGTTAATATTGCTTTTGAAACTAAACATATCGCAGGTGAAGTTCAAATAGGTCGCCGAGCAGTTCTCCTTTGAGTTCCTAACTTATTAGATGATTCCAACTGGAAATAATTCACAACATTTAATTTATTACCTTTTAATATTTTTTTTTTTTTTAAAATAGGTTTTAAATGAAAACACATGAATTCCCACCTATGGCTGTCTTGGTCCATGACTGCCCTGCATGCACGGTGGCTTTTTTAAAGCAAGACGCTTCTTTGGAAAGGCCATTTGAATCTTCTCATCTGCACGCAGGCTTGCGACACTACAAAACCATCACAAAGCTCTCGCAAACTCCAAATTTTGCACTAACGAGCGTCAGTCCGCAGAGGTCACTGCTGCACCGCTGCGGTGGACCTCACGGCGCAATGACATCAGATTTGGGGAACATCTAAGGTGAGAACCACCGGCTGGTCACCCCCCAGGGAGCTCCCTGCGGGGCGTCACTGGTTGCCCAGTGATTCTGCACTGGGTCGTTACTGGCAGGACAGCTCCGTATCTCCCACGCAGGGCAGGCTGGAGCGTATGCCACCGAGCCAGCTGATCCCCCAGCTGATACTATTTTTAAGGAAAATCTGCTGTATTTCCACCAGTTGGAAAGAAGTAACAGGCAGGAGGGGGCAGCACTCCTTATAAAATAAAAAATGGTTTACAGAGAGGGCAGTAGACAGGAAAAAAATTGACTGCAAGTGATTCAGTCTTAAAAAAACAGGACTTGCTCAACGGCTCTTCAAAGAAAGCAACAGCACGTGTTGCCGTTCCCCTCTAAGTAGTGATTTATTTCAATGCGCTGCGAAAATGGGTTTCACAGCTAACAGCCATTATTTCTAATCAATTACAGGATGATGCAGAACAGAACAGATGCTCTGCACTTCAGCCACTCTTCACGCTTTGAATCACCTACAGGACACAGCAGCAGGTTGGAAGACAAAAAGGTATGTCAGGAGGCAATTCAAATTAAGATGCAACCCTTAAAACTGGAACAAAGTGTTTCCTCGCCTCTCCATACATAAGAAGCTTTCAAACAAAGCCTGACCGGCTCATTTGATTTGTCTCTGCTACCAGAGAAGCTCAGCTGTTGAAATGGCCAACAGCAATTACACAACCCGAAAAAAAACCGTAATTTTTTTGTTCCTTAAAACCTCACAGCAAGTCGCGTTGGCCGGGACAACAGCCCGGACAGTTGAGATGTCAGATGAACCGATACGCTCCAGCAGCACTTAGAGATACTTATCTACCTGCCTTTTCTGCTTCCACCACACACACAGAGATGCTGTTGGGTCTTTCACATTCCTTTTTTTTTTTTTTTTTTTTTTTTTTTTACTTCCACCTGCTTGGATGCTTCATGATGTGCTGCCGGAGAGCTGCGCAAAGCCAATGACGGCTGAAAGACGCTCTCCAAGTCAGAAAGGTGTTTCCCGGAGTAGCCTCCATGCTTTATTCACCCTGACAAGACCCTCACCCTGCTAGTGGCTGCTAGCGATGGGGAGCTGAGGACTATCTGGGTTGCAATGCCTTTCCAGGCTTGCTGCCCAAGAAGAAATGAGCAGTGCTGGTGCAGCACGACCGCGGCCTGACTCAAACCCATCACAGAACTGAAGAGGAGGAGAAGTGGAGTTTCCACTCCAGAAATGTGCTGGATTCAGAGAAATGGTGCCCACTCCTTTGTGTTTCAACTCTGGGCTCTAACGTCCGTGCGTTAATTCTTCTACGGACAGAGAAACCACTGCAAGGAGTTGGGACTAACTGTTGGAATTGCTTTTACACTGGAAAACGTGACTGCAAAGCGGTATCTGCTCTGTTATTTTAACTGTAATAAGAACTGACGACAGCATTTTATCATAGGGCACAGGAACACCAAGGGTGGACGGGAGACTCTGCTTGCAAATTAAACAGGATTTCCATGGCCGTGGCTGGCCAAGTCTATCTTCAAATCCACAAATCTCCATTTCGGAAGTTGGAGAAACCCCTGGGAGGGAGAGTGTCCCCTGACACACAGCGGGACCCCTGCGGTGCAGCTGAGAAATTAGAGGATATTTGTGACATTTGACCAATGCCAAAGAAACCTATGCTTTTATTTTCCTTTGTCCTGTCAAGGAAGCAAGTGTAACAAACCTTCTTTCTCCAAAAGGGTAACTCTTACGGATCTGATCTTGACGGCAATCCCATCTCTAGGCCCTCCTGATAATTCTGAGCCCGTCTTCCACACATCACCTGCTTGAATATAGATCATCAGATCAGCAGAGATTATAAATTCCTCCTGTTTAAAAGCTGTTTTGGTGTCAAGTCAAAAACACTTTTCACCATGACTTGGTCCACTTCGCAGCCAGAAGTATTTGCACAGGGTCTGACATGATGGGCCTTGTCTTTGAAGGGTGAAAACAACATTTACTCCTGACAAAACTGAGCTGTCAATGAGCATCACATATGTTGGACCTGGCTAAGAGTGAAAAATTGAAGCCAGAATAAAAAGCGTTCTCCTTCAGCCTAAACACCGAGTCAGTTCCGCAAAGCCCTAAGATGACTTCTGACTTATGGGCGTTAGGGACTGACATTAGTGAACACATTTTTAATTGCCAAGCTTTGCTTCGTTCAGGAATGTCGGCCACTCGATCTGTTCAGCTGCACGCGGAGGACGGAGGAAGCAGTTGCAGTTTGATGCTCTTAGCAGAGCAACGTGAAGCATTGGAGATGAATGAGTTACAGGAGTAACAGAGCTGGAAAACTCCCACTGGGGAAGGAAAACAGAGGAAAAAAAACAGAGGAAAAAAACCCCTTCAACACAGGTTTTCACTGAGAAGTATGAAAAAGTGCACTGGAGTAAGAGCACTTCTGATTCGACCCAAGCTGCTGCCACAGCTCTGAACGCAACGCACGCTTACCAGAAGAACGTGCAAGCCTGGTGACAAACCTGAGGGCTGCGTGGCTCATCCCCCTGCCGAGGCAGACCTTCCTACTGTGTGACCTCATCTGAAAAGACTCCAAAATGTGTTCTCCTTCTTCCTTGAAGACTCATTATCGTCCAGTCTCTATCTCCCTCAGCCAGGAGAGTCTTCTTGATGTAAAACCATGGTTAAATTCTCCCATAATCACAAGTGACACTCCTTAAAACAATGACGATATATTTGTTTCTCCTAGAAGACTTCTCTTTCTCCTAACATCTGTAGAGTTAGAGTCCAACTAGTCCTGAGAAGCTGCTACCTGTCAAGCTAAGTAAGACCAGCCAAGCACGTATGCTTACTAAAGAACATCTTTCAGGGATGCCTCTGGTTAAAAATTGACCAACAGACACAGAAAAAAGGAGATGAGTGCCATCACACTGCATCCAGAGTGCAAAGACATCCATGGCAGACGTTTCCCTCCTCCCCCTCCAGAGAGGATCAAGCCCAAGGTAGGAGAGGCAATGCAAAGGTGACTCCCAGCATTGGGGTCATCTCCCAGGAGCTCCCCAAGCTTCATGCTGCATAGGGGCCTCCCAGACAAGTAGTGCTGCTTTACCTTTGGGTGATCTTCCTGGGCTTAAAAAAAAATACAATTTGATGACAGTTTGGTGAGAACCAAACCAGAGAAGCAGTTTTCCGCAACGTGCTTTGTCCCTCACTCCCTACACCAGGGCAGGGTGCTCCTCTCTGCTGTCTGGGTGGCACCGGGTCATTCACATTTTTGGAAGTTTCCCTGAATATTAGGCTTCGTTAACAGGTGTGTCAAGCATCGGAGGAGAGAAACACTGTTTGTGCAATGCACTGGGTTCTGGCAGTGAAATCTTGTGTCTCCTCACACCTGCAGTTAGAATTACAGCAGCTTAAGCAGGCTTGGCTGGTCAAAAGCAAGAGCAAAACGTAAATTATGACTTAGTGTAGGAACTAAGACAAATCCAAGACAATTTCCTCCAAAGCCTCGTGGCTGGAGCAAAGGGTTTTCATTCCAGTCAAGCAGTAAGTGCCCACCCCTTCAGAAAACACGTCTGAGGGACAAGTGAGTCCTTCTCCCAGGAAACCTCCCAGGGAAGGTGGGGCACACCTGAAGATGCTAAATCTGTCTCCTTAAATGCTCCAAGCTGGTAACTCACGTAATCTTCCTGAGAAGACTGGAAAGGTCCAAAAACATCTCCCTGTGGAAAACGGAGCTGCTCCTTTTGGAGAACATCAACTCCTCCATTTGCGACTGCTTTCGGTATCACCCTAAGCATCTGTTTTTCAAACTGGTACCAGTGTCTAGATGAGGCTGGTTGAGGTCACAAGATCAGGCAACGATGACCATCCAAGCACAGAGCTAATCGGCAACCCCAGGGCGTGGCAACAGGCAGACAGACACTGCTGCGACAAACTTCATTTCCCCAGCAGTCACGTGGGAACAAATTTATATCTTTACATTTTACGTCTTTACAACCAAAAGATCACACAAGCTATATCCAAGGCTTTGCCATCTGTTGCCAATTGATTTAATCAAAAACAATACTATAAACTGGTTTTCCACTGATGAAGGAATGCTCAAGGCCAACGACACTAGACAAGTCAGCTGTAGGAGGACAACTTCATAAATCCCATACCAGGCAGACGCTGTTCAAACTTCTACATCTGTGACCTCAGTTTTCCATCTGAGATTCTGCTGTAGCAATCTTTAGTTTATTTAGAAAGGATTGTGTTCCTCACTCCTTACCGTCTTCTCTTTCCTTCAACACTTCTATCTGCAGATCTGTTAACGTTAATGTTCAGTCCCACCTCTGCTGTGCCACTTGAGCACCTGCAGACCACAGGTTGAAAACCGGAAAGCCAAACTGAAAAGATAACTGACTGGCTCTACCGACTTGTGGAAGTTCACTCACCGCGTTTAGGGGTTCTGCAACGCTGCTCGTACATCTATCAGTTTCTAGCTGTTAGTCATTTAAACCAATTGACCAGTTTTGACCAAATTTGACCAAGGCAGAGACCTTGAATGCTGGTATTTTGGCTAAGGAGAGCTCAGCTCCCATCGCTCTGAGAGGTTTCAGTCTATGAGTGGCCCAATAGCACCAAACTAGTAAAACTGGTAGGAGCGTGGGAGGGTGCTGTGCTCCCTGTGTCCTGGGGAGCGGGTAGGAAATGAGATGTTCTGGGGGATGTCCAAACAGAGGGAGGGAGCTGGGGTAGATACCGGGGCAGGGGCGTGTAGGGGACACAGGACGCGAGTCCGTAGGAATCCAGCTTCACTGGTTCTGCTACGCAAGAAGCAAGTTTGCTCATAAGCATAATTTGACCTTCCCTTCATAAGCAGGAGTTTTTCTCAAACCTGAGAAACCTTCTTTTGTAAGAAAGATGGAGAGAGACTTTTTACCGAGGTCTGTAGGGACAGGCCAAGGGGTAATGTTCTGAAATGGAAAGAGGGTAAGTTTAGATTGGAGGTAAGGAAGAAATTCTTCCCTGTGAGGGTGCTGAGGCCCTGGCACAGGGTGCCCAGAGAAGCTGTGGCTGCCCCTGGCTCCCTGGCAGTGTTCAAGGCCAGGTTGGATGGGGCTTTGGGCAACCTGGGCTAGTGGAGGGTGTCCCTGCCCATGGCAGGGGGTGGGACTAGGTCTCTGAAAGTCCCTTCCAACCCAAACTATTCTGTGATTCTACAAGGGAAGGAGATTCTCTCTCCAACCTACAGACACCCCTGAACCTCACACCGTACCAACCCCATCCTCCAGCTAGCCCAGAACTGACGCAAACACCAGTTCGGCATCATGGAGGCTGCCGGGCAGAGCCCTGCCCGCTGTTACTCACCAGCTGGATGGCTATCATTAATACCGTCTTCAGAGTGAACGTCCTATCACAGAGGTCAAATAAATCTTCCAAGCTAGGACCAAGCAGCTCTAGTACCATGGCGTTGTACTTTCCACACGGTCCAAAGTAATACACCTGGGGAAGCCCTTCAGCTGGAAGAATATGAAAAGAATTGAAATCAGTCAACGGGACAACGTTAATACCCTTCCTCCTGGGTGTAAATCTTTCGCTGGGCAGAGCCTTTATTTTTACTTCTCAAGTGTCCTTTCTGTTTGATCTTGCCCAGCAAGCAAATAAGTTTCAGCACGCACTGTGAATGAACCGAAGGCCAAATCAGTGCAGGCTTTGCTCAGCTACACCCTTGAATAGACAAATGGATTTCAAAGCAATAACACGACCACATGAAAGCGTCTAGCTTTGGCAGCTTAAACGCTTGGACTTATGGAACAAGACACGGAGTTCCTTACGTTGCACTAAACACCAGGCAGGGTACAACCTCAAATGTGGGCTGGCACTCGTCTGAGCAGTTAGGAAGATGATAGCCCTTGCAGAAAATGAGGGGCTATCGTCCAAAAAAAGGGCTGCTTTTTCAACCAAGATAATACGTAGCTGTTGTTTTTCAGCACAACCTTACACAAAGTTTACTCTTATTATGCTCATAAGAAAGGAAAAAAAAAAAATTAAAAAAAGAGCAAAGATTTAAATTTTGAACCATCACCATGTAAAAATAAGCAGTCATAGTCATTAAGCATATGTGCAAACCATTTTGCTAAGTCGCACACCAAACTCGACACCCAACTGGTAGGAGTCAGAGCCGACCCTTCCCACCTAACAGCTCACCAACGGATTTCTCAGCAAGAGTGTGCAATATTTATACTCGGCTGACAGTGGCTTTTTGCATGGATTAGCTTTCTGAAAGGCACCAGAAACGGGGGAAAAAAAACCCAACCCAGCCTTGGTGTCTGAACTGAGCTGCACAGCACTCTTTGAATTGCCTTTTAGTCAAAAAGAAAAATCAGACCGGCCCATATGGGGAGGAATTCAGCACAGGGCTTACTGCAAATGTTTCTAATCAGCATCTAGCACAGGCGCTCAGCATCCCGGCATCAGCGTCAAGCTGCGTAACACTTTTTTAAAAAAAAAAAAAAAAAGTATTTCCAGCCTGCATCTCATAGTTCCAAAACACAATAGAAGGGTTTCTGTTTTGAAACACGGGGTTTTGTCCTATGCCAAAACAACGTCTTTGCTTGCATATGCAAAGGTACGACGTCCTGCTATTCAGTGTAATGGCTCAGCATGGGGAGCACTACCACGTACGTGGCCTTTTTCCACAAAGTCGCACAGAGGTCCGTAGATTATATAGCGTGGGACCTGAAAGCATAGTGATTATAAATTTCATGGCATGTTTTAAGTAAATGCACGCACCTCCCTATATTTACAGAAAAGATCAATATTAAAAATAGCAAAAAACTTCACTAATTATCAGGCACCAGAATTAAATTGCTTGTGTAACTGCATGGTTTTGTATAGGCTCCGTGGCGTGCTCAGGCAGCCTAGCTCAGCACAGGTCAAGGCAGAAGAACAAGGAAACGCTAAGGCTGGAGTGTGTGAGCAACATAATAACTTTATGTCCTACTACAGATTTAGGAAAGCCTCGCTAATCTGCCCAACGGCACTCATCAACTTGCCAACAATACAATAAATGCGGCGCTGAGATTACTGAAGCTTAAATGTTACAGAACTTATGCTCCCGTGTATTACTCAAAAAGAACAAAATGCAGCTTGACAAAGATTACCAGAGGATGGTTTTAATCTCGTTAACTCACATGCTTGGGGAATCATATTAGGTATCAGTCATCAGGACGCATTAATGAGATATTACAGGATATTGCAGGAATTCCCAGTCTAACTGGAGTTTTACGTCTTATGTAAAACATTTACCCAACCTGGTCTTGGGAAGCTACTGCTCCTAACAGAGCTCCATGTTTTAGGAAGTGTTAACAGCAATTAAGTCCTCTAAGAAAACAGGATGGTTTGATGCCGAAGCAATTCAGAAAACCAAACAATGATGGGATGTGACCCAGGCAGCTCCAAAACATTTTCAAGTACCGCCAAACCAACACGAATGGTAATTTAATGGCATCGGCTTAGTGCTGAAGGCTTGAATAATTGCAGTATCTCTTGAAGTAACTCACAGTGAGCTGCTGACGTGATCTCTAATACCAAGATCATCGTCTCTACTTTTAAAAGAATAATAGAAGAGAACAACAGAATATTCTATGGAAAGTTTAAAACTGAGACCCTTATAAATTCTAGATACAGTGAGTACTTCTACCACAATTTCTACATCAGGATAACAGTCTTGAAAAGTGCAAATCAGGAAGGAAACCACTCGGATTAGGAGTGTGCTAATTAAGGTATACAGGAGAATAAAATTGCAGAAAGGCTCTTAAGGAAGGCGAAGAATCCCATTCCCAGAGCAAGGGGAAAGGAGTAAATTTACAGCCTTCCTTGGTAAAGAGAGAGCACCGCAATTAAAATTAAATTCCTACTGGACGTAAGAACCAGGAAGATAAATTGCAGCGAGACTCAAAAGATGGGCATTTCACGTTGGAAAGGAAGCAACGCAACTATTTAGCGCTCTTTGGGGTCCTAGCCCCTTGAGTTAGCTTTACCCACTCAAAGCCTTACGAGCCAAGAGTAATCCCATGAGCTTTAAACCTCAGCAAGGCTTTGCTCTAGGTGGGAGCTCCCGCAAGGTGAAGCTGTAGCAAAGAACATTAAAAAAAAAAGCATCCTAAGTGCCAGCCTACAGAAGACATTATTAATTTCAGGCATATTTTTAGGGTTCGATTTTTCTCTGAGGGTTTTCAGCAGCAATGCTGCCAGCTCTGCAGTCAGGAGCTTACCTCTTGGCTTTGCTAGAATAAAAATGCTGGAACATATATCTCATTTGCAGACCCAGGCTGCATCACTCACACATCCAAGACCCTTCGGAGCCTCTCAGCCCAAGCCAGGGCTCCTCAGCTCCACGCTGGTTACTGAAATAAAGTTATGAGGGACACAGGGTAATGCACCCTCAGCCCACTCAAACACAAGTCAACATCGTTTTAGGAAGGGGAAGCTCAAAAGAGAAGTTGTAAGCTTGATGCAAATGGTAAGGCTTGATGCCTGCAGGATCCAAGCAGGAGGATGAGGCTAGATGATTTCAGGGTGCTCCTCTGCAAACTTGAGATACAGGCATCTCTGGACCCGTTCTTCTTATGAACAGTGAAAAGGGGCAGCCTAAGAAAAACTGCATAAAATTTTATTTAATCACAGCCCATCTGCATAATTCGGGATGTAGCTTGGCTCTATTTCAGCAACAAGCAACGTGTCCTGGTCCCACCGAGTCCATTGCCATGGTGAACCACAGGAACTCCACAAATATCGCCAGTAGATCTGTAAATACTTGAGAAGGACGTTGCCAACAAAAGAGATCGGTTGAGGAAAAACTATCTTTTGTCTGGGCAGTCGAACTTGAGGTTTTTAATGGCAAGCACTTGTGTCGGCAGAGGACTGAAAAGGTCAAAGCAAGCCACGGTGATGTGAAGCTATCTGTCCTGGACGAGCAGTTCTGGATTCAAAGCCACGGGCAGAGCAGAGGTCTCCTCTTGAGGATTCAAAGGTACGACTCAACACTTGAAATACAAACCATGATCAGCTGTACAGAATTAACGTAGGAAATAACATCTAAACAAGGAACTGCTCCGTGGCATTAAAAAAGAACAACACGTTAAGGGAAGAAAAACCACGCACGACACATACAGGTTCTCCTTTGGAGAAAAAGGAGCTTATTACAGCGGATGCTGCTGCAAGCAGAAATCATCTGAGTTTGCTTAATGGCTTCAGTCTTGCTGCTGAGTGATTTGGCTTGACTGTATGTAAAAGCCCCCTTTCACCCTTTGCTCTTGTGGAAAGTTTATCACCCCAATAAACACAGACTGATCACTGCACTGGAATCCACAGGCAAATTCTGCTATTTCAGCAGCGCGGTGTCTTGGAAAAAATTCAAGCTGAGCACAGCAAAAATCTAGCACAGCATTTTAGAGATTAAAGCATTGTGGCTGGAACGAGAGCAAATGCAGACGGCAAGGCTGAGAACTCAGACTTTGCTCGCACTGTGCTCCTGTGCAGCTTCACAACTCCGGCCTCGGGTTTCCCGAGATGCTAAAACTCTAACTGCTCCTGTGGGCTACCACCAAAAGGGACCATCCCGTCCTTGCTTGTCCCACCGCCCCTCCCTGTGCTCACACGGATGAGGAATAAGTCGGATCAACCCCACAATAAAGTTTGGCGTTTGCTTGAGCTCGAACACAAGGACGGGAGCGGTAACAAACGGCAGGACCAACCGGATTAACACCAGGGAACTACATCTTTCAGCAAATTTCCATCGCAAGATCAAGCATCCTGGAGCAATTCAAGTTGTGCTGTCTTGCTGCCACATGCTTTACAGCACGACTACTAACGGCCCTAACAACTCGTCAGACATCCAGCACACTCCAACAAGCCGCGTTAGTCCAGGCATCAGATGTACAAGTCATACGGACAGTCCAAAGCCATTTCCAGGACCGGTTGTGAAATGGCGACTGGCAGAGATGCCAATCAAAGGTTATGCCCAAGGGAAATCTGATTTTGCAGCATCTGCCCCACGTGGAAGGCACGGAAAGCGGAAACCATCTGCTGCGGCAGAGAATACGTACCGATGCCCTGTATATGAGCATCATGAGAGGCTATGAATAAACCTTGTGCAATGGCGAGCAGCCCAAAATACACCCAAGAAGAGATGAGGTAGCAAGTGCAGGAAGCTAAACACAGCGCCTACATCAGTGGAGTCACAAAAGCCAAGTCCCTGTACATCAAATCACCAGGAGGCAAACGCAACTTGTGAAAAGTGAACGATACCGGTAGCTTCTGAATCACCAATTATTTTTTTTTTTTTTTTGCTCCCGTGGGACATTGGTTTCCACTGCCTATAGACGTGGTGAGGCCAAATAAAGAGAAGCTGACGTCTTCAATTTCAAGAAGAGTTACAGAAGAATTCCATAACCTCTCTTCATGCAGGCTTCAAAGTCAAGCTCTATTGCAGAGGGGAGACACTCCTGAGGAACCCCGAATTCGATACCCAAAGACAGAGGGAGGCAGAAGCAATCCCACATCAAACGAACGGCTGATGCTCGATGCAAAAAACACACTCTACGTGAGCAGCGAGAACTATCCTTCATAGAAATGGATGCAGGGACACGACAGCGGCATTGGTGCACAAAAGGTTCTGCGCGATTTTGAAGCGGCACTGATGAATGGGACGTAGATTGTCACAAAATTCTCATTCAGAGCAGAAAGTTTATTTTTACAAATCACAGAACACAAAATTACACGATAAACAGCATAAATAGCAACTGTGCGAGAGCTGAACGTCTATAGCTAAAATTAAACATCTTCCAAACAAATTAAACAAATTGCTGTAGAGTAGTCAACCCATTTAAGCTGATTACGCTAATGAGGATCTACCCTTCTCTTAATTTTCAAATCGGAATAAAATCCAGGCTGAAAATGAAGCTTCGCTATCGGTGTTGGCTGGGTCGAGATCTCATCTTTTAACCTCTTAAAACACACCCCGTGACAGTGGATTTCAATCTACCCAAATGCATTGGTTAATGGGTTACGTCTGTGAGGCGGAATTACAAAGTCTCATTCTAAGCTTCAGGTTTCTGAACAATCTGCTTCAAAACTAGAAAGAGGGGAGAAAAGTTCAGATAGGTTTGTTACCCGGAATAAGGTTAGCCTAAAGGTCTTTCAAATATTTGATTGCATACGTTTCAGAGACGTCTTATTTCAAAGCAGGACTGCAAAAGCTTTTCGGTACAGCCCTTCACCTTCAACTGTAACTGGAGGAGTTTGGGGAAGGACAGAGATTTGGGGTGATTTTTTTCTCTTGTTCGTTATAAGAAAACACCCAGCAGTTGAGACGCAAAGGAAAATGAGCAGAAAATGCAATTTCTGACTCCCACCAACTCACTGGCAGATGCGTTGCAGGTAGAGCAGGGGGTGATGGCACAGGGTCTGCCACAATCTCGCCAATCGCTCCGAGACTTTACAAATCTTGAACTAGCATCAGATTAGGGAAACAAGCTAAAAATAGTAAGCTGCTCCAACACAGAGACACACAAAAACATCAATGTAGAGCAGCGCTGTGACTCGGGGGCGAGCGCAGTCAGAGCTGGCAGGCGCTGCGGCAGCTCCCTTCCCACCACTGATGATCACGGAGATGATCAACCTGTTTGGGAATCACGAGTGTTTTCAGCCTGGCTTATGACTGTAAAGCTCCTGGATAATTTCCTTGCTCTCCCGAGAGCTCTGGTACTCTGGTTTGAGAACTTTTAGTTCTCTCTCATTTATCTGAACAGGGTGAAGAGCAACTGAACCGGTCCAGAGCATCTGTCAGCATCTCACCGCCTCCTCCCTGCTTCCCCGCCGTGCTGCCCGGGACACAGCTGGCTCAGCGCCGGCTTTGGCTCCTCTGGGAGAAGGGGCACTCAGCAGAGCATCAACTTAGCAAAAACCAGTCCCAGCCGCTCCTCTCCCTTGCCCAAAGCCCAGCAAGGAAAGCAGCACAGAGGGCTGCCACAGCAGCCGCCGCCTCAAACCTCGACTGGCCGTTGCATTGGTTTTCTCTCCTCCCAGCCCCATTTATTCCAGATATTTTCTCCGTAACTGCTCGCCCTACTCCAGATGGCATCTCAGCAGCCCTTTTACAGCGTCATTATGAGCTCCTCTTATTCACGCTCCCCCCGAACATCCTCCTGCTCTGTTTGCTCCAACTGCTGCCAGACACTCGGCTCTCCGCTGCCAGCTTTTCACAACATCTTTTTCCTGCTTCGCTTGGGCAATGAATCATCTCCCTTCTAGCAAATGCTAAACGCTCCAGCGTTGCTGCCCAGCAGGAGTAGCTGCGGCAGGACTTTCCGCTTAAGCCCGTCAGCGGGCGAGAAGGGTGCAGAGCCGCTGCCGAGAGGGAGGAGAGGCAGAGCAAGGAGTTTCCCTTGCCCTTGGACGTGGAAGAGGCGCCCTCTGAACCCAAGAGGTATTTGGATACGAAGCACAGGAGAACGTCACAAGTTGGATCGATACCTTCTCCCCTGATGACCGCAGAGAAGGCCGAGTGTTTTATGGGAAGAGATGACGCTCGGCGCACAACGGTCCAATAGTTGTGTACAAGCCATGAGTAGACAGAGCTACGCTTATCTCCCAACGAGTTTGCAAGTAAAGCATGGCTTCCACGCAGACTCCAAGACTCCAGCTTCACTCCAGAAACCCAGCATAGTTTGTGCATCTTCTCAGGATATGCAGGATGTATCGAATCCCTGCTGTGTTTTGAGTAGCTCGTTAGTATTTGAAGCTATCAAAAAAAAAAAAAAAGGTACGGGAAAAGGAACAGAAGAAAAACAGAGATGGGAAGGACAGAAGGAAGAACATATTTGTTCTTGCTGCTGGTAAAAATCCAAACAATGTGATTTTTACTTCAGTTGCAGAAAAACAATTTTCACGATCGTTGTGTTATTAAAACGGGGTGGCATTTCAATTTTCCTTGAGTTGTACAAGCTGGTTTCCTGATATCACAGCTAGATTCTATTAAACAACAACTCACATACACAAAGAAAGAAGCTGTTTCAGAGAGGGTACCAAGAGGACGTCCACATTCGTATTCGTAAGAATCAAAAAAGATTGGGAGGAGAATCAGCCCTAGCTGGAAAGGCTAAGCTGCAGGAAGACTTTCAAAATCTGGGAAATTTTTAGAAGAGTTATTTTAACCCATCCCAAGAAGTTCCAGCTTAATTATCTTCCTTTTCTCATGCACCAGTGATACAGGGATGGGGTAGAAGAAAATAGCAAAAGGTTTCAAAAGCATTCCTGCTTCGCTTTCTGGGTTTATTTGTGCACTCGGCAGAGCCCGTGTTTTTGCTGAAAGGTGGGAGAAGTTGTGGTGCTGCAGCTTTTCAACTTCTTGAGGGTTAAGCGAAGGGTTACAGCAGCCTACTGCAGGCAACGGGATTTGCCCAAAAAGCTCTCGTGTAATTAAACTACAGCCACATCGCAAACCCAGGATGCTTTTCTACCTCCAAGCTCGGCTTCACGGTTTGAAGGCGTACGTCGCTCCGGACATCGGCTCCACGCTGTCCCACCAGCCAGGCGCTATCGGCAGCCTTCGCAGCTGGGATGGTGGCTCCTGTGTGATGGATCTAGCAAGAACGACGTGGCCCAGGTCACCGCGCCGGGTGAGTTTTGCCGGTCGGTGCAAAGCCAGATCACATCTGTGATGGCCAACTCGGTTCTGCTGGTTAATGCCAAAGAGAAATTGTTTCCTGTTCAGTTTTCCTGGGCTGTGCAGTTCTTGCGTTGGGTCAGCTCTACCTGCTGAAAGGAATTAAGTCGCAGGTTTGGGCTTCTTCATTTTAACCAGGTAACAGAGATGTTGAGATGAATAAGGGTATGCTCTGTGATTGCATTGTTTTTCCCTTGAGAACAAGTTATGCATATTACTTACATTACAGGTATAATCTACAGGATGCTTAAAACCAACAACAGAACTTCTTGGTGGGAAGAGAGTGCTCAGCAGCAGACAAATTTAACTCCAGAAGCAGTGCCAAGGAACAGGCTACTTCTTGGAAGATGAAAAATGCTAAGAAAGCAGCAATAATAAAAGACTTCTGCTGAATCGCTCCTCTGCTGTCCAGAGAAACTTTTTGATTTGATCACACCGAGTCCCCGGTGGCCCCTCATCATCAGCTCATCTCCACTGGAGACTGTCGGCTGGAGGCAGAGCTTTTACCGGCTCCCTACTTCCTCCCCATCCACACGCCAAAAATCTATAGCACGAGTTAAGTTGGTACTTCAAGCTTACGGCGTGCCGGCCAGCTGCAAAATAAGGTGTAACGGCTGCGATGATAACGCAGAGGGAATCTGACAGCTTGAATTACAGCTCAGCTGCAACCCACGTCTCTGTGCGGTGGCCGGGAGTCGTTCCAGCCAGGATGGCGCAGCAACGTAAGGCAAAACTGGCATGTACAGGCGGTATTGGTCACCGATCCAACAGCATTTGGGTCTTGGATGACAGATCGGACTGGTCCAATTTAGCCGGATAAAGCAGCCAATGGTATCAGACATTGTAGTTTTTGAGGGGAAAAAGGGATTTTTCAGATTAGTAGGAAAGCGTTGCCCTACATGGTCCTTCCAGCCTGACGGAAAGCCTCCCACTCCCTTATCACAGGAGAACCTCCTGCAAAACAGAAGTTCAGAGGTGCTAAATAAGATACTACCTCCAGATATCATCTCTTTGGTTCACCTTAAGATAGCTGAGCACAAGCAGGTAGGAATGGAGTTTTGAAGGAAAAACTGCCACTTTCAGACAGAAAAATTATTACAAAACTGCAAGTCTCCACCCAGGGCAGAGCTTGCTGAAAAGTTCTTCTGGCATAGCTGGATCCATTACAGATTCAGGGGCAGAGTCTGCGGCTTATCTTTCAGAGACGGGAGGAGGTTTCTGAATAGCAGGCAGGGCACAGCTCAGAAATGCAAACCCCAAACCCATTTAATAGCTGGTCTGGGAGGCGGGCAGCCCTACGTACCAGAACTTCACTTGCATCAAACCTCCCTGGCACACCTCAAGTGTTTCTCTCTTTAAGGTGAGGAGCACCTTAAAAACCTTCAGCATGCCTAGGATGCTTCTGCGCTGAGGAAGCACGAACACACGAAAGGATTCCCACTAAATCAGGCAGCCACCTTCCAAAACGGAATCGGCTTTGTTTGAATCCAGGCAGTACTCAATGCCAGACACATCAGCCCTCCAGAAAACTAATCTTAAAAACTAGTTGAGGTCTAGAGCTGTAAGTGCAGCATCCCAACGGCTTGAAAAATTTTCACAGAAGGGCAAGGAAAGCAGAACAGCAGGGCTAAGCGCTTGCTGCATCCTTATTAATTATCGTGGTCCTAATTGTCAAACTGGGTTTTCCATTCAACTTACACATCCCAAATCTGAATTCCAAAGGTTATCTTCAAACATCGAGTATTTTCATTTCCTCAAACGGCTCAGGCACCCAAAGTCCCGGGTGCAACAAGCTGCTAGCAAGCACGAGACGCTTCAGCTAGAAAGCACCAGCAGCAGCACAGAGACCTTCATGATTAAACGGCCCACCCTCTCCTCAAGCCCAGCTGGATCCTCACAGCAGCTGGACCAAGCGGCACATCACACGACCCACCCGTAGCGGACACTGCCGTCTACCAGAACCACCCACCCAGGCATCTGGGATGGCTCAAATGCGTCCGACTGCTACCGATTTACGACCGCCGTTGCGGCGCATGTCAGGCTTCAAGGAAAAGCATCTGCGGGAAAGGTATCTTTCAGCTTCCCAGCATCCTGCCGTTCCCCTCCACACGCTGCCCGATGTCGGTGGATTTTGATTTGTGATGACTGCAGTGAATACCGGAAGAGTAAGAGATGTACGAGGAGGTTTTGAAATATAAAAAGGAAACTGCCCTAATCTCATATTCAAATATTAATGGCCTTGCTTTAAAAGCATCTGATAGCTTCCAGTTGACGAAGCCTAAATTTAGCCCAAGGAAGTCAAAACTTCTGATGTTAAAAGAGACGCTGAAATGTGCATGTTCAGGAAGCCCTTCCTAACGAGGGACCTGCCACATTAAAAAAAAAAAAGTATTTTTAGATAGCAAAATATTATCCCCCAGAGATGAACAGCAAGCCAGCTTTGCGAGCAGGCAGGCTTTAACTGGGCGTGTTACAGCACTCCCCTACATTTTATTTTGCAATTCAAAAGCTCTGAAGTCAGAGATCCCTCGAGTTCGAAAGTTCGTTAGATTACCCAGGCTTTATAATGAAGCAGCTGATCACGGCTTTAAGGGTGCAGCTAAGCGTGAGGGACCTCCACGTGTGTTGCACTTTTTGTTTAAAAAGGCCATTTTCGGATGAACGAAACCACGTTTCCCTGCTGAGGCATCTCAAGCCTATCACTGGTGGCACGTCTCTTTGCAAGATTTGAGAATGAAGGGAGAAGAATTTTTCCTCGCTGTTAGAAAATTAACCCAAGAGCTTAAAACGAGCCTTAGGGATTATCGCAGGGATCGGAAGTAGGGAAATGATTAAACGCAAGATGTGACCTAAAGGCGCGAGTTGCTTTCCATGCAAACGGACGTCAGTTTTGTATCATTTTGCACAGATTAATAAGTGACTTATTAAATACTTATAGTGACCAGACCCTTCGATTCTAAAATATTTCCAAATATTTCAAAGGAGGAGGCCGCGGTGCTCATCCAGAGCGTTGCAGCGTGACAGCTATGAACAAACCTTTCCGTACAACGAAGCAGGACACAAACGCGCTTCAGGCCACGGCCACGTGTCGCTCCACGCCAGCGCAAACCCCCGTCGGGGTGCAGAGGGGCAATCCCCACCCAGCGGCGCTCTCGTGCCCCAAACCAGCACCTTACTGCGGGGTGATCTTCTGCCGGCTCCACTCCCAGCCACGGCAACGTTTCCATCGAGGTGGCAAACACGAGTGGGATTTCTGAAGATAAAAACCACCGTGGCAACAGCTAATGCGTATGTTCACTCTCCTTAATTAAACAAGGGTGTAGACATCTTGCATTAGCCCTCACTTACGTGGCCTGGAGTTACTCCAGCTCCCTTGGGGAAAAGCGTTGCGCGTAGGGAGTTCCCCGTGAAAAGCTGGTAGCGGCAGCACGCACCACCACGGTGACTTGTTTACATCCATCCGTATAACAAGTCTTACCGAAATGACCCCTACCTAATTGCTACGTGAGCGACAGCATTGTGCAACAGGCACGGAAAGAATTTCTTCATAAAGGACACGGGTACGTACAAAGCGTGCAGCAGGTCATGAGTAAAGCAACACGGAATGAGAAAAACATGCTCACCGTGGGCAATCCCGAAAAGCTACCTTAATACGCAGTATGGAGTAGCAGACAGCTCAGCTACATTGAAAAAATATATATATGCAAATATTGACTAGACTATGTAAAAGGCTCGGTTATTTATACCGCCTTCGTTTTCCTTGGTCCTACTTCCTGACAAGTAAACAGACTGCTTCACTCCAGCGAGTTGTGCGACAGAAAGAGGTCCAAGAGTAAACACACAGACTCCATACTTCATTAGAGGTGAACTTGTTTACAGAGCAAGAATTAAAACAAAACCACAGAATCCGTCGATATTCTATATGTAACGACATACCCCTCCCCTGAGTCCGTATATTCTGCTCGTAGGCTGTGACTCATCTATCGCGTGGGCTGGGGCGAGCAGAGATCTTCTCGGTTTCCTGAGATCCTCCACTGTATCAGACTCCTCTCCCGCTTTCCACCATGACGCCGTAGAGGCTCATTACGTTTGACATCCACTTGCCAACGTCACCTCCCTGCCCCGGGGATAAGCGCTGGCTGCAGAGCTATCGCACGAAACTCAACGCGCGTTGACACCGGAGCGCTGTGAATCACGTGTGCCAAGGTGGGATTGTGAGGAGGGGGGGGAAGGTGTGGCTCATCACCCAGCTGATATAAAAAGAAGCTACTACTGAATCAAAAATGCATGACTTCTTCACACTCTGTGCACAGGCAGAAGCTGTCACTATGGGGGAACTCGATCGTCAGCTCAACGCAGCCAAAAGAAACCTGAAAATAAGCACTACTCCATTTTACCTTCCGAAGGCAGAGCTTACGGGGAAGGCATTACGTACGGCGTTAACAACCACAGGGGAGAGATGCCAGAGACGCTTTGAAATGCAGTAACAAAACAAAACAAAACAACAAAAAAAAATTCATTCCTGTACATCTACTGGTCACTGCTAGAAAGTCAGTACTTCCCAGGACCACAGTGAATTATTTATTTGTGTGGAAGCGCAGGATTAAAGAGCAGCTTCCTGACTGTGTGGAGATGTTTTTCAGCCGTGGTCACATCCTGAGAGAGAGGAACTGGGCTCAGAGCGATACAGTAACGGTCATGCAGCAGTGGGCTCCCTGGCCTCGAGAAAAGGCTCAGAGTTTAGGGGTGAAACATACTTTGGGGAAAAAAAAAAATAAGTTAAAGCTTTGCAAGTATACATCGACGCAGCAGACAACTTCTCAGCAAAGCGTATAGAAAGAGGTAAGGGTTTTTTCCCCTCCAACCAGCACAGCTGGAGAGGAAAAAAAAAACAAACCCAAAACTTTCAGGCAAAGGTCATCTTAAAAGTCTCAGGATTTGGCGTCCGTGTCCGTTGGGAGGCTCTGCAGACATGGATGCAGGAGCTCCCTTGGATCCAACAGCAGCTGGATGAGGAGAGGCATCAGCTTTACGGCTGCGCAGGCAGGTACCTGCAGCACCCAGCCATCCTCCTGCAGCACAACTCAACCCAGCTGCCTGGAAATAACCAGCGTGCGCAAAAGGACGTGGAGGAGCCGTGGCAGATTGAAGCCAAAAATCCAAAGGATGGGACGGGCAGAGATAAAATCGTGGCCACGTCCTCCTGTATGTCCACATTACGCACGGGAAAGAGCGGCTCAAGCCAAAGGGGGAACCAGACACTCAAACGTCAGCCTGCGGCGGGGACGGAGCTCCTCCGCTCACCATCCTGCAAGCTGTACGGCCTTGACTATTTTTTGTGAATGATAAGAAGCCAAGCCTTTTCTCCACAAACTTCGAGTACAGGGGACACAAACGACATGCTGAAGTGTCTGATCCAACACTGGAAACACGCTGAAGACTTGAATTGCTTCTGGCAGCCCCAGGAGACGTAAGAGAATCCAGTCAAGTCGGAGGGGGAGATCCTCTTGTTCCTGAGGTACAGAAGCAGCAGATTTAAGCAGCCGTACGAACCCTCAGAGCAAGGCAAAGCCCAGCAAGCAGAGGAACCAGCACTGAAGAGGAGGAGAGGAACACCTGGAGTAGCCAGTCCTCAAAGAGGTTCATAGGGCAAGAGCCTAATTTTGGGCAATACCCATCACACTTGGACTTCTTGTGGATAGCTGTGCTACTTGTGTTCATACCCAGGTAGGTACTACCCAGCAAGAAAAAAAAAATTCAGGACTGACCGTGCCACCACCAGTAAAGCGAGATCCTGGGGACAGCCCAGGCCAGGATGAATCTTCTACGTCAGGATGTTTGTGCACGCTCACGTGGACTTCATGACAAAGAGGAACCATGAAACAGTTCAGTATGACATCTGCATCGTATAGGACTGACGACAGAGCAACACAACTAGTTTGCACAGAGATTGTTAAAACTATTCCAGTTATCTTGGTCAGCAAGCGGATCGTATCCCGACTATCTAAAACCTACAGGAATTCTCGTCCTTTCCCGAGACGCCCTATGGACTGACCATCAGGTCTTTGACTCCGTGCCTGCGGTTTCCTTTTTTTGTTTCATTGCCTACGTTAAGGCAAAGGAGTCATAAACTATTTTAGGTTATTACATATTTAATTCCACAGGGAGACAGAAGAAACCAGCAGATGGTCACTGTGCAGCAGGCCCTCGCCTCTTCTATTGGGGGGGGTGTAGAAAAGTTCTGGGAAGAATCATGAAAACCCCTTTCTATGAGCAAACACCCCCCCATTTAGAGGGGCAAGGACATTATAGGGGAGCTATTAGTTTCTCTTACTACAGGGAGGCATCGAAACATCAAAGACAGCATCAATTACCTGCAGAAGCGCATCAGGGACACCTGATAGCTGGTTCTTCTGGCCCAGGACCATCTCTGTTAGCTACTTCTGAATCCGTTTGATATATCCACCGGTATTGAGCTATTCTGAGAAGCACCAAAAAGAGCTACATTCACACGGTTCAGATCCCTTTATCAAACTTTTCACTGCTCCAGTACATCTTAATCTAGTGTGAAATACGTCTTCAGATGTATGAGACACAAGAAATCTGGCCTTCTACTCAGTTAATCCAAGCTGACTAGTGATCTTCAGCTGAATCTGATCTGAAGATCTGAAGAAGCTGGTGCTGATGGGACGTAAGAGATGCAACTTCGGTGCCCTGTCAGAAAGTCTTTAAACATCGATGCTGATGGAGCATGTGGCACAGGAAGCCACAGAGTAGCTGCGAAAGGAAGAGGCAGCTATCACACAACCATGCCGCTTCCTCTGCTCACGTGGAAACATCTCACATGGAAGCTCATCCCAGGAGTTAACTTCTGACAGAGCCATGGATTATTGGGCTGCTTCCTATTCTGGTTAACTACACCAAGGAAAACACAGAACTAGACTGAATAGCTTTGAAAAAAAAAAAAAAAAAAAAAAGACTAATTTCACTAGTTTTTGATGATGGCAACAAGTGAAGCAGGTAACCGATAGCGACATAAATCCTTTGGGCATTGAACTGTAGAATTGTTCTAAAATTTTGGGGCAAAAGCGCCCAAAAAGTATTCTGTGCGATATACTGCAGGACCAGACTCCCAAGTCTGGTTGCAAATTTCTCTCCAAAAGTAGCACTTGTCCTACCAGTGTGATTGAGCACTTCATCCCTCCTTAACACTGCTTGGACTTCTGCAGGGGGTTTCATGCACAAAACCTTTAAGCTCCTGAGTTGCGCTTCTCAATCTGGTACGTTGCAAGCAAGTCATGGTCAAGTTTTCTGCGGTCTTTAGCACCCAAGACCATTCTCTTGGAAGGCTGACTGCCACAAAACGCTTCCCTCCAGGCCAGTCCCAACTTCACGTGGACGCATTCAGTCACATATTAGAGATGAAACATTTTTTTCGACACACACAAACCTATCTACAAGACAGTTCCTACTTGATCCATGGCCAAGTAGGTTGGTCCCTTCCAAGCTAAGTTTTCTTATGATTAGTATCCAAGAATAATACACCTTAAAAACATTTATTCTGAACATCCAGAAAAAAAGGAAATCACCATTAAAATTCTTCTCATTAGGAAAAAAGAACATTTTTCTCCAAATGCTGCAGGTGATGATGATTTTGACTTCTCATAGAGATGCTGCTCGCTGAGACCATCTGGTTGTACAGGCAGTTGAACGCAGCGGTTGCACTAACAAGAGGACCACGCTGCTACTGCGGCGTTACAGCAATGCTTTTAATAGTATTACTTTTTAGGCTAACGGTGGGAGGTTCGCAGTCAGCCACGTTATTTGGCAAGATTAATTGGCTAATTTATTGAACAGCATGTCACAGGCAAAGCTACCGTTGTTCTCGTCCGAGTCATACGCACCATGGGTTTGGACACTTCTAGTCTTCATTTGATGAGTCTACGATAATTTCAAGTAACCAGTCCTGCTTACTGGAAGTTCAAGGCTGGCTGTTTGAGCAGTTGAAGTTTTTAAGCAAGGACCATTAGGAGGAGCCTGGCATTAACAACATCACTGAGAACAGACCCATCTTTTCCCCAAAGTCGTCACATATTTAGCACCAATCTGTTTTTACAGACAGACGGTCTTCCCCTAATTCTCAGCGTGGCGCGCAGACACCAAGTTAAGGCTCCCTGGTCCTGGCAGTCTGACTCCACCAAAATTTATTTTGTTCCGCTTCCAAGTTTCATGGAGAGACCAGAGACGTGGCTCACATCCTCCACCCGAGCTCCTGGCCTATTTCCAGTTGTTTTAGCAAAACTGTAGCACAAGAGCTCCTAATGGCATTTAACAGATTATCAGAGCTGGGTTTGCAATGCTCGTGGGACCACAGAGAGACAGAAATAAAAGTCACGTTGTTTGTGAGGCTTCTCAAGAGTCTCTTGACAAACACTGGCAAAAAGGCTTGAGATGACAGTCAGCCCCCCCCTAGAATGAAGGGAAGAGAGATCTGAAAGGCAAGATCTCCATGGCTGATGGCAGCACACTCAGAAATACTTCCATTAGCGTGCACAGCATCAGACTGGGCAGAAATGCTCTGCGTCGGTTACGCATTGTAGGATGAAAAGTTTAGATTCATTAGGAACAGGAGAAAACCCATTAAAAATATTTAATCTAACCAAAGTAAAGCCAAGCCCCCAACATTTGATCAGTTTTAAAATTCCTCAAGAACATCTTTAAAGAGTGGTAGAAAGCCAAGAGGTGTAGAAAAAGTAGATTGGGATTCATTTGCGTGTCATGAGACACATGTGCCGGGGTATCGGAGAGATGGCAAGCGTCAACAAAACTCAGGTAAAGGAGAGAAGAGCAGAATTAAGCGTCTCACTTATTCTGTGAACCTACATTTGATTTATTTACTACAAAGGCTTCAGCAGCAATGCCCTAAATCTCAAAAGCACAGGTAACTGGAATTAAGCGACAACGTTAACCTAACAGGTTTGTGTGCGGTAGGATGCTACCGCCAGAATACAAAGCACAGAGAAACGAGCACCTTATTTCAGCGGACAAGTCCTCTCTAAAAAAAAACCAAACAACCCAACAACAATACTTTGGTGTTTCCAATAGGGGCAACTTAATTGGCTCCCGCATCCCAGATTTTGCGCCCTAGAAGGAGCAAAGAAGCCACAAAACGTAGAGTGCAATAGCACCCAGTCTCCAGAGGATGCGCCACACGAAATTAAGGAAAATTATTAGAAAAATTGTTGGAACAAGCAAAAAGGAAAAATGCAGGACCGCTGCTCAGGTACCGCATATTATGAGTTCAGAGTAGATATATCTTTCATTCTGTTCAAATCAGTATTTTGGTAATACGAGAGCGCATCCTCTGCAAGTGGAAGTTAGGTCCATCCAGGAAAAAACAGGAAAAATAAAATCAGAAGAAAGCGTAAAAAAAAAAAAAAAGACAGTAATGTAGGAAACTTTCCAAAACTTGAGGTCAATATATGACCAAGGCAAAGAGATGAAGCAAAGAGAAAATCTTTGCTTCGGAGAGACATCCTCATGCAGTGGGTAGTCGAGGCTGTGGAAATCCTTGTTGTGGGAAACGGCCGATGCTAAAAGTCTCTATAGGTTTAACAAGCAACCAAAAATTCACAGAAGGAAAACCCAAGCACTATTAGACACAAGCTCAAGTCCTACATTAAGAAAATCAGACAGCTTGCCAGAAAAAATAAAAAAATTAATAAAAACCACCTTTGGCTTATCCTGATACACTTGCTGTAGACTCCTGTCGCACAGAGGATACCAAGCCCGTGGGCTTTTGGACACTCTTAGGACGTAGTAAATATTCACGAAAACAGTGTTTCAGGTTTTTCTTAGAAAAGCTCTAGGCTTCTTACACAGTTTCCTAGATTTTAAGGCTTTATGTCACCTTTTTGAAATCCATCATTCTATACATAAATAACTTTCCCTCCCATCAAAGGTTCCTATGTTTTACAAAGACACTTACATGGGTAATTCCCGTGTCAGTCGATCCTCGCTGACTCAGCAGTCAGTTTACTAACGAGAGTTTCCAGGTCCCTATAATTACCCAGTATCACTATGATGTTATTCTGACCAAATCTCTTCCAAAACTCGTGTGAGGCTAAAAGAATTTGCCCAGATCAGTAAGTTCAAGTCAGAGTTACACAACAAATATGATGGCAACACTTGACTTAACAACGAAATCACAAACTTTCTATAAGCTTAAGGCAGGTTTACTTACCTGCACTTCCAAGTTGTTTATAAAACCTGTATTCTAAATGAAGCTGTGGCGCACGCGATTTTATTGGTTCCTAAAACAGGAAAAAAAAAAAGTTGGTTAAAATCAGTTTGACCGAAAAGAGTTATATCCTCTGCTTGAAGTTCTGTGACTGTTCAAGATAAAAACAGCCTAGACTGAAAGTCTAACAACAGACGTCACTTAAATAAGCAGAGAACAAAAAGACTTGCAACATGCACGCCAGAGGAGAAATAACTTCCTCATTTAAATACCAATTCATGGCAGTGAAATTCAAGAATCGTTCCACAAAACTCCTGGTCCTTGAAGAATGACCCTGGACGTTGGTTGGAAGAAAGTCAAAGCTGCAAAAGATCAAGTCCCGAGTTCGCTTTGTGGACTGTGGTTGCCCACAGTATTTTTGTTGGTCACTGGCCTGTATTTTTGAAAAATATTGAGTCATATATCTGTGTTTTAAGTCAGACCACAGTTGTATAAACCTGCAGTCTTGCTTGCAACGAGCACTACAGTGCAGCCAGGTATCTGGTGGAAACACAGAAGAGGTAGTCTTCCCCTTCAGTAGCAGGTGCCAGTCAACCATCTCAAAGCACTCAAGAATATTCTATTTTTATACACAGAATAAAAAAAAAATTAAAAAAAGGATAAGTCTGCAATGCACCCGAAACGTTACATTTCTCAACTGTTACTCATCTGCACTTTACGCACAAAACTTAATGCCTATGATCCATAAAGGCGTTAACATGCAAGATTACAAAGCTTCTAAAAATATAAAGTTAACATGGAGAGGATTAAGAGACTTGAGTAATTACATTTTCAATAAAACTATGCACTTGGGACAGGCAGTAACGTGGATTCACCTACTGCCCAGACATTTTTGAAATGGAAGTTCATACTGGCCTCAATTTTTGTTTGCTTATTTCCTCGCTTTTGACAAAAGAAACACTCCACGCTCAAAACGGCGTTAAAATCCACAGCACAGCACCAAAATCAGTCTGAATTTCAAAAACCTGCTAAATAATTCTCTATTTGATGAGTTCATCAGCTAGAAGTTTGCCTATAAAGGAGTCCCCTAAGACCAACACCAAAAAAGTCGTGTTTCACATCGGCTCCTATGAGTCACAGCAAGATCGTCTTAGACACAGACGTCTTCGATATGGTGGAATAACTCTTCTGTCTGCACGAGAGGACACCAAGGCTTTAGCTGATCCACTTTATCTTGTTTCACCTCTGGTCTGTACTGTAAGACTAATGTCTACGGTTGGCGTGAACTCCACATTAAAGACTTCTTTTTGAGTCGGAAGAACGATTTTTGTACAGGAATTCAGGTAATTCGACTTCCAGCCAAGCTGGTCAACACCCGCTCAAGTCACCCCCTCCGTTTGCCAGCAAGAGGGGAAAAACGCTCCTGGTTGCTTCTCAAAAAGCTTCAGAAGTTAAATATGACCAATCACTTAGAAAGCAACGGTGAAAAACATTCCGAAGGCAAAACTGAACCTGTACTGAAGGCAAATATAAAGCAACGCAAAGCCAGGTTTGTTACCTAAGTTGTATTTAAATGAAGATAATTGTCAATGGTGGCTTGAGGGAGAGTCTATAGACACCTGCACAGCAAAAGGGATTCAGGGCAACAGGAACTTGGCCTGTTCAGTAAATTGTTTCTTTATCCAAATAAACTATTTGGCTAGAGGTAAGAAGGCTTGATGTCTGAGGACGTGAGGGTGCTCGTGACAAAAATCAGGGAACGTTAAGCCCAAGCCACTTCTGCATCAGGAGCTGCTGGAGCCTGAGCTCTGGACGCTTGCAGAGTCGTGGCAGCCTCCGAGAAGATCATACCAGAACAGACGGTTGTCCTGCAGGCCAAGGGCTTAAGGAGGCTGGCAGATGTTGCGTTTGTAGTGGAAAATAACGGAATTGCTACTGCCTAACGTACAAAATCCACAGCTCAAACCAGCAGGCATCGCGATCGCTACGAGAGGGCGCGGGCGAGGCGCGTGGTACGGCAACGGGCTGGTTTCAGGCAGGGAAAAAATTCCTACTACGTACAACTCGGCATTAAAAACTCTCAGAAGGCTAAACCAGTAAATACAGCTAAGGTATTTCAGAAGACAAGCTCCTCCGTGAACTAGATGCCCTCAACTGAATAACGTTCAGCTGAAGAGCAGGACGAGGAGCTGTATGGTGACAGCACGCAAGTCAGAAGACAGGCAGTATTTTCCACCGCCAGCAGTTTTCCAAGATGCAGCACAATCCTCACCCCCAAAGAGAAACCGTGAGACATTAGCACTGAATTTCACAGCACTTTCTGATCAGCTCTTTGGCATCTGTCACGCAATTCTCTAGTTTTCCAGCTTTAACATCACGACAGGAGGCACGAATAGCCGAGGCAGCAGGGTTGTAGTTGCGGAAGATGATCTCACACAGCTAGAAAGACTTGGAGCAGGGTTTTGACTTGGTCTGATGACACAGATAAAAGAGAAAATGTTGTCCTCAAGTACACTGAATGCAGCTACTCTACCACTAGTCCGCAAATTATTGGAAGGATAAAGAAAATGACAGTTAAGTACACACGTAAGAGAAGCGTATTTGCTTGTGAGGGCGCTGAGTAATTTTTACTCCTGGGGAATACAGTCTAAGATTAAGAGGCCAAAAAACACCCCGTTTCTTCTACCGTTCCCTCATTAATCTCCTCAGGAACGGAGCAGGTATGCGGATGCCTGGATGGCCACCGGATGGCAATTCCAGTCCTTCAAACGCGAAGGACCGGAGATTTTTAAGGATGAATCACAACAGGGCAAATAAAACCTGAGGGGGTTGAGGAGTAACTGCTTTAACGCTCAGATATTTTGGGGGAAAAAAGAGAAAGAATGCTGCCGGGGGGGAAAAAAAAAAGTTAAAAAAAAAGGTAAGATGAAGGTAGCAATAAAGGTAATGCCATTGAGCTCTGCCAGAGGGGTATGGAAAGGTCTCAGGTTTCTGGGAGGTGTCACTGCAGGCACTGTTTTGAGAGAAACAAGCACCCTTTGGACTAATACAGCTGTGTTTTTTCCTGTATTATCACTTCCTTACGCCTTCCAATCCTATAACTTTGTGAGATTATCTTTGAAAACAAGAGCAAATGAGAAGCATTATTGATTCAATAAAACACCTTGTCTGCGTACACAGCGCATTTTCTGTTGTCGGATCTGCCTAAAAAGCGAGCTGCCTAAAAAGCAAGCACCAGCCCTCCTTCCCGATGCGGAGCCGTATCAAGGACATCCTAAGCTCCGCTGCAGGCATTTATATATTTATTTTAGAGAGTATCTTCTGACATTTGCCAACAGGCTTGAAAACACGTCCCTCCTGCAAAGCCCTAATTATTTTTCATCTACTGTACATCATATAAAGAGAACGATAGAGATGTAAGATCTGTGGCACTTAAATGTGATCAGAATTAACGCACCGAGCCCATCCTGATCTTCTGTGATCTGAATGACTCCCGTCATTTTGCCAGACAACATCGGTTGGGCAAGCAGGTGTGTTTGTTGCTAATATTAAATTAGCGTTACAACTTTAACTTCAGATTCTAGGGTTTGGCTCTGTGATTAAAGAGCACACGGGTGAGAAAAGAGCACATCAGGCAAACACATCAAATTTGAAAGCTCCAAGAGACTAATGAAAGTTTTTGTTTATAGATAGGAGAAGTTAAGGCATAAAAAACTACGGGGCTATGATTTTATAAATCTGGAGGAGCTACAAATTCGAGAGTTCCATTATCGCCTAGACTCCGAACCACCGCTGACCACAGTTCCTTCGTGCCCTGAAGCTCTTCAGGAAAAGACTTTTTACTTGGACCACTCGCTGTCCTTGCGTGCACCTGGGGAGGGCTATATCGACTGCAGGGCAGAAAATAACCCGATAACTGGTGCTGAGGCTGGTGATACTGGCTGAGAAGAGAGCTGTGAACAAAGCTGCTTGCACAAGTTCTGAAGTTCACTACTGTCGGGTCTCGGGTTTTCTAATGCAACTCCTGCAACGCTTTGGTAAGCCAATTTGATTCATTTTTACCATCCTATGACGTAAAAGGAGAAAATCATCCTGAAAATGCTGTGGCTCTATATCCTTGGCCATCCAAATCAGCTAGAGGAAAGACCGACCTTTGCTGCACTGGATCTTGTTTTGCCTGTTGCATCTGCAGTCTCTCAGCTGCAGACCAGACCGAGCTGTGCTATTCTTTCCCCAAGGGAATTTTAACCATTCAAACACCCCGTTTCCTGCCTCTCGACTCCAAAACCACGGAGGAGCAGGCTGCACAGTGCCACACGCCTAACCAAACGCTCTGACAACAGTCCATCCAGAGAGAGGTAAGGGTCTGGAGACCTGATGGAGTCCTGAACAAAAACTCAGCCCAGGGAGTGGGAAGAGGTGGCAAACACGCAATCGGTGCCCGTCACTGGGACCTGGCAGCCAGCCTGGAAAGAGGGACAAGGCTCTCAGTGGTGTAAGACAGGTACAGACCATGTAAGTACCAAAAATGTTCAGCAGGTGAAAGGGATGGGTTCCTTCCTAGTTTTTTTTTAGTGTTCTCAAGAATTTACCTTAGCTAAATAAGTCATTCTAGCTGAGGGTAAGAGCAGCATTAAGCCCAAAGCGAGAAGGTTGCTTTTTGTCTGAATGCTTAACATTAAGTACAAATTGTTTAAGAACATCTGAATCTTCTACTTACCAGTTTGATCGCTACATATTCATTGGTGTAGAGATTTTTACCTGTAAAGGAAAAAGAAGAAAGTCTTTTAGTTCCACGTTCAACACTTGCAGCTGGAGAGACAACGCAGAAGAGCTGTCTTTTCTCGATTTCCCGTTGAAGTTCATGCCTTTTACAAAGTATAAACTTCAAAATAACAAGCTGCAGCAGCTCACCAGGGCAGGCAAACGCTATCTTCCGTTCAGCATAAGGTAACCATGTTTTATAGCAGCACTTACGTTCGACGCAAGTGTTTGAGGAGGTATCCCCGACGCATTAGGTTTGATTATCCGCATCACGCCAAAAAACGAAGTGTCAGAACATCGTTTCTTTCAGAAATACCTTTAATCTGCTGGACACTGAACAATTTTATCCTATGATCTATAGGGAGTTTCACTGGCTTAATCGCGCTACATATCAAAGCAACTACTGCGCAGGCATATGAAAATAACCTTTGTACCAACACACAGCTTGTATTTCTTCCTCTACGGACAGGCAGGCAGGGTGTATGAAACGCCTTCTGTATGCCAGCGGCACAAAGGCAATCCTTGTAATCTAATAAGGCCAATAACTCTGAGCTGCAATATGGTACCAATGATGTTAAAAAAATAACGCTAAAAGAACAAACCCCATTCTCTGGACCCCAAAACACAGAGCAGTGTCTAGCCTGATACTAGCTCTGGCAAGCACGAAGGGCAAGAGCCTAGGACGAGTACAACCAGGCAAGCACGCCAGTACATCGCGGCTCCACGGCTCTGAGCCGGGGTTGGTCCCCGTGTGTTCTGCAGCTGGAGGTGAATTTTTCCTCCAGGAACCTGTCTGGTGTTTGAACCAAGCCCTCGGCCTCCTTCACGATCCGTGGCAGAGATGCACAGCTACTTGTGTCAAGGAGCATCTCACTGCGTGTTCTGACGCTGCCAGTTATCATATCATTCAACATCCTCCAGTTCCTCTGCTAGGAAATTTGAGCAATCATGTGCCCTTCACCTTCTCCATGCTGCTCACAACTGACAGCAAACTCTCCTGGAAGAGACGTCACTGGGGAAGGATGCTCAGGCAGTCCTTGTACCTTGTTGAGTTTGTGAAGCTCAACATGAGCTGGCAGCGTGCACTTGCAGCCCAGAAAGCCAACCGTGGCCTGGGCTGGATCCCTAGCAGCAGATCGAGGGAGGGGATTCTGCCCCTCTGCTCTGCTCTGGTGAGACCCCCCTGCAGTACTGCGTCCAGCTCTGGAGTCCCCAGGACAAGAAGGAGATGGAGCTGGTGGAGCCAGTCCAGAGGAGGCCACGGAGATGATCCGAGGGCTGGAGCACCTCTGCTCTGGAGCCAGGCTGAGAGAGTTGGGGTTGTTCAAGCCTGGAGAAGAGAAGGCTTCAGGGAGACCTTAGAGCACCTTCCAGTAACTAAAGGGGCTACAGGAAAGCTGGAGAGGGACTGGTGACAAGGGCAGGGAGTGACAGGACAAGGGGGAATGCTTTGAACTGGAAGAGGGGAGATACTGATTAGATCTGAGGCAGAAATTCTTCCCTGTGAGGGTGGTGAGGCCCTGGCACAGCTTGCCCAGAGAAGCTGTGGCTGCCCCTGGCTCCCTGGCAGTGTTCAAGGCCAGGTTGGATGGGGCTTTGGGCAAGCTGGGCTAGTGGAGGGTGTCCCTGCCCATGGCAGGGGGGTTGGAACTAGATGGGCTTTGAGGTCCCTTCCCACCCAAACCAGTCTGGGATTCCATGATCTGTCCCATCATCCTGACATCTCTGCTACCCTTCTGACCTCCTCCAATGCTGCCACATCCTTTGAGGAAGGCAGCTTCCACCACACAAAGCTCTCCGTGGTTTTATACAGGGAAGCGTTGACCTCCATTGCTCATCACTGCTAGCACCACTACAGCACAAGTCACGCTTTCATCGAGTGATGGTGTAGCTCCAAAATTCAGTAGCAATCTCCACTGGCAGTTATCAGTGCTTATTCGCAGCACCAGCTTTGCCTGGCTCTGTTACACGTTTACTTTCCAATTCCTGTAACAGATGTTGATGCTTAAAACAGACAAACTATTGAGAAAGTCCAGGACGGGGAGTGACACACTTCAGAGCAGGTTCGAGCAGCTCTAGCGTATCTACATGACAATTAAAAACCACGCCACATCCTCCTTCGCATGCAGGCACGATACAACAGCATGGGAAGACTTAATAAAATTAAAGACATTATGAACACGAGAGAAGACAAACAGTCATCTTTAAATCCTGAAATATCAGAGGAAATTTATTTTACATTGTAAGAGCTTCATATTTTCTGCATTTAACTTGTTTTGATACCTTCCCCACTATATTGCTCAGGCCAATTCTGACCTCCAAATTTCGGACCAGGCACAGCCATAAGGACGTCAAAAATCTTATGGAAAGCTTCAACCTGCACCAGTAGCTGGCAATGCGGTTTAACACAGGGCAGGCATTTAAATGTGAGGCGAAATATCCTTAGAGAAAGTGGTTTATGCCATCAGATGCGTGAGCGGAGCTCCAGCGTTAACCCTTGCAACGCAGGGTTGTTTGAATCTCTTTCTTTAGATCTTTTATTAAAAGCTATTAAAGTCAAGGCTGGAAACGAAGGGTAGAAAGGAAGTTCTGCAGTCGCATCAGGAACACTCAGACATTGGAAAGTGGCTCCAAAGCACTGAAGGAGGTAGAAGGCCAAATCAGCGGAAGAGCAGGTGGCAGGATAAACTGCTTCACCCTTTGAGACCGATAAGGGCTCCAGCCTCATGCTATCCGACAGCTGGTGGGGGAAGAACACCCAAGGACATTAAGAGAAGGCAACCTAAATACACCTAAATTATCTGCTCTGTATTAGCTACCAGCAAATGAGTCATGTCAGCAGCTCCAGCTGTAGCTCGCCCACCAACACTTCCTCCTCCCCTCCCCATAGGGACTGAACTCCTTTCAAGATGCTCAGTTTGAGGACACTGAGCTAAGGGAAGGTCCAGCCCAAATACGTGAGAAAGTTAGATGCTTTAACCAGCAAAAAACCGCAAGGAGAGAGCCATGGGAACGCCATCCCCCTGCAGATCCCACGACCTCCACCATGGTCTTGGAGATGCACCATTTCCAGGCAGCTTTGGTGCTCAATGTGCAGGGGCATAACTCCATCCAGGGAGTCATGACCTACGGACTCTCTAGCAATGCTTGCGCTCTCCCACGGACATAGGATAATGATATTGGGGTAACAGTGCTCTTCCAAGCTCTTTCAAAGGCAGAGGAGGACATTGCTAGCACCCTCCGTGCATGTGGAGCCATAATCCAGCCTATTATGGTCTGGTTCATAAGGCTGAAGACTAGATAGAAGACAATTTTGGTAAAGCTGGGATCGGCAAAACACTAGTCTGAGGTATCAGGTCAGCAGCCAAAAGTAAATGCACCGATGCATTCTCCAGTTAACCCCTTCAGAGCACGTGCTATGAGGAGACTCTGGACATAAGAGCGTGCAAAGGAGTCCACCTACTGAACCTCAAACCCCTCCTAAAGCCACAGCATGAGATGCTTGCTCTTCCAGCTTCCATGGCAAAGCAAATCCCCAAAAATCTCTCCGTTGGCTTGCTCCGGACTGACACCTACCCCTCAGTTTGTTATCACACTGTCCCAAGGTGTAACAGTTTCTTCCTCCTTCTACAAGGCAGCACTGGCACTAAAATGGAAGAGTCAAGGCAGTACTGCTCGCAGGAGAAAGTGAATCCGCGCAGTAAAATAAGCCATGAATAGAAGCTTCGTCTTATCTTAGTCAGACAAAAGATCTGTAATACAGCTGAGATGATATAACTGTGCTAACAAAAGCCTTTCAAGTTCAGGCAAAGCTTTTGATGGAGCAGCGATTAAGTCCATACCTCAGTTTTGGGTAGTTCCACTGACAATTATGAACTACATATTCTAAAGTGATGCATTAAGTCACCAGTGTTCACGTGGGAAACCTAACAGAAAGGCTTTCTCAAGCCCTGGCAGTTAAGATGTACTGAACACACGGACAGATTGTAGACCAGTAGAGGAGCCCAAACCCATCCATCTCTCTCGTGCACCATGCCCACACGTCAAAGTTGAGAGCCACAAGCACAAACCTCTCATGAACAACACGAATCAAAAATGCTTAAACTCTTCCTTCTAACTTTTTTTTTTTCCCTTCATTTCTTTTAAAGCAGAGCTCCTGGCTTCAAACTGCAGCCTAGGAGTCAGCTGGGTGGTTCTTGCTTTTGGGGGGCACCTTCCCAGATGTGATGGACCTGCTCTGACTTGGCAACGTACGAGTAAGCAGTTTTTCTTCTAGTTTGGGGCTTGCTGCCGAGATGCGTGAAATCTTCGTTAGATACGTGCCTGAATCATGTCGACATCTGACTTTTGGACACTATGCAATTTCTTTGAGTAGCACATGAAAACAGCCTCCAAAAATCCCCTTGGTGCCGTAGCCTGTCAAGGGAGGATACGAGCAACATACAGGATCTAGCTCACCTAATATCTTTTTTCCCCCCTCCAAAGAGAGAGAAAAACTGCATTAATCGTCATTTTTAAATGATAATTGAAAGCACAGTTTTGAAAATGCCAGATAATGTTTGCATTAGAGCAAAGAGATTTGGTCTCCAGTCTACAGCTCTGCATTAAAAGAAGCTCCTGGTCTGTCCTGAACTTAATGCTTATTTTAGAAACCTCTCTAACCTACAGAAACCAGAATAATTTTACATTAGTACCTATTTAATGCTTTGCTAAATAAGGGTGCCAAACACTGGGGAAAAAATGAGGCATTTGAAGAAGCTTATTTATCCCTAACACGTCTCTCAGTTCGGGATTTCAGGTAAATACAAGAAATACCCACTGGGTAAGTCTGTGAGTCGACATAAGGAGGTGGTTCGTAGGCTCAGCTGGTGATACCTTTTCTATGGTGAAGTTTACAGCCACGGCTTGTCACGGCACTAGATTTAACAGGTTAAATCCCGTTTTTCCTGAGCGGCGAGCACCTACTGACATCACACGATTTTACAGCCCGGTGAGCCTCTTCTCATGCTGTTTTACGTAATGCTGGTTCTCGTATCGGCTTGAGGTGGAGGTGCAGGACCTCGTAACGGCACAAGTCACGCTGTAAAACTTCAGGCGTGGTCCAGCTCCCAAGCCAGCACGAGAATTAACCTGGCAGACAACCGGGAGCTGCAGGACAGAGCTCGGCGTTGCACGAAAGGCAATGAAACCCCGTAAGCGCACAAGGGACGGCAAGCAAGACCCCCCCCCCCCCCGCTCTTTGCTGGCGCCGCACCCCTGCTAGTAGGTTGAGTTTCTTTGGAAGCCGAAGCTCTTAACAGACCACCAAATCTGCAGCCTGTCCGAAGAAAGAGCAGTCAACCCCGCTTTCATCTTATTACTCTGGGTCAGACACCGAGTTTTGCGTTCATCTTCCATTTCAGCTCGTCTGCCGGCTGGAAGCCAACAGCGCCGCTCCCACGTGCTTCAAAAAAAAAATTAAATAATATCCCCGGGGCTATCTGTACTTGCAGCAAGAAAGATCAACCCTAAGCAGCAAGCTCGGTATTCCAGAAAACAGCTTCCGTACGTACAAGCCATCTCCTCCCTGAACAATCAATCCTCTGTCCGGTGCTGGAGCGCGATACAAGAACAGCTTGGAGTGAAAACACGACACCTGAAAATAGAGAAATTCTTTGGGGAATTGGAAAAATATATTTTCCCCCTTGTTTATCAGTGCGTGACTTTGTTCTTCCTGCGTTACTAAAAGCATTCACTGATGCTCAACTTCTCTGAAACCACGTTGAAAAAGGCAAAAAGCAGGCAGCGCGCCATTCGTCTTTGCAGGACAAAACTGTTATCGGAGACTTGTTTGCTCATATTTCAGACGTGCTGCTTCTCCTTGCCCTCAGCACAATTCAGTGATAATTAGCATCACATCTGTGCAACAGAAATATCTGATATTTGAGCAAACAGGAGTTCTTAAAGCTATAGTGACTGGCAAAACGTAACAATAATACGGCTGCTGTAAGGACCTTACACCTAATTGCTCTTATCAGTACTTACGGCCCATCGCCCAAATACTGCGTGCTTAGTTAACCAGTGTTAGAAAAACATTTACCAGTGTACAAAAAACCCCACAAAGAGCCACACAATTAACAGGTGTTGCTTTTTCCTTACTTAAAACTAAATATCTCTGTAATCCAACTTTTTTCAGAAGTGAAATCTCCGTGCCATGAAACATCAGTCAGAAACGCGATACCGCTAAAATTTTGAGAAATGTGAAGAACAACCACGGAAACAGGATCAGCACTTGGGCACCAGTCGAATCAAGAGCCATTTACCTGGAGGGATCCACCACAGCTGTGGAACCTTGAAGCAGAGTTTGGATTACAAAGCAACTCAACGTCTCCACGGGGATCCTGCTAACGTCACATTCGCTGTTGGGGGTGGCGGGCCTTTGAAAACGCAATGCAGCTACTCATGTTATGTTATTGTAAGGATTCAAACTCATCTTCAGCTGCCAATTACGCTCATGTTCACAGAGGCGGGAGATTTTGTCCCTGCCCTTGGTTTCTCACCACCTTTGGAGCATTATCTCTGCTCCTGCAAATCAATAAAAACTTCTCTGATGTAACGCTGAAACCAAAACTACCCATTTGCTGAGATGGTAAGCAAGCCGGTGAATTCACACTCTGAAGTGGCGCATCACAGAGATGCGATAACCAAACCTTAGAATGAAAGATTACATAGATTAATCTAAGATTACATAGATTCTGAGCAGGAATCTACAAAGATGCTCTCAGTAGTTATGCGTTATAACCCTTTGGTTACCTGAAGCAATTTCCCGGATCGATTTATTTATCGTTGCCTGACGCACAAATGATTTTAATTTCAATTCGAAATACGTATCAAGTTTGGGGAAAATAGTATTTATGTCAGCCAACTTGTCTTCAGCACCCTCGAGTTCATTAGCACAGCAATCTAACTCATCCAGAAGAGAAATGCAATCGTGCGAAGGTACGGTCAAGCTGTCGCTTCCGATCTACGTCAACTACCCCAAACCCACGTACTGGGAGCTCAGGAGCACGTAATTAAAAACGACGGCTGCTTCCCCCATCTCATTTGAAATACAACCATCGTTTGTTTAGGGTGACTTAAGAGCCCAATGCGCTGCGCTGCAGCGCATTGGGCTCTTAAGTCACCCTAAACAAACGATGCATTAGTGTAGCCATCTGTTCGGGCAACCAGCTGCAAGACATGTGGTTGGAAGACCAACGGACCACAAAAAATCAGGGATTTTTCAGCCGGTTCAGCGGCTGAGAGGCAGTAGCCAGATGGCCAGTCGGCATGCACCGCTCTTCACCAGAGTCGAACACGTGGGAGAGATCATGGAGTGGGTGATGGGGCTGAAACTAGGGCACTGAGGGATGTGGAATAGAGAAGATGTGGCCAAGTGCTGGGAAAGAGTCTCAGCTTATGAACAAGAAATTGAGAGCAAGACTTAGCAATCCAGATGATTTCTTTTTTTCCACCTTAGGCAAGACATTCAGCGCTGAGAACAGTTTTCGTTGTTGGGATTGTTCAAAATTTGCATCTTTGGCCTCTCCAGCGTATTCACTTTGACTTTATGCAAATAAAAATAATGCTAACAGTTACATCTGAGTCAGAAACTTTGGGTAAGGCAGCTCTACACTCGGGAAACGAGTCAAGCACATGCATTTCTCAAACCAGGGTAAGTTTTTTTATGTATTTATATTCCAGTGGTGAAATGCTAATCTGCATAACGCAGGCCACAAACGGTTACTTCTTACCTAGTCTGAGTTCTCCAAAGTTCCCACACCCAATCTTCTTCCCCACTCTGAAGTTGGGTCCCACCATAAGAACGCCAGAAGATGCTGATGAGCTTGGTCGAGAACCATGCCCGCTCCTTCCCGGCATTCCTTTTGTCGTCCGCTGCCTTTCATCCTTTTCCCTATTAGGATGGTCCATGATCTTAATGAAATATGTCTGCCAGCAAGCTGGCAGAAAGGAATCGGAGTACGCACTCTTCTCCTTAAAATAGAAATATATATCCAAAAGTATCTGAGTCAGGGTTCAAGAGAGTCATGGAAACGCATGGAGTTCTTCTGGCACCGTATCCAGTTTCCTAATGCATCTTGATAATGTACCAAGGGGTCGATTATGTTCTGGAGAACTCAATAAAGGCAGGTTGCTTTACGGTTTCTTACCTAGGGAAAAAAGAAAAAGGATACATGAAATAAAAATCGTTATTTTAAAATACCGAGCAAGAAATGTACAACAGGGCCGACGTCCAGAACTTTCCCGGCCTCGAGGAAATTAGCAGCTATACGGGAACTTTACCATTTTCTTAACAATTTTCTGATAAAAAGCCCTGACACCATGAAGAGACAGACGCTGCCCATCCACCACTTGCTATCGGAGTTATCGGGACTCACGCCGCACATACTAACAAAAGGAATTTCAATCACACCAGCACGTCAGGTGGAAACTGCAAGGAGATCGCATCCCATCTTTAAAACAACTGTGAAGTGTAAAGTTTGTTTTCTTCTCACTTCATACATTTATAAAGTATTACACAAAAGCCAGACAAAAAATAGAAAGTGGCAAATGAAAGGTGCCAAGAGAAGAAAACATTGAAGCACTTTGGAAGCTGCATGCATCTACCACACTGAAAAGTCAAATTCTACTTATTTTACATTTTTTAAAGTTGACCTCAGATATATTTGCTAATTGAAACTATCATCTTAGAGAGATGATCAAAATTAGTAACCAAAGCAAGATTTATTATTTAAAAAAAGCGGGAAGTTTCCTGAAAGCTGTATCAATGTAGAGTTCACGTTATTAACATGTTCATCTTTCACAATTTCATCACCAAAAAAAGATGAGGGTTTGGAAAAACAGACGTTTTAACGGAAGCGGATGAGGGACTCAAGGGCCAAGATCTTCTCCAGCAGCCTGCATTCATGATCGGCAAACAAAAGCCCAACAGTTCTCCCAGAGAAACCTAATTACACCTTCCTTCCGCGTGTCCAAACTTGTCACCACCATGACCAGACAGCTCTGGACTACTCCAGACAGCGCACTGGTGCATCTCATGAGCATCAGTCTGCTAACTCTGTCAAAAGAGGACAAGAAATAGATTCTTCTCAGCCCATGCAGGCCAAGTGGTTCCTCTGTGCCCATGGACAAGCCTGAAAAGATATGACCCAGGAGGTCCTTCTCCGCAAGCGGAGTCCAGGGAAGATAGAGGAGACATCCTTGCGCTCACGATATCCCAGATGAGAATGGAAGAGTGCCTGAGTAATTTTAGAAATAAGGTTTGCGTCCTACTTCCGCAGAGATGCCTACAGCTGACGTTTCAGTGTTTGCAAGGAAGTTAGCAAACGCCTCCAAAGCCAGCAGAGAAGTGCTAAACGAAGCCACCTAAACAAGAGTCATTGTGGAAGGACATCGGCAATCAAACGCTATCAGGTATGCCCAGAAACACAACCATATTTACAAGGGTTCAAAAATTACTAAGGCAGCTGGCTCAGTCCTCCTGTAGCAATACATTTGTAGAGGATTTAGCAAGGGTTTCTTCAGTTCGTTTCGTAAGATGAAGCTAGTCTACCTACTTCCAGTTATCCAAAAGACAAGAATGACCGCCCATCCAGAAACCAGTGGCACGGAACAAAAGCATTAGCTGTTTTAAAATACAAGCATGCTTTCCCCAGCCTTTAACTGCGCTATATTTTTATTTCTGGAAGCTTTTGGTTTGATCTAAGGCATCTGTATACAAGGCAGAAGACATTCACACTCGATCCAGAAAATGCAGGCAGCTACCAGTTGGAAATTCCAGTTTCTGAATATTGAACTAGTCTTTAACACAACTCTGACCTTTTCTATCCGTTTCCATTTGCAGTCCTGTACGTTTGCGCAAAAGAGGGCACAGTTCTCCCCAGCTTGAGCTTCCTCCCTAAATCTTATTTTTTTTAAAATAACTCTGCAAAAAAACCCAACAAAAACCCCCAAAGATTAAATACAAAGAACGCACAACTTCAACACCACTTTGCAATTCCTTTCCACCACTTCTGTTCCTATATTATTGGAGGCTTCCGTATCAGCCAGGGAGTTTGCAGGACCCTAAACGGATTCCATAGGAGGGATGCTGGTCCCCTCACAGTGTGGTAGGAAGACCTTCACCACACTGAAAAGGACCTAATAATAGTGTAAAGCAACATCCACACACGACCCAGAAGCTGCGGCGTCAAGCTCCCAACGCGGTAGTAAGTAACGTGTGACACGCCATTCATGATTAAGCACCGCTGGTCTAGCTAGAGACAGAAGAGTTGGAGATGTTCACATATAAGAAATTCAGTATTTCACATTACCAAGCTTTACTTGTACCTCAAATTAATTAAAATTTAATACTTAAAGCTGAATATGGATAGGCAGGAAGCACCCGTTACAGGTAAACAGGATGAACTGGTTTTGCATCCTAGACATCCCAACACACTTTCAGTTGCAGCGTTCATTCTGAGGGGGTGAGCAAGCGCTGCTTCTCAGAGCCGTTTGCGTAGACGCAAGCACAGTTGTGTTTGTTTTGTGAAACCAGCTTGCAGAAGCAATGACGATGCTCTATCAGATATCAGAAACGCACTTTGATTGGACCCCACCCCAACCTGTCCTGGGAGGAGAGACTTGCTTCAAAACAAACAATATAAAAAAAAAAAAAAAGGACAGTCACTGAAACTAAGGAAGTTTCTTGCCAAACAGAAATCAAATGTGAGGATGACGATGGAATACTTCTAGGGCTGGATCACTAAGATGAGCAGAACAGGAATTCTATGAATAAAAAAAAAGTAGCACTTTGGAAAACACATTTGATGCCACCAAAGCCAGAGAGGAGGATTTGTTTCCCCTGGAGACCAAAGGCATTGTTTTCATCAAGGTCGGATAATCCATGGGCAACAGCTACAGACCTCACAAAAGGGTCACTGAAAGAAGTCTCTGGCAAGAGCACAAACCCTGCCCAGGTTACTCTTGGAAAAAACAACGTGCAGCATCGGGCGAGACACAAAAGGCAGCGCGGCTCTGTAGGCAGAGGAGATGCTACCAGGAAGGACCACGTGGAAGAGGGGCTAGAAACCCCGAAAGAAAGAGGCAAAATCTGCATGACGGGGACTGATTCCAGCACAGGAAGGAGGAATGATACAATTTTGATAAAGTTGCAGATATATTTTTTTCTCGCTCATACAGCTAACAGTTACACGACCAGTAGACAGCCTAAGAAAAGTCAATACAAAGTAAAGCCACCAGAAAGGGTTTCTAAACAACTCTGATGAACGTGAGCAGGCTGGGAAGAGACAAGCTGTTTAAGAACGCGCAATGTTTTCCTGTGTGATGCCAGAAGCTGTTTAACCTTCCTTCTGCCATGAAGCACTACCAGCGTTCGACCTGTGGAGCAGATGGATCCAGCCTGTGAGGTTGTTTTGCAGCAGAACCTGACACCTAGGTGAGGATCTTTTCAAAGTTGTTTGGCTACCTGCTGGCACAAGACAGCATCCTCGTAGAAAAGCGTTTTACCAGCTATGATAAAACGGGGCTGAAAGCCACCGAAAAGTAAAGGCGCACAATTTAACAGGTTTCAAACGGTTGATATGACTTGGCCTCGATCTTCAGCAATGCAGGGCAGGTGGTGCTCCATCACACATCATCCCTCTAAGGGCTGCTCAAGCCTCTTGTGAGCACAAGCCCTCCTGAGCCTCGACACAGCTTCTTCCTCCTCCAGACTACAGTATGAACTCGGCTCAAGCCCCGTACGCCAAGTTTCAGATCCGGGATCAGAAATATACTGCTTGGTTTGACACTTAACACCATCTCAGGTGGGACAAGCAACTCCATTCTTCTCAGGCAGATGAAGTACAGAGCTCCACCACACATTTTCTGGCTAGTGAAATAAGATGTTAATGGTTATAAGCTACTACGCCTCCATCCTTCCTCCGTTTCCCATCTGTATAAGGTCTCCCCGGGGAGAAGGATGGAAAGGTCACGCTTGACAGTCTGCGAACGCTAAACTTCCCCTCTCTCAGCTGAAAGCCTCCTGCAAACAGAAATTCAGATCAGCAATGAATGAGCCAACCAAGCGTTTGATAACCTCTTCATTACGGCCAACGCTAGGAGCAGATCCCAGCTGTTGGTACACCGAATCGCACAAAGATCTTTCATTACTGCTACTAGCTACTAAAAACGACTGTGGGAAATACGGCATCAAATATGGCTTTTGAGGACTAACAAAGCGCTTGGCTTTGGACGAGTGGCGGCAGAAAAATCAAGACTAGACTGTAATTTGAAGTCAGTCGCATTAATATTTAAAGACTACTCAGAACGCCAGGACTATTTCCTGCTACGATTCAAACTTTTTCATAACGATTTTCCTTCCTACCTTTCCACCCACTCAGCAAGATCGCTCCTGAAAGTTACTTGCATTTAAACAAAGCTGCATGAAGATTATTTCCCTAATGGTGACTCAGTCCAATTCCAGTATTCATTTCACTACAATATAGCTGGAGACACGGGAACAGTTATTTAATGAAAGATACATGGCTTGAAAGGAAATTACTTAAAGCACAGTTAGCTAAATAAAAAAAACCCAACCAACCTTGTACCCTACACACTTCAAAACACTTAGGACCTGAGATCTGAACCTCGACCTCACCTCCATCAATAAAACCGCAGTGTTAGAGCTACAAAACCAGCTTCCAGGCCGTGCTGAAGGCAGCCACCGTTGGCGTTGTGATCCGTAGCACAGTTTAGCATGAAAGAAGGTTTATCGCTTGCTGAACACTCGTTACGGCACAGAGACGTTGCTCACAGACGTCCAGTTTTCTCGGTGAAGTCCTTAAGTTTGAAAGCAGCAGCAGCAAAGGACAACGCACACAAGAGACGGGTGTGAAGAAGCCAAAGCAATCCTTATTCCTACCCTTCAAAGGAAAAGCTCGCTTCCCTTGCACTGAAAATGTCTTTGACCTACTTGAGATACTCTGGAGACCCTTCCAAGATAAGAACAAGAGCTGTCAAAGTCTTGTTTTGTGGCACAATTTCAGAAAATCTGTCCAAACTGAAGTGGCAAATGAATCCCCCCCCTTCTTCAAATCAAATCAAGCAGCCCTGACCCAGGTCTGTGCGTGTGTTTGATTCACGAACGAGTCAAAACGTGCTAGAAATCAAACTGCAACTGCCTGTTGTGCGGACAGCCACCTTAACAAGCAGAAGTAGTTCAGCCCTACAGCTTTTTCCCTCCTTCTAAGAGGAGACCTTCAAGAAAGGCCCATTTTCTGTTGGGATGGGTGATCTCATCCCGCTCTCTCCAGAAACAGGAACTCAATTTCTCAAAGCAACTCCAAGATCGCTGCTTTAGGGCAAGGCATGTGCCTTCTCACTGGGTTTTCCAATGCCCACCACACCACCCCACCCAACCGTGTAATATTTTTGGTAAGTCTCTTGATCTGGGAAGTGCTCTCCACACAAAATCTGCTACTTCCCACATGATTTCAAAGACTATAAAATCCTCCAGGGCTCTCAACTGACATGTTAAACATACAGATATGAGATCACCAGCTTCCACCCTCATTCTGTGTAAAAAATAGAGCCTTCAGGAGTAGAAAACTTTGCTCACTTTGCCGCAGACTGGGACAGATGATTCACCCTCTGGAAAAGGTATAGCAGCCAGGATGCAGGTAACGAGGAATATTTTGAAATGAGGACTTATATGATGTGTTCGCTCACGTTCTCAGCATCTGTCAACTCATTTTATTAGTTTACACCCTTAAGTTTAGAGGAACAAGCTGGCTTTGTGTCCTCTGCTTCACTGCATATATTAACAGCTTCCTAGGCGTCAATGCTCTTCCTGTATTAAAACAGGATTAGTAAACTTATCACTTACAGCTTTGCTCTCTTCTACATGGACACCCGTCTTCGCTGGCTTCAGGTCCCTTCATGCCTTCTCATCCCACCGCCTCATCTCTTCCCTTCCACGACATTCCCCCTTCTTGTCCTGCTTCTGCCCAATGCTACCTTCCAACCGGCCCCAACAACAATTTCTTTTCCCAAAGCCACCCCATTACTCACTTCTGGCAAAGCCGCTGTTCTAGTAACAAGAAAATAAAAAAGAGTTACGAGATCTGCCCTGTTCCTAAGGGGAAAAATCAACAGATAGCCAAATATCCCATCGTGGTCTGACCTGGAAGAGGATCCTGCTCTGGTGCTTGGCTATCTCCACTCAGTCATGAAAAATATACTTTTATTTTGCCTTTTTCTCTCCCGCTCAAGAGCTTTCTGGTTACCTAGAGGGTCTTCTCCTAGGAGATACTCCCCCAATAAGCCTCCTATTATGGGAATGTATTTCAACTACCAGCCTGTATCCCAGTAGTACCTCCACACAGAGGAGGTCAGCATTTACCTGTGCTTTCCCAAACAGCACTAGACTGCCCTGGTTTCAGTTGTCCTCAATGTTGTGCAAAACAACAGAAAAACTGAAAAAGTAGGTCAAAATTCGCTGTCACAGTTTAAAGCTGGTAGCAGCATCAACAAAACTGGCTGCAGACTACGGCAAGCAGGTGGACATCACGTCAGATGTGCCACACTTGGGAGATTCTTTCCAACCTTGAAGGTTACAGATGCCTTTTAAACATTACGAGTTGCTTCGGTTGAATCATTTGACCCAACAATTTAATCTTCTGCTTGTGCAGTTAGTTTTGTTCAGCGCTTCACAGGCGGAAAAAATGCCTTACGAGATGAGGCACACAAACAGTATTTAAGTCTAAATTGCTTGGGAGAGGGATGGACAACTACGGATCGCTACACTCATTTGTTACTCATGAATGCACCGGACCGTCAAGTTGACATCCTACAATTACCCAGTTTTTACAGAAAGGGATGAACCCAAACGAATTCATACGATTTTCCACCCTAGCAAAGTGACCTTCCACGAAGTCTGTTCCTCGAAGACCTTGTGAATGTGCTAAAGCACATTAATTGTATAATCCTCCACTAAATGCGTTGTCAAGTTACTTGTCCAAATGAGTCTCGGTTGCTCGTTTCACCAGGAGCGATCCAAGCACCCATTCCATAAGTTCATTCCTGAACTTTGTTCTCAATACCCTCTACACAAGCACAGCATGAAAGCCAAGAATGCTAGGGAGAGAAAAAGTAATTCAGTTAGTAATTTAGTTCTTCCACACAAGAGAGTCAAAACAAAGAACAGACCATTTTTCAGGGAAGTGGTTTGTGCAATGCAAGCTAGATTCATTGACTTCTCTTCCCCACTCGAGTTCAAGCTAAACATATGCCAGCCACCATGTATACATATTCCTCTATGTTTAACAAGGCACTACAGACCATAATCTGCCAGAAAAAGAGGGTTAGTGCTCTTTACAAAGAGTTGCATTATGTTGGAACACCTAAACAAGCAGTTGAATGCTTAAATAAAACGGAAAAAAAAAATCCCCTACTGAAACTTGAGCTCTGCATATTTTAATTTTTTTTTTATGCTGGGAAGAGAAAAGAAAAGACTGAAAAGCAACTGCCAGATCAACTCCCCTCTGTCTTCTGAGGTTTGCTGCAGAAGTCAGACAGACTTCCCTCCGCACAAAAGCCTGACAGAGTGCCAAATCCCCGTTTGTCAGCAGCAAGCACCTCCGAACGACGCAGGTGTTCGGCCCACACACAGCTGTCTGCACACCACCAGCCCCAACGCTGCATCCTCAGCGGCCCCGGGAGTCCTGCGGCCCCCGCCCCGCGAGGGAACCGTCACATCGACAAAGTTTTTGAGATCTACCTCTTGAGATCACAAGAACTGACCCCAACTTTAAAATCCAGCCTTTGAAAGGCTTCTCAAAGACTGGCAAAAAGCGTGAGGTTTAGGATATCATCTCTGCTTGCAAAACAGGCTGTGTAAAGGCCACGTAAGATCAAGTTCCAGCAGAAATAGATATTTATGAGGATGCTACAAAGGAAATGAGAAAAAAAAATCCTGGCAGTAGCAAAGGGTCTGCAACAGACCCAGGGCAGGATGAGAACCCTGCAGGCGTTCTCTTCTCTGACATGCAGGCATTATGCGTACCTGTATTTTTTTCACCTTAAAATACCAGGTTGCTTAACAGCAAAAAGAGAGCCTCAAATATACCTACCACCATCATTCCTTTCAGGCAATGGATTTGAAGAAGAAAGGGGCAAAGCCTACCAAAGAACGGCCACGTGCGACTACACGGCCACGTGCAACTTCAAGGAATAACCCACATCAGGCAGGTTCAGGTGCTCCCATGGTGGTTGATAGATGTAGCGTGCAGTTACTGGTAACAACGATGAGCAAAGTCCTCGACAAGATCACCACCGTGGCTTGATGTTGCTGCCAGTGATCCACTTTTGCAGATTTATAGCATAATTTAACACAGATGCCCCTCAATAGTCTAGGACTGTTTTATCCGCGCACCGCCTGGCAAGGAAAAGAAACCTGGAGGATGAATTGCAGACAGGCTCGGAGAGCTTGAAAAGACTGACAAATCTGGCGGTTAAACACAAAGAAAAAAAAACCCTTTGCACTATCCAAACCATACTTTCAGAAAGGAATGCAAGTATCAAGTTCAGAGCCAACACAGCTTCCACGGTGCACGTGTGTGGGGCGGGGGAAAAGCCTCTTGCTAGAAGATAAAAGTCCTCGTGAACTTGAACGGACAGGGTCAAAGAAAACTGAAGACCCCTTGATAGCACGGGGTGGGTAGAAGCTACGTTAGCACAACCCAGCTCGAGCCGACGGGCAGCCCTGACTAATTCAAAGGGTTGAATTGGCCGTGCATCAAGACGAACACAAGTACTCGTCAGGTTCCTGTTTCCCCTGTGGAAGAACACATTCGTGTCGAGTGCCACCCAGTATCAATAAAACCAGTGTCATTACAAAACAGTAATGAAGTGGGGTTCAGCTGTAGGCTCTCTGTACCCCAATTTGAGAGGGGAGCTGCAGGTCCCCAGAGTCAGCTTGGGACTGCCTGGTGGGAACAGGTTGCCTCTCCTCTGTCCCACCGATACCCAGAGGGCCTCAAAAAGCTGAGGACAAACAAGCAGAACTGTTTCTTGGTTACCTCGGATCAGAGGACACCGAACCTCTGCCAAGGCTCATATCAGCTCCTAAAAAGAGTTTCTGAAACCCCTCCTCAGTCAGAATCTCAGCCTCTGAAACCAGGTTAAGTAGAGAGGTGGGATGATGCTTGCTAGCGGTCTGAAGCAGCGGTCCACCCTCTGCTTGGCATTAATCAGCACGCAGGTAATACAATGTCCAGTACGTAGCTGCAGAGATCAAAAGACTGCTAGAAAGGGAAGAGAACATGTGTGTGTCTTGTCGGTGCAAAACATCACGTCGATGCTGCTGAGCACGATGGCTCAAGAAACAGAGAAAAACTAGTCTGACCTCTCACAGCACTGAGCCCTAAATCACAGAATGGTTTGGGTTGGAAGTGACCTCAAAGTCCTTCTAGTTCGAAACCCCTTGCCATAGGGGGTGCCATGGTCACCTTCCATTAGCCCAGGTGGCCCAAAGCCCCATCCAACCTGGCCTTGAACACTGCCAGGGATGGGCACTCCACAACCTCTCTGGGCAATCTGTGCCAGTGCCTCACCACCCTCACAGGGAAGAATTTCTTCCTCAGATCTCATCTCAATCTCCCCTCTTTTAGTTTAAACCCATTACTCCTTGTCCTATCACTACGCTCCCTGATAAACGGTCCCTCTCCAGGGACTGTAATGGCACACCCGGTGTCCAAGTGTCCACTATATAAAGCAGCAAAGCCTCAGAGAAAATACCACTTCCACACGCAAGGAATGAAGTTATGAAGGTCCATCAAAAATAGGTGCTTTCAGAAAGGGAGCTTCACGCAAGCATCTAATTCAGTGCAAGGATTTACGCACTGAGCACCTACACACACCATAAATCAGGCAAGATTCATCCCAGCCTAGGTATGTCCTCCAGGGATGAATACCAGCAATCAGCCAAAGCAAGCTTGGCTGTTAGAGAGACCACGTGCTTTCACGTCCTACTGTGGGGCAACATTCAGCATCACAAACTGAAGAAGTTATTTTTTACCACTGCACGGCCTCGTACGAAAAGAGGACGAAAAGAGAATCCTATAAGGGGATGTGACCCAAAACGACAATTTAGGTGGGTAAAAGTCCGAAGTATACTCTGTGCAGCCTGTGTAGCTAAACTTTAAGACCTGGACTGGCAGACAAAGCCCCATAGAAAACAGGGAAGCGGACAACCCTGCCAAGTCCGCGTGACTCCATCCCACAGGCTCTCGCCATTGCCCAACAGACTTGACTTGGCCCCTGTCTCCAGGTTGCTCATCACCAGAAACTCCTCATAAGAGCCGGCTAATAAAAACACAGCGGTGTAAGAGATAGTGAGCTGTAATATCAGCGTCTCTTAAAAAAAATAAAATGGTAATGGTGATGCCAAAAGGAGAGACAAGCAGCGTATTAAGTGGAAACACAGAAAACTTGATACTTAATGATTTAACGTATAGGTCTTTCCATTTTATCGCCTGGACTTCACCTCCTCCTTCCTTGAAGATACTGACTTTTCTGGCAGTCACGGGACAGAGGATCAGACCATGCTGTCACTTCATATAATTAGACGTTTGGCAGGAATTCAACTGACATTACCTACATATTTTGCTTGCAACTAAACTATGTCTCGAAGAGGAAACTATGTACCTGAGACCTATACGCCGAGAGAAATCTCCCCCAGCTGTAACATGCTGCTTACTTGGAGGCAAATTGCTGTCAAGCAGGGGTGACAAACCTTGCAACCACGTGCAGAGGTTAAAGAGGAAAAGGTAGTTGAAAAGGTAAGAACCAAGACTCCTGAGTAATAAATCCTGCTCGTTTGGGCTTAATAAACACATTGCTTCAGCCTAAGCAAACAAATATGAAAGCTGCTACCAAGAAGGGGCAGCAGCTGCCAGCACCCCAATTCCCTGCTGTCGCCTCACTCCCTCCTACCCCTCTATTTTGAGTAGGGTAAGGGTTTTACCGGTATAGCTCACTTCAGCTAAAAACTGACAGAGCTTAATATTTAAGGCACTCTTACACTCAAAGCCTGAAACCTGCTGCAGCAATTTGTCTTCCCTTCACATTATGGGATTAAAAAAAACTCCATGAAGTCGGCACTGCAGCCGTGCTACAGCCCCAAAAAACCCCACCTATCCTACAGTGTAGCATCCTTACGGCACATAAAAATCAATCTTTTCCCTTCTCTCTGAGATTTAAGATTCCCTTTTTTTCAGAGCTCCGAACTGCGTATCCTTATGAAACAGTTCAGCTGTCAGAAGAGATTGATCTGGATAGCCTATGCGACTGAAAGATGCCAAGAATTACATCCAGACCAAGCAAAATACCCGCTGGAGAAGTTCAGCCCCCTTGCAGGAGGGCAGAAAGATGCTTAGGAGCTCTGTGAGAGTTTTGTGAAATTATCCCGCCTCTTGCCTTTAATTTAATTTGATTTATTTATTTTTAAACAAAGCAAAGGTCGCTCCTTTTGCTGGCAGCTATGAACTGCCTCCTCCCCGGTGCAAGGTACAGGCTTGGTTACGGGTTTCGTTCTGTGCCCGCAAGTGGCGAGATAGGCTACACCCACGCAAACAGCGCGAGCTCCATAAAAACCTGCACTTCCTCGGCAGAGCAATTAGGCACAATAATAATCCCAGGATACACAGCTAGCCAGTTGCATTTGTTCACGGAAAGTAAATGTTTGTGCCGAGTTATTTCCTCAATATGGCGAGGAAGTAGCCCGTATCACCAGCCTGCAGCGGAAAGCCAAGCGGAAGCCATCGATACTCCAGAGAGCAAGCTACGTCGCTTTAAAAAATTGTAATACTTGAAGGTTTTTGGTGTTGGTTGGGTTTGTGCGGTTTTGTTTCTCAAATCCGAAGGTAGCAAGTTGACAGTACCTCAAAAGTCTTCACGTGCTGGATGGGTGTTTCAGCTTCTTCCAGATTTATTAGCAAGCACTGTCCCGCACCCATCATTTTTCTACCTGTGCTTCACAAGATGCAGCTTCTTTGTAAAAATCACCCGCGCTGCTTGCCGAGATGAAGTCCATGCGCTACGTCGGGTAGAGCAACATCAGGAGAGGTAGCCTCTCCACGCTGGCATCCCACGTAAAACCATCCAACGCGCTGGGACGTGCCGGGGTGGCACGAGCAGCGTAAGAGATGGCAACAAATACTCCCCGGTTTCTCACAGGGACAGTCTTGAGATAAGCTCTGGAGGTTTCTTTTGGCTGTACCCATCCAGCCGACAGCATCTGCCTTCACACACCATCAAGCTCATCAAATTTCTCCCCTTAAGTACACAGTAATTGGGCAAATTTAAATTTGCAAAGGATCAGCCCGGTTATGAGACATCTCCGCCCTTTCCTCGTTCACACTCTTTACCCTGAACGCAGGTTCGCAAACACGTGTGGCCCGACGTCACCCTGCCTTCGCGCCGCGGGATGGAGAACGTGCCCAAGATGCAAAGGGGTGTTAATGCCAACAATTGCTACCTGGCAATCCACAAAATTCTGCGTACCAAGCAAAACCAGATCGTCCTCTGCCTCCACAAAAAGGCAGCCTGAACGCAGTTCTTGGCATCCCACCACCAAGAGCTCAGACCCGCAGTGGGGCCACTTGGTGACCCTGCGCACATGAAGCGGCCCCATTTTTCAGCCGCAAACAATAGTTCCAAAGCGATATCCAACTTCTGCAGCGCATTTATTTCCGTTATCAAAGCCAGATGCGTTCAGTGACGCCGCTGTGCTAAGGTCATGGCGGTGGATTTAATTCATGCCAATCTCTGCCGCTGCTACCGATAACCCTTTATCTGCATCTCGGCACCGTCCCACCACCCGATGCTTATTTCTCAGGTCAGGAAACAGTACTTAGGTAGTAAGTGAATACCTTGGCCACCTTTTTGTCAGGTCATCTTGCCATTTTGGTTACTTCCATTCAGATTTGAACTCCCCAGTGCCAGAAAAGGATTCACCACTGAAGTTATTCAACACCCAAAACGAGGGCGTCCAACCCACGGCACGATCGGTTTCGAGCAACGACTGCAAGCGGCAGGAACAAGCAGCAATGACACAAGCGTTCAAACTCACGTCACATTTGATGGAGCAATGTCAGCTTAAGGAAACGGTATGCAAGCTAGCAAGGGAAATAAGCTGAAGAGATGTTTCGGTTTCTGAGAGGTAGTTTTACACGATAACTTTTCCTACTTCTCTCCTTTCCCTCGGATTAAGAACTTTGCGCAGTTCACGGCCTGGCTCCTCTGTTTGCTGTAAACTTGAGACATGCCTATGTAAAGCGAATATTGTGCCAAAACAAACAAGTCTTCCACCCACTTGCGGTCTGGCAATCTATTAGGAAGGAAAGGCAAGGCACATACCATTAAAACTATAAATACCACCTAGTATGAACAAGAGTAAGGTCTTGCGGTTAACAAAAAGAAATATTTTGCTCCATTCCTCAAGGAATCTGACTTAACGTGTTGGCTTTAGTACTGCTGGTATCCCTGTTTTGCAAGCTGCTAACCCATTCATGGGTTTCAATCCTATTTGACAAAGAATTCAAAGACCTTAAATTTCTCCAGCTATTATGATAAAGCCAGAGGAGAGCGATCCACATGTGATCCCTCACCGAGGAAAATAATAAAGCACAAGCTCAGTGATGCAGCGTAGCACAAAGGAATGCACACGGGAAAGGAGTCGCTCATCCCTGTCCACAACAAAAGCTTCACACCTTGGGTCTTATTAGATACCGGATTATCCAAACACTGAAACCCCGTTTCCTAAGCTGCTCTCAAAGTCATTTACCACCTCCGTTACAGAAGCAGCATTTCAGAGGCACTGGGGCAAAGCTCACGTGTTCGTGTCTCAGCTGAGGTGTCCTGATGGGTACAACCTCCCTCCCAAAGCACACAGTACCATCCTCTTCATATATAAAATAAACACACTGGTAACCATATAAGCTTGCTTGCTATTCAACAAGTAAGTGAGAGTGAGCATTTGGCAGATATTTCAAACTGAAGCTGGCTAGCAAGTATATAAATTTAGGTTTAAGGAAGCAGGGAAACAGAAGAAGCTCCGTGTTACTGTATTTCCCATCCTAAAATGACTTTAAAAATTAGCAACAATGCAGAGAGAAGCCTAAAGATTTCTCAAGAACCAAACCAAATCCCTGTGATAAGATTAAGGCAACTCAGATGAGCTGGGTGCACAGAGAGTAGAAGACACCTTTTGGCTTCCCCTGGATTAGCAACGGGGAGAAACTGAAGCCAACGCCCAGCAAAGAAATATACAGTAAGCAAGGAGCGATGATCAGAGGAAGTCTTCGGTTCCTGAAGTTGGAGGAAAAAGCTATTTGTTCCACCCTTTCACACTCATCTAGAATTAAGACTTAAGTTTATCTTTTAAAATGAAGTAGAGATGCACCACAGGTACTCGCAGAAATTTGTAGCCAAGGAAAGCACATCCTGATAACATCCCTTTGCCCTGCAACACACGGCCTTGGACTAGTCACGGCTGGCAGATTTCTTCACGTTGAGCTTTAACATTTGTTTCACAAGCACCAATCTTGTTGAGCAGAGACACGACACCTTAATCCACCCTATTAGTTTTAATATCATGATTAAAACAAGAAGCAAGTTTGGGGTTTTTTTTTGTCCTGTGCAGAGACTTAACCTCCTAACGGCAGGAAAACACAGAGTACTTAGGCTCCCAAGCGTCTTTCTGTCCTCTGAAAGGCACCAACCTCCCATCCAAGTCCTTCCCCACCACCAAACCTTCACTTCAATAGAAGCCGAGCCTCTAAGAACACATTCTGGAATCCTGCCTCCCTCAACTACAGGTACTATCTTAAAACTATATTTTTCAAGATGAATTGGTTCATTACCGTGCCTGTTCCCCTTTCATGCAAACAATATAACCTTGAGAAAGCGGAAAAAACCCAAGCTGAATTCCTCAGCCTACAAGACAGTTCTCCCACAAGGAAAGACAGCACCTCTCAGTCGCATCAATATACAACGCCCGGTATTGGCCTGTACATCAGGCACTCTTCAAAAGTCACCTTTTGTGGTTTGGAACCTGAAAATGGCTCTGTAATCAGCTACAAAACATCCCTTTGAATCACCACACGCGAAAGAAAAATTTATGCTATTTCCAGCTTAGTTTTCTCAGTCAGATTGTGAAAACCGGCAGGTGGCACAAGGACATTTCAGATTTTTCAGAAGAAATTCATGCCATGAAAGCGCAGGTGCAATCAGAACATGAGGGAGCACACCGAGACGCACAAAGGGCGCATTTGGCACAATATCCCATCTTAGGTGGCCGGTAGCAACATCTAGCCAAGACCACAGGCGCACGGGAAATACTCATCAGTGCTCTGTATCGGAGGTAAAGCCTTGAAGACCATTTCACAACCTGCAGTGATATCAATGCAATGATGCTGGACTGATTTTCCCCACTTGAATGAACTTGTCCTGCTTCTTGAATCTGTGTAGCCTTCTGGTACCCGCAGCTCGCAGAACAGTGCTCTCCAGCTTGCGTCGAGGGAGGCGTCTCATCTTCTCTTTGAACCTGCAGCCTTCAGAGCTCGTTTGAGGTTAACCAGTGTCCTTGTTCACAGGACCAGCACTATGTCCCCAAAACCAGCATCCCAGAAAAAGTGAAACTCCACATTCCAACTTAGACATCTACATCAGAAAGGTCTTTTTTAAATGACATTTCCATTGATATAAGAGAGAACAAGAACTTGTTGAATATTGTTTTGTCATGGAAACCGTACAGATTTGATTTTCATTCAGCTAAAGAAAGTTTAGGAGAGAAGGACACTGAGGACTGACATCTCCTGCCTTTTAAAGGAAATGCTAAAAATTGGACTTCCCAGCATCTGAAGACTCCTCATTAAAAAGGAAAATAAACTCTCAACCATGGTGGTCTGGCCATTATCCCTCTGCAGGATGTGTCTCAGGACAAGGTGAAGCTGCACACGGGAACAGGGACAGCCTACCTAAATACAGTCAAACCCTTGTTTGTGATGGACCATTGCTTGACCACGTCTATAAAGTACCAGTCAGACGCCCAACAGCCGCCACAACCTCCCCAGGGATCTCGCTGCATTCCCTGCACTCTCTAAAGTGATTTACTACAACGCTGCAAACCTCCGCTGCTGCTTGAGGAAGAGATGATAACAACCATGGATTTGCCTGTAGAAATCGCTTACCATTACCTGTCAGCTGGCTAGGAAGCTGGCCGCCCTTATCTAAAGCTTATCTGCTCTTCTTTCACGGGGCACACATGCCAATGCAGCAGAATACAACCTGAGACCTCTCACACCAACGGATTTCTGAAAGGAAATAAAAGATGCCACTTCCAGGAGCAGTTTATCTGAGCACAGCTTGGTTACCGCAGCCAGCAAACCAGTGCTCGTTAGCGGGGCCCTTCATCACCAATTCAACCGCATCGGAGTTAGCTTAATTACTGCTCAGACTCTTGGTTTCCCCTGAAATGCCACCACATATAGGGGACAATGCCTGCACATCCTCTGACCTCTCTTACACGCTCGCATGCTGAGAAAATAAAAAAGATTTTACAGCCTTTTACGGGAATTATTCCCTGGATTACCGCAGTAGGTACACGTTAGCAGTGGGGTTTTGGTCGTTTTAAGGAAAGGTCAGTTGTACTGTACGACAATTTTTCCAATTCATGTACACATATAAGCAAACAGCTTATACCTGATCTATGTGGTGATCGGATACATATCGTATCAATTAATAAGCTGTAGTTTTCCTGCTGGTAGGTTTTTTTTTTTCCAGGAAAGCAAATCAGTGAGACTAAGCATCCATGCACCGCTCGAAAACAGCTTTCACAGATCTATTTACGACAGCACAACCACAGAGTTTGGGTGCGAGTCAAAGCTCCATATGTACTCTGCTTCTGGTTTTGATCTTATAGTGGCTCAGATACACGGTGACACGTTTAATATTCAATCAACCGCAAGCGCTGAAGCACAGAAAGAGGGTTCAAGGTGATGAGAAAAACCTCTGAAACCTTAGAAGTGAAATAATTAAGCATTTACCTCCAGATTTCTCAGGACCCGAGGGAAGTAAACAGCAAGCAAACCTTTCTCAGCCGTCGGTTTATCCCAGTTACATTTTCTATCCGCTTTCCACGCTCTTCCTAGTGGCAACCTTCAGGTGAATCCCCAAACAGCTCCACAAGTCCTCTACAGCACCCCACAAGCCTGAAACGCTGCTTCCACATCACAGAGAGGTTCAGACTCCTCCACCCCATCCCCAGGGATCTAACAGACCATGATTAGTCTAGACTACAGCAGCCTTAGCGGCCAGGCTGAGACAGGCTAAAAACTGAAATTAAGCATTAAGACGAGGCAACTCCAGCCCAAAGGAGCTTCCCAGAGTCGGCAGCCATGGGTCAGGGTCACGGCTCTTCAACTACAGGGCAACGCCCTGCCCGTAAGGTACAAGACGGCTTCACGAACGGTACCAGCAGCACACTGGGGTGCTGCAGGACAGACAAGCAATGGGAGGCACCGCATCCCAGTACTCCCAAGCCTGGTGCTGGGTAGGAAGGAGACATTTATACCTCTTAACCCCAGAGACGGGTCAGGAAGAACAGTGCCCGAGCGTACCACCACCTCCCTACGCCCATGCACCTCATTCTGACCTTCCCTTTCCCAGCTTTCTACGATGCCCATGTCCTAGGTACAAGGGAGTGGGAATCAAAGCCTGGCTTTAGGTGTCTCCTGGGGAATGAAGGAGACAGAGATGAGCTGGTTAGAAGAGTCAAGTAGCCCCTAGGTTACCAGAACAGCCATGCCTGGTGCATACACATCAGATGGGTTATCCTGTTTAACGTCTACCTACCCTAAAGAGTATCTTCCTGCTCCTCCGTCCATCAAACACACTCAAGTCTCTCCATTTCACTAGCTCCGGCACTCATTTGACCTCTCAGCAAGCCAACTCCAGAACTGCACGTCGGGTTCCCGAGCTGAATCCCTACCGAGAGGTTAAAAAAAAGCCTCAGAGACAGCCCAAGGAAAGGTACGGGTAGATGGTATCATCCTTTTCAGCAGCAGCAGGTTGTCACATGCTGTTGTTCCATTAAACAGACAGTTAAGGAAATTGCGGACAATTGGACATTTCTGATTCTTCTAACATCTCAAAAATAAATGCACGTACTCGAGGAGTTCTGCTTCCCCTGTTGTGTGGTAATTTTCAGTAGCTCTTTTCATATCCTGTATAAGAGCAGAATGCCAAGAACATAAAGGCTTTCATTTGTGTTAACTGCAGTAGCAGCAGCTTTCCCTGAAACTGCAGCCACATCTTCCACCTTCACACGTTTTTTGTGACACTGGGATGTAGCACGGCCTCCCTCCCCCATCCCACCAGGAGAAAAAAGGATAGCAAATGCTGAATTTCAAAACTGGCAGATATTTAGTAAGCAAAATAATTCGGTAGCATTCTGAAAAGGAATTATCTAGCATGTACTTAAAGGAGAAACAAATGCAATTTGTGCAAGGATGACAACAGCCAGTAAATGCAGTAAAACTTCAGCTAGTGGCCAGCGAGCACGTGGCTCGTGAGCTCACATCAGCAAGGTCTTCCTGTAAGGATCCCCACACACTAGTTTTGAGAATTACCGAAAACACAAGCCTAATGCAAGCAGCACAAGGGAAAGGAGTTTGAGGTACTACTTCGAGTACCAATCTCACATCTTACTAGAAGGAAAGGACATGCAAGTTACCTCCTGCTTAAGCAATGCCAAAGTTTTGTGGGAAGGCATCTAGAGCTTCTGGAAAAGCACCAAAACAAAGGCCAACATGTACCAAAATCCCTAATGGTGAAGACTGGAGCGTCCACACCGTGTCCTGAAGCACCAGGTAAGTACTATTTCTAGCAGAAGCATCTCTAACCCAAACCAGCAGATACTTTAACCCCTGAAATCTTGAAGCCATTCGCAGAGTCACACTTCTCCACCCAATCAATACTTCTCAGGTATGGACCTGTCACCAGTACCCCCCAGTTAAGAACCAATAAATTTATCCTTGAAGGTTTTCTATGCAGCTTTTCATGCATTTAGATTCTTAAGAGGTGCATCGTACCTGCACCAACCACACTGTTCAGGGAGTGGCTGAAGGTCCAGCCAGGAGACCACCGTTATGGCCAGCTTGGCTGTCCAGTACACACACCTTCCTCTCCAAACTGCACAACAAGGGGAAACACAACGGGATCTGGAGCAAGATATCCTTGTGGGGAAGGGAAACAACACAGCTCTGCTTTGATTTATCTAGTCTCTGCAGACCCAGAGGAGAAAACAGACCCAAAAATCCAGGTATCAGATCATTCACCCCCAGCAGAAGAGTCCCTGTACAGTCTTCTTCCACGCAGAGCGGTCTTGGAAAGACAGTGCTACTTGAAGCCCTAGAATGGGGATGTTTTGGAGACAAGAGCTGCGTGGACCTTCTAGCAGTCACCATCAGGACTACTCACCCCGTGTCGCCCAGTAAAACATCAGCGCACTCTTTTCATCCAGCTGAAAAAACGAGACAGGAGTCGGTTTCCCACAGAAATATGGAATAAGAGTCCATCGAGCAAAGCACAAGAGTTGATGGCAGAAGACCTACAGGTAGGTAAGAAGCCTAGCTGACAACCAGAATGCACATCAGGATCGGCACGGTGGCACAGTCGCCAGATAGACTTAGCCCATACAGTGCTAATTGCCCAAGTAACGCTAATTCTTGTAAGACAGCTTGATCCCATCCCCCCCCCCCCCCCCAACAGGACATTTATAGAAACATAAAAAACCATGGAAAAGGCCTCATAGCGTACCACAAAAAATAAGGATCCATCGTTGCTCGAATGAAACCGCAAGGCTTACACTGGGTTTTTAGCAAGGAAATGGAAATCGTGCTGACATACAATTGTTCCACCCCCGTGTTCGCCTTCACACATTTCTTACAGGTCAACGTTAAAGAATTAAGTCTTGTTCAGCTAAACATCTGGTGGCTGTTGCTAGAGGAAACAGACTATCTGCAACATTTGAGCAAAAATAATGAGTTACATAAAAGCCAGACTGCATAAGCAAGAACAAGTGTTTTGCCAGTCTATGAATTTCAAACATTACATGAAACCCCACGTTTAATTCTCAGGTTAGAATACGATGGAGTGAAGCCGTACGCGTTACAAAAGTCATGAAGATTCGAGTTTTCTCTAAGTTTACGAGAATATTATCATGCTGTAGTGTAATTAACCTTCTAGCTAGCAGCTGTCCTGAAGATTTTCTGTAAACAGCAGAGACAGATGACTTACAGCTTCAAAAGTGGGCCAGTTCAGCTCTAGGCGTTTTCAGACTTACATCAAGTCACTACAAGCTGAAGAGTTAGAGAAGATGGTTTCAGGCATTAACTATTTGAGTTAGGGGCTCCCCATGCCTAGGGAAAGAATATTTTCCTACAGAAAAGGCTACAGAGCGCCTTTTCAGACACTGTCCTCTTTTCCTCCGGGTTTATCAGTGTTTGGAGACCAACACCCAACAGCTGAAGCTACGCTGCACTGAACAGGAGGAGCGATTTTGTGGAGAAAGTTGAGAAGGAGCTCTAGTGGCATCACCATTCGAGTCCCTAAGCCCAACTAGAAGCCTTATAAGATTACAGATTTTTTGATACAGGCTTTAGAGATCACGAAGTCCCACAAAGGAGAAGCAGCATTCCTAAGAACATCTCAAGCAGCATAGCTCTAATATACTGGAATTGCACTTCACATTATGTGCCTTTCTACAAATAGATATTGCTGTTCTTTGAGGAGAGCTTCAGCACTTAAATAATCCAGAAGCCTGATGGATGACTAATACAACCAGAAAGCTTCACATACAGAAGGATATTTTAGCTACCACACATCATCAGGACCGCTCTCAATACGTGGCCAAAGAACAGTGGAGGCACCTACAGCTTTCACTGCTGTCTCCCTCTTTTTGACATCATAGGTTCTGAGACTTTGGTTCCAGCTAGCTTCCTCCAGCACTGCCTGGAGAAGTCCACTCTGCAGTCAACCCCAATCCCTTAGCACAGTGTTCTCCTGTGCAAGCCACCATTGGCCCAGGTCTACCACAATACCGCTATGTACTCTATCTACTACTATGCAGAAAGCCACTCCAATGCACCACTTAGTGAGCGCAGTGGAGATGTAACACGTGAGCAACTGCGTAAGACAGGAATTTAACCATTTAACCACTGTTCATTTATGCTACCCAGGAAAAAAATCTGCTCCTAAAGCCAGATTCTTCAACCTGGATGTGGTTCACCAAGCACGCCGGAGAACGACATGGCAGAGTCCAGAGCTAACTCCTCACTCGCACGGACACCGCCTGATTCCGCAGCACAAAGGCAGGAGTAGAAGCACCTGGCACTGGTTTCACCGGAGCTGGGAAGAAATCAGGCCAGCGCACTTTGGCTCGGGGATCCTGACGCGGGGAACACACTGATGAAGACACAAATGTTCCTTGAACAAGTAATGACGTGAGTCGGGGTGCTAGCTTAGAGGAGTATGGGCAAGCAGAAGTCACGAAATGGGAAAAACAGAGTTTCTTTAAATATTAAATACACATAAAGATAAAAGCAGGCAGGAACGGGATACCAGCATAGGCAGCTTGGGAGCAAGATCCACGGCTGAGGCAGCGGCGCTTTTCAGTGTCTTGGAATTGGTAAAGAATTTCAGTAATGCATTATCAACTGCTACTGTATCAAAAAAAAAAAAAAAGACAGGATGGGTCTCCTCGTTGTATCGTTTAGCATTCATGCTGCCTAGGAGTCTGCTAAGAATCCACATCCTCGGGTGTAAGTGGCCAAACAGAAAATGAGAGGGGGAACAAATTAGACATAGTGAGCCAGATAGAAGCTTTGCCCAAGTGAAAAAACACGCTACAATCCCAAACCCCACAGAAACAGGTTGATCTGATTAAAAAAACCCAAACATTCCCAAGATCCCAGATGTCGTACGGGCAGGATGAAGAAAAACAAGCCAAAGGCTTCAAGTCACAAAAGAAACCCTCCACCACATCACATCAACAAAGCTTTAGACTTCAGGGGCTTTATCTTTAAGACGAAACAATATAAAATGAAGCACAGTCAGATGACTACAATTTCTGTTGGACTCATGCGGAGATATTAAAAGCACTGTACTGCACCAGTCGGAATTGCTCAAACTAAAGACTTCTCAAACAATTAATGGCACTCCTACTACTGGCACCAAAAAAAAAATAAATCGGTTTTAGGGGATGAAGCTGCAAACTAATTTGAGATACAATATCAAGTAAAATTGAAAACAGATTTTTCCTCCAGGCTGGAAACTACTGAAAGCTTGAAACCGTTGTCCATCCATCTACTCTCCCCCCCTCAGCTGAAATTACCAAAAGGCAAGAGCTCATTAAGCTTTCTACATACAAAATGCAAAAAGGAAATTACAATTCAGAAAGAATTTGTTTTGTCACATCATTTTGTCCAAAAGTAGAAACAGTATTCCCAAAGGATGATACACAATTTTGTTCCTAAACTAAATGCCCCAACTACTTCATCAGTATCACTTAGCCTGCGCTGGCTTATGTTTGAGCAGAAATGCAGTTTGGGGCCATAGATACGTTTCTTCACAAGTCCAGAAAGGGAAATCTAGTGCCAGTTTCACTCCTGCACCCAAGACACCCCCCTCCTGCCAAGCAGAGGCTTTCACTGGTCATCACTTATCAAATCAAAACACTTGCTTTTTTGTTTACTTTCATCACTATTGCCCATTTCATGAAATTAAGGTATCTCTCCACACCGGAGTCAGTCACTCACCTACAAACGTTATTCCCTTCAATTTCTCTGTTCTGGAGGGGAAAATTTCCCCAACACCTTCAGTTTTGAGTTTTCTGCTCGTTTCAGAGGCCAGCTGTAATAGAACAGGCAACCTAGCCCATATTTCACTTGTCACACTGGAACAAATGCTTAAATACAGGGCACATCAACTCTCCTCCTGGTAACAAAGCATTTCTGGAGAAGCTTCAGTTCACCACTAAAGACTTTGGACTCTCCCTGACTTTAATCCTACCCAGTTTCCTTGTTGGAGACATTCATCTCTGACAAGGAGCACTGCAGCTACCTACTTCTCAGCTCAACGCATACGTTTCTAAAAATAAAGCCAGGGAGAGTAAATCAGGGATGCAAGTTCCCAGAGAAGTTACCTCAGGTGAAAAATGCTGACAAAATTGAGAGGGAAAAAAAAAAAATTAAAATGGAAACAAGGAATAAGAATTGAACAACTTGCATTGGGGTCTCTAAGCATCCTTCCACAGGCTTGACAGATATTTCACATACCCTGGTTATAAGTTACTGGATTTTATAGTGTCTTCCCTTGTATATGGTTATTTTTGGTTCTTTTAGGAAGGAATATTTGAATTCTATGCTAAGATGCTCCAGAATATCAAGCCACATGACACTCACCACACGTTTGGTAACTCACTTCTTACGTTTGTTATCTGAAATCACAGGGTAGCAAGTGCTGGGGCACAGGAGCAGCAGAGCAGCCAGCCAGTCATATCTGTAGTCAATCTGGAAAAGAAGAAAGGGCATTTTTAGAAAGTCTTAATGCAACAGTTCATACAAGCAACTTCCAATCTTGCTTTATTCTGCTAAGGAAGAAAAGGGAAAAAAAAAAAAAAATACCGTGGATGAAACAGAGCCAAACACCATTTCTTACAGGAAAATCTAGTATTTCTCCTTACCCCACGTCAGGGCAAACTAATAGCTTTCAGTGCAGTAACATGAATTTTAGTTCAGAAGATGACAGCATTTTCTTAAAATATAGATGTTTCTTGCTCTTCAGTAATTTTGGGTTTTGTTTTTTGGTAAACTCCATTTCCCCACCTTGGGAAACAGGTTCCCGAACCTGGACTCCTGTGACGCAGCATCCCTAGGCTGGCTCCACCTCCTGCGATGCTCCAGGCTCTCTGGTCAGAGCGAAGCACGAGGCTTTTTTTTTTTGTTTGTGCCTTTTTCATCATAAATAACACCCTCCAGAGCATATAGCCATAGGGCAGAACAGGGCCCAAACACCAATTTCTGAGAGGGAACGCGCTGTAACAGGGAACTGAAGGTCAAACCAAAATGAAACCATTTCTGGTCACACTGGGTAGAGTTTTCCAGAGACGCACTGTTCCGCATTCACGACTTGGGCATTTAACTTCCTTCCAAAGAAAACACATGGATTCTTCTAATAAAAATTAAAATTTTTAAAAAAGCAACTTTAAGTTCTGAGCAGCTTTGAGCATCATCTAGAAGACAAGTTCTTCCGACACACTGAAATACCACGTTAGACTCCCATACAGGGTATAAGCAACCAGGCTCCCCAGTGCCTCACGGGCACTCAAAGCCTACACCTATGCTAACACTTTTATCCTTATTTTCTTAACTATTACAGCAGTGGTAGAAGTTCAAGGGTCCATGCTAACCTCTCAAACTGCTTGTTCTGTAGGCGCACGAGGGGAAAACAATGGTCACTCTGCCCTGACCACACACAGCAGAAGGAAACCCTGTACCAGAGAACTTTTTTGCTTTCTCCAACATCAAGCCCAAGGTAGACTGAAGTCACCATCGCTGCGCTGCCAAGAGACGCCGCTTTGACTGAAGTGCGCAGGAATTTGGTCTACCTCTGCCCTGTACTTTCATAAACTTGTTGTCAGGCCAGCCCAAGTCATATACGTGCTTTTCCAATGTCGTTCATGATTTCTGTCCTCAAGAAGCTACGAGGATTGCTCAATGGCATTGTAAGAGACTTCAAAAGCCTCCACGAGCTCACAACAGCTGTCTTAATTAATCCTCATCTACAATTATCCAGCACCAGCTCCTGAATGAAGCCAACCACCGGGGTGAGGAACACACACCGCCGCTCCACAGCTTCAGTGTACAAGCGGGGAGTGACACCCATTCCTCTAAAATGAAAAGGTGTGAGGTAGTTGAATGTATCCCCAAATATTAAATTTATTGCAAAGCATTTAAGGCAAGCTTTTGTTCTACTTGAGACTAAAGTTGCTGCAAGTTATTTGACCGGGTCAAAGGCTGCAGCAAGGAAGAACCAGCCAAACTTGTACCAAATAAAACCCTACAAGAAAAAGAAAATGCAAGCACCTATATTCTCAAAGAAGGATTGCAGCTTTATTTAGTTACTTGACATCGCAACCCTGAAAGCACTCTTGGGCAAGGAATAGGAGTATCTCATTAACATGGCTGTCCACATATTTAAATGCTGAACACCCTTTAACCCGGTGAAGCTTGCTCTTTTGCCGCGTTGAACGCACCCCAGTTAAACTTAGAAGGAAAAACAAAAGTTGTGCATAAAAATTCCAAAATTGGGTTTATCGGCCAGAAAGCGCCTCAGTTTCTTTACATAAATACCAACCTCCGGCTAGAGGTGGCATCTCCAAACAAGGAAGCTAAATGGAAGAGTCTGTTTATAACCCACTCCATGGTACAAGGATTTACTTCAGGAATAAAAGTAAATAAATCATCTCATGCAATCCTAAGGTTCAGGTTTGAACCAGGGGTTAGGTATTGTTCACGTTCTGCTCGAGGAATGAGACAACAGGAGCGTTAGGGAGGAGTCAAAGTGTAGCGTGAGAAAATCCGCCGTGCTGGTCAGCTTCTGCTACTTCCTACTGGCAAGGCCAGGTGAAAAAAAACCCCATCCTCACCTCATACAAAACATTTACGGAGAGATCTTTCGACCTGCAGCACAGCAAACACAACTCTTCCCATGTTCACGTGGATGGGACTCCAGCATTCTGAGAGCACCAGAGGTTCAAAAGGCAGAGCTCATTTTCCATCCTTTCCCTGGCCGTACACCGGTGGTGCTGGGCTCACCCAGAAATCCCACCCGGTAGCAAGATGGCTCAAGCAAATCACAGCACGATGGACCCCAGAGTAACGAGAGGATTCAGCTCGTGACTACAGCACATGTTAAACCCGGCCCAGAAGACAGGAACCTTGTTTAGCTGCAAGTGTGGCATGATAATGAAAGCTACCTCCTGCAGCAAGAAAAAGCAATGGTTAACAAGCAAGAATATGTGGACAACCCAGTTGGAGCACTAGTTGATCATGGTAACGAGCTCCAGTCTTTCCTTTTCAAGAAGGCCTCACTGCCCAAAGCCTAACATTATGCAGGATCATTGAGTGGTTTGGGTTGGAAGGGACCTCAAAGCCCATCTAGTTCCAAACCCCCTGCCATGGGCAGGGACACCCTCCACTAGCCCAGGTTGCCCAAAGCCCCATCCAACCTGGCCTTGAACGCTGCCAGGGAGCCAGGGGCAGCCACAGCTTCTCTGGGCAACCTGGCCAGGGCCTCAGCACCCTCACAGGGAAGAATTTCTTCCTCAGATCTCATCTCAATCTCCCCTCCTTCAGCTTACAGCCATTACTCCTTGTCCAGGGGACCACATCCCTTCTTGAAAGGAAGACTAAGGAGGCTGCAAGAGCTGCCATGGAAGGAAGAATGACAATGAAAGAGATAGTCCAAAACCACAAATAGCAAGAAAGACCCTTTCTAGCTTTTGACAGATAATTAAACTTTTTTTTTTGTGTTTAATTAATACCTCCAGACACCAAACCCATTTCCTGTGACATCTTGATGGTGCTAGCTAGGCCTTTAGCTTGGAGATGTGTATCTCAGCTTGAACTCAATAGACCTCGGCTTTGTACGACCATGCAGACATAACGCAGAATCCTTTGATTCTAAAGAATCCTCTGCTTCCTATCAGACAACTCGCTTCAGGAAGGAGAGTTATGTATTTTACAGAATGCCAAAACCAGAAGGATACGAAGCATTTGGGGGCGTGGAGCTGGGCACGGTTGGGTCCCATGCACCTGTATTCCGGACACGCTCCTCTGCATCGCGTGACATAACCTTGGCAAAGCCGCCTCTTCTCAGCACACTGCCAACAAGCAGCGCTTCTGTTCAGCCCTCGACGGCTGCAATATTCAGAAAAACACCATCACATTGGCTGGAGAAGCCCCACAGACGCCCAAAACCTCTTCCAGCTGTCAGAGAGAGAGAGAACAAGACTACACCAGAAGCTTTAAGCCTCACTAGATGTTTTTCCCCACTACTTTTCAAAGCAAGGAGCAGATGAGAAGCTTGTTTCAGTTTCAGAGCAAAAACTAACGTCCCTGAGGGCAGCTTGTGAAGAGATGATATTTGCTACCTTAGAGTACACAACCAGGTCTTTCATCTCCTCCGGAGGCCGGGCTAATCTGTGCCAGCCTAAACCGAGACACAAGATTTCCGAGGCACAGCGCTTGAAAGTTCGGGGTATACCACAGACACTTTTTGGCTCCCGGAGGAGGACATTGCTTCTGCCGCAGCAGGGAAGATGACTCTACAAACCCATTCCTTATTAGCTCTCTTGGGAAGCTGGTACACAGACAGTTTTTGGATCTTTTGTACTTCGGCTCATTATTATTTTATTACCAGTTAGCAGCACAAAACTCTGGGTAATACTTAAAAAAAACTTGTCATCTTTAAGCTTGAGGCATTTATAGTGTTACCAAATTAAAGCATGGAAACGATATTAAAATTCCAACCTAATGGACACTGTCCTACTCCAAAGTCTTCACGTTGTCCAGCATGGCAAAAGAGGTAAGAGAGCTCCTGATGGCATTAGATGATGAAACAAAACCTCAAGAGCAAACAAAATGCTCCAGCACTCGCATGGAGCTCCAACAGTGAGAACTTTGCTTAGCAGCAAACAGAATGTGTAGCTGTCCAGAAACAAGTGCCTTATTTGAAGAAGGGACCCATCAGACCTGGATCAACAAACGTTCGGGTGAGTAGATTTTCAACCAAAGCGTTCCACACCCATATGAAAAAATAAGGTGTCTCTGGACCATTTCTCGTGTGCAGGAAAGTCTTTTCAGGAGATCTCATCACTGTCAGACAGTTTTGGCATAAACCTTTAAATGTATTTCTGTTCCAAGACAAATATATTATCATTCAAAAGCCTCATCTAGAAAAAGGAAACCCAGCAGAGCATTTTTATGTATTAAATCCTCACCTCAAACAAACTCCCAAAGAAAAGTCTGCCTAATGGTTAAAAAAAAAAAAAAAAAATCGGTGAATAGATGAGTTTGTAGCACAAAACATCCCTCTCCTGTTCTGCCAACACATAAGGAACAGCTCTTCAGGGGATAATGAAAGTATCAGGATGACAACTCAGAAAGTCCAGCAAATTTAAGCTGCACGTTGCATGAAAGTAAGAGGAGGGGGTGAGTCCCCGTCTTCAGCTTCAGTCAGACAAGAGCAGCTAGAACGTATCACCTGCACCTCCACCCATATACTGCTCTGGTTGCTCACCAGAAACCACTAACAGCTGAACCAGAGGTGAACCAAAGAATACAGCCCACCTAGCTTCACCTCCAGCTTGAAACAGCAGCCATAAGCAGATGCCTGAGAGAGGGAAAGAAGAGGGTAAGCAAACATAACTTCTCCATGCACTCTTCCACCTCCATTGGTTTTTATTTCCAGGCCTTCAGGAACACTCTCTGCAGCCTCTTCATGAGCTCATCCAGTTTCTCTCCAAACTTGCCCAAACTTTTCGTAGCCACAACAGCCCTTGGCTAGTTCAACAAGTCTACTATTCACAACGTCCTCCTGCTTCTTCTGAGCCCACCTCCTGTTAGCTCCATCTGATCCTCCCCAAGTCTCACAGCAGAAGTAGTCGATCCTCCTCCCACATCCACCACTGATTTTGTTGACCTGACCTAACCCACTGCTGACCCTTTAATATTAGCTAGACATAAATAACCACTTCTTGTCAGAAGGCCAAGAGTAAGAGACTAACTTTGATTGCATAGACTAAATAAGCATTATGTGCCAACTAGCTGTGAATAAATAAGCAGTATTATCTGTCAATTATCAGTAAATTTTAAAACCTTTGTCTAGTGGACAGCAGAGCAGCAGTGAAGCAGACAGAACCCAAACTACACGTCAGGGCTGCCTGCCCTCAAAACATAGAAAGTAGCAGCGTTAAATGGGGAAAGCCATACCTTGTTGGGTAGATTTTGCTGTCTTTTTGCCAAAACCAAATATGTTCAGCACCTGGTAAAGAGCTGGGCAGAAAGCTGAATGCCTCAACAATTGCACTTGAAGCAAAGCTCCTGCTTGGACTCAGTAATTTGCAAATTCCTTCCTGAATACACCGCAACGCTGACATCTACATTCATTCTGCTCAACTGGAGAAAGAGAGAGTCAGCTTTTATTCTGGCACTGTACTTGGGCACTGCTCAGAACAGTATTTATCGTCTGACACCTAGGTAAAAAAAAAAATAAAAATACTGCTGCTTGCAAAAACCACTTGATATCTCTCAATTCCCTTAACTCATGAGTAGCCCACACATTTCAAACGTAGCAAGGGAATACTGCAGGCAGGTCTAGATCTCAATTTTGCCTTTACAAAAGCAGAACAGCAAACAAAACTGAGTTATTTAGCAGCATGCCTAGCTGCAATCTCTGTGTGTGTGAAGGTTTGACATTCCCAGCAAGCCGCTGAAAGCTGCATGTACTTCTAATGCATAACAGGTAGCCTATGTTTTGTTAACAGCAAAATATTGAAGACTTCAAAACTGATAACAGTGGTCTTTGTGATGAAAGGGAACAGAATAGTGCCTCAAGTAAGACAAGGAGACTACAAAATTTAGAGAAAACACGTGGGCAACTTCAGATAGGGTCTACTCGCAACACATGAATGTCATGAAATGAAATTCTTTCAATCTTTTGACTCATCTGGAACAGAGTCCTGCTTATTCTAAACTAAAATTCTTTATATAAAAAGTTTTCACTGCCTATACTTAGTGAGACATTACCAACATGAAGCTAGACTACCTGTTTCCAGCAGTGAGCAATCATTTGCTATGACGTGGTTCAATGACATCTCAGGCTGAGCACGAGAAAATTTACAGTCCCGCCGAGGATGCTCACAAAAGGTAACTATATTCATGGAAGGGTTTGGGTGGGAAGGGACCTCAAAGCCCATCTAGTCCCACCCCCTGCCATGGGCAGGGACACCCTCCACTGGCCCAGGTTGCCCAAAGCCCCATCCAACCTGGCCTTGAACACTGCCAGGGAGCCAGGGGCAGCCACAGCTTCTCTGGGCAACCTGTGCCAGGGCCTCACCACCCTCAGCATAAAAAAAAAAAAAAAAAAAGAAATTATCCTTTCGATGCTAGCCTCCACTCCTGAAACCCTGACCTGTTTGATACAGCCTCCAAAGCTTGAAACTCAAACTGGGAAAGCCCACCCAAGGAGTATTTTCCTTTTCACTTCCAGATGATTTAACCTTTCCTCCCGCACCCCCCAACAGCTGCAGATACTGTGCAAGGAACAGTAGCCTGGAAGAAAGATAGAGTGTGGCTCTGGGAAAAAACAAGCACACATCTTAACATGAAACAGCTGCTTTTTACTCTTTTGTACGGCAGAGCGAAGAAAGAGAGCTTCGCCTTTGGCTTCCCCCGAAACGAGAGCAGAGGGTACCAACGAAACAGCACCGGGTAACCGTCTGGGTGCCACAAGTTCAGAGAGGACTGAAACAGAGCATCCACCTTGATTAAACATTGAGTTATGATAAATATTTAAAAGGGGGATTTTGAACTCTCACTACCTTACCAAAAAGAAGCTTTAAGGAACACTGATTGCCATCTCTTCAGTGCCTCCACACAGCTCTCGTTCACCTTACACCTTACTCCAAAACACACAGTACCTGGATCACGCCTGCATATTGCTATCATCACGGTGCACTTTGCTCATATTTTGGATTATTTTTTTCTTCCTTTTCAAGGATCCGTTTATGGGCTACGTGAGTCACAGCTGATATTCTTCTAGCATCTGCACAAGGAACATTTCCACTCCCAGTCCCTCTGGGAGGAGAGGTACACCCCTCCTAAGTCAAGTCTAAAAGAAGCCCCAAATGGCATTTGTCTTGTTAGAGACAGTCAAATTCACGCTCCCAGGTTGCAATCCCAGCCTGGATCACGCAATAACACTTTAAAAAAAAATTTTAAAAATCCCATCTAGTCCAAGGAGTTTTCTTGCAAGATCCCTTTGATTCACATCTGAAGATCAGTTTCTTCAGTTCTTCATAGGCTTTTGAAGAAAAGGGTAACCAAGCTCTGTTAGAGAGCACTCACGTCTCCTGGCCTTCACAGCAAACATAATCTGCTCGACATTCCCCACTTGCTACATCGGTTTACTAAATCATTAACAGACTCTTAATTTAATGCTCTTTAGACTAGCCTGCTCAGCTGATACTCCTCCTCAAGCTTAAGCACAAGTTAGTAACCCAAATGCAGGTATTTAAGAACCTTTTTCCCCACCCGACAGGGTCAGAAAGCTTGCAACATCCTCGGATGACACCACCAGCCCTCTGAAGAGAAGAGGTGGCATTTTCCAAAAAACCCCTCTCATCTCCATTCATCGAGGCCTGTGCTGCTCCTCAAGAGTTTTTGTAGGCTTTAACCAGAATCTGCAAAGAAGCTCTCTCTCCTGGTGGTTCTCCTCCACATGTGAACCCCATTTAGGGGAGACCAACAATCCACGTGTGCCTCAAAAGTTGGGAAGATGCTTGCAGTCTGAAACTTGCACCAGGATGAAAAAGATCTTTGAAGGAAAACCCAAGCGTGTTCTCTGTAAGATAGAGCAACCAAAGAGCTGCAGTAACCCCCAGCAGGAATTCCTGCCGGTGCTTATCAGACCCACTCGTGAACAAGTTTAACTCATTATAGCAACAGGAGAAAACCAACCCAACAATACCTGGAGAGCTTTGTGCCAGGTTAGAGAGTCAGGCCAGCTCCGGAACAGGTTTGACAAGCACCAGCAGCAGTACATGGGAAAGGCAGGACCAAAACCTCCCCTTTTGGGCACAGCAGTTACCACCACAGCCTTACAAGCTTTTAACACTCCACAACAGGATGTTTCAATACTAAGCAAGGCATCGAAACACCAAGTTTCACGTTTAGGTACAAAACTACACGAACAGCTCCTCAACAGTGCTAAAAAGACTGCTGGCTTAGTAGTCCAGTTTCCAATTTTTAGCAGGCACGGATCAGCAAGCTAAGAAACTAAAAAAGCAATCCGCAGTTGGTCAGCCATGACACGAACACAATCAAAACAGCACCGGTAAGTGTTGCAATCATCACTATATACACTTCATGTAATTAGTATGACACAGAGCAGGACATTAATATGTGCCTGCTTCACTCGTCATTGTGCCTGCCCAGTTCTGGGCTATCAGCCGATCGCCGCCTGCAAAGGAACGCCCGGCTGCTTGCTGGTCACCATCCCACGCTAGAAAAGCTGAAGAGAAGCATTATGAACACCTCCTCCAACTTTCTGCATAAAAAAGGTGGAATTTTAAAATTTTTTTCCCTTTTAAAGGGACCAAGAACTTCATGTTCAATTACTTTCTTCATCCTTTATTTCTAATTTTTTTTATCTGCCTAGTTTCCGTTTCTACCTATCCCACCCTGAAAGGCTTTTACACGTAAGCCGCAGTACGTTGTACAGCGAGTCTCCTTTGAGTATGTACAACCTGGGAGACCTGTATGTACAGCATGCTGAGAAACACTGAGATGCTCCTTCCAGTAAATATCTGTAAGCCACCTTCCAGAGCCCTTCAGAAATATTGCCTCCCCAGCCTGCCCCAATACTCTGAAAAAGCGGGGGGGGGTCATAAAGTTGAAATAATTGAGATGAGAAATGCCCTCCTGCTATTCTGTCTCACCCGCGATGATGGCAGATGTTACAGGGAGCGGTAAGCTTCTGCAGTCTGCTCCAGCATCCACAACAGCTGGATTACAGATGTTAGCATGGGCACACCTGCCCAGTCCTATCAGCATTCATTTTATGGACCTGCTGACCACGGGTTTGTCTAACCACTTTTTGAACGCATCTAAACCATCAGCTTCCACAAACTCCTAGAACAACAAGATCCAGAAGTTTGTTGCCGGCTTTTTACAGAAATGCTTCCAATCCTAAGAGTCTCAGACATTTTAGACTCCCCAGGACAGGCAGCTGCTCCACTGCCTTCAACTCAACCGCCCTTCTCTGTATGTTTTCCAACTCTGCTGAAGACGCAATGACCAGAAACGCACAACGCAATAGAGGTAGTCACACGCTCGCCTATTGAAATTCACTCAGCATATTACTCAACGACCCTAGTCATTAATCAGATTAATATTTCAGCCGTCCACAAAAACAAAACAATGTGTACTACCTGTAATAAGCAAGAGACCCGTGTGCCAACAATAACCGAGTCAATGCCAGGGAGATAAATCCTGACGGTCCCAAGCCATGCCCATACCAAACAATAAGGGCTTTGCCCACTCACCTGCAAAGAGTTTCTTTCACAAGCCAAAAAAAACCCCACACCACTCACTGCGCTCTTAAACATCAGCAAGCGTGGCAGACACTTGAAATTCCTGTTTGACTTCCCAGCGACAACTTTTCCCATTCAGCTGGCAGCGCGCTACCAACTTCAGAGAAGTTTGGTGTTTTTCGAGGATGGCAGATGATCTCCAGAAACCTAATTACACATTGAAGGCATCTTCGTTACACTCATAGGATGAATTATGTATTTAATTAGAAGCAGCCTTAACGAAAAGCTGCTGAAGTTGAACATGGAGAATAAGTCTCACTTCACACGAGGAGGCAAACCCACACAATAAAGCAGATGCCAGAACCGTCCACCTCTGTGCACCATCTCACACGCTCTAAAAACTTCCCCCAAAAAGCTGGGGTGAAGTGCTATTTCGTACGGATAAACTGAACCTTACCTCAAGGGCAAACATTACCATTCACAGAGTTAGGAAATTGCATCTGTATGAAGTCACTTTGATTCAACTTCCGCTTTCAATCTTCAGCGTAGCTGTCAATTTGAAACATTCACTACCAAGTAATCTGCCCTACCCACCAAGTCGCATCTGTCTTCTTTGAAGCCTCACTACCCACCAGTGAGGATCGCTTTGTACCAGTAGATCACCTGTAGACCTTGTGAACTGCATTCAGGTACGGAGTTAATCACTGCCAACAGCGATACTGGAAGCATCAGCCGGTGATCCAGCACAAAAAGTTCTTTGACATCACCGAGCCCCAAAGCTCTGCCCACCATAGAAAAGCAGCCTTTACGTTTTGATATAGACACAAATAGAAGAAGTCTTTGTAGCACAAGGTCGTACCTAGCTTGCTAGAAGACTAAATTTAGCCACCTGTGCCTCAGGCAAATCTATTAGTTAGGGCAAGCTTGGATACTGGTGTTGAGCACCGGTCCAAGGGTAAAGCCCTTGGAAGACTTGACTCCATTTAATTGCAAATGATCTCAAAGCTATTAATGGGGAGCCCGATATCAACTCATCAAAGAGGAGATGTATTTGAATACCACACAGAACTAGCATCAGGACACCGCGCTCCTGTTTTAAGGGTGGTTTGCTCAAGCGGTGTAAACGATTACTACGTTCAACGTTTGAGTCGGTAAGAGAGGAGCTCAGGAAGACTTAACAGATGGGGTTTCAGCACAAGTGTATTTTAGAACACCTCCTTAGCAAGCACATTTCCTACTCTGACACGCCTCGCGGTACAGTTCTAACACGCTATAGAAGAGCGGATCAACGAGAACACGGGGATTATTCCAAGCTTTTGTAAATGTTAGAGACTGATTGAACAGTTTGTGAAGACAAGCCCCGGTTTACCAAAAGGTGTCACAGAGAACAGCTTTGTCAAACATTTAATAGTTTTCCAAGCCAAAAAGACATGCTGACTCAGATTCTTCAGCTGTGTTGGGTCTGAGGATTGGTATCAGGCACGAGCCCACAGAAGGAACACAGTGCTCAACTGAGGTTTGACATCGAGGATTGCAGCAAGCATTCAACAGAAGCTACCCATGGGGGAAAAAAAGAAAAGTTAATTTGGTCTCAAGACAGCACTGAGGAATATCCACATTATCTGCCTCAGCCCTGCTTCAGAGACCCTGAAGAACCTATTTTGGTGCAAGAAACCCAAACAGGAGTATTAACTCAATCACACAAACAAAACTAGGATTACCGAGATGACTGCGCCAAGTCCAAATGAGCACAAGGTTTCTTGCACTAAATGTTGAGTATATACGGCCCAGCCAGACACCACAGTCTCACTCCATCCCCTCCAGTCTCTGCGAACAGACGGTAACAGGCCTGAACATCTGACGGTCACCCCACACGTAGCTGCTCTTATGCCCAAACCTGCCCCTGCGGCATCCCCAGCCGGGAGGACCCTGAGACCTCCGAGTCCCCCAGCCTACACGCTGCCAGCCAAAACCCCGAGCCATCGCCACAGCGGCCGACAAGTTACCCCCAAACCCCTGTCTTCAATCACGTTGTTTCCTTAATGTCGAAACGCTCAGTTTTCTGTGGCGACCAGAAAGAACAGAACAAGTGGTTCCAAAACACCACGCTCCCCATCATAGATCTTGACGAGTGAAGGCACTCTGGCACGCGCAGTAACTACTAACATTTAGAAATGATAAAAAACACCGAGTACCAGTGCTGTATCCAGTAAATCTAGACAAAAACAAAGGACTGCGTATTGGTTTGGAGCCTAATACCAGTTCTGGATCTTAACCACCAAATAACATAAATTTCAGCAGAAAGATTCTTCCCGCAGAAGCGGAGCACAGCCTAAGTATGATTTACCACCACTGGTGTTGCATCTATCACCAGTAAAACTGAAGCCTGAGCGCTGCCAACACTGCACAGAACTTTTTCAGAATTAGAAACCTGTCAAAACCTTTCCAAACAGAGGACAGCTGGGAAGCAGTATCGGATGCCAAGGTGGCTGCAGGCCTGATCTCAGCTGCAGGATGATCATCCAGAGAATCTGAGGACCTCTAAACCATCTAACCTGGCACCGATGCTAAGCCAGCTGAGGTAGTCCGTGGCTAGCAAAGCAGGACTGCAACCAGGGAGCAAACATCGGTCAGGGTGGGGAAAAACCTCGCTACCTGGTGGACGCACACATGGCACGTATTGTGGAAGGGTTTATTTCCATCTAAGAAGTTACTTAACGCATATGTCGCCCCAATCCCTCCCTCCCAGTACAAACCAGCGTGGCGTTACCTGCTACTACAGCCCTGCCAAAAAGCGACAGCAAGAACGAGTCTTCGTGAGTCTTCATAAAGGTGAAGCCTTTGAAGTCTAACTTGGACTTGAGAAGAGATAACTACAAAGTACGTGGTCTCTGCTTCATTAAAATAAGATGGTACAGGTTCTTAAGTTTCTTTTGTTCATTGAAACTTGTTCTTTTAAGATCCAGGAAATAAAAACAAGCTGTAGAAACCAGCCTTGCACGTTACAAAGGAAGACAGTTACAATGTACCTAAGGACAGACAAGACTAGCCAAAACCAGGGTTGCTACAGCATTTACAAATAAGAAACTTGTACCAAACTTCATAAAAGCTGAATTTGTTTCATTACACTTGCCAGAATTGGCTCTGCCAATGGAACAATATTATAAGCCGTATTTTAGGGGACGACTTCTTATTTAGTTTTAATAAATCTAAATAAGCAGAAGTCAGGTGTACAAGGAATTTTGAGTCACAAGGACTTACTGGGTCTTCCAGCTTTCGTTCCAAGACGCTCGAGATTGCTACACTTCAGAAACCCACCTAAAGAATTTTATCCAAGAGTAGTAACAACTCAATTGATACACCCCTCCTTGCTATGAGGAAGACTAGACAGATGCAGACAGATTTCCTTCAAGTCATTTTTTCCTGTAGCGTGCTCCCCATTAACGTGGAGGAAGAAAAACGACCGCATCTGAATCTGCCCTCTGATTTACAACTCAGGAGCAAACATGCAGCAGCTAGCAAAGCAACACCGAGTTCGCTTTGTTATTTCTACAAACAAGATGCTACCCTAATTACGGGTGTAACAAAGATAGGTATTTAAGAAAAAAAACCTAAAATGCAGATGTCAACCTCCTAAGCACAGAAGATTTTCTGCTACATTAGATAAGTTATGAACTGAGCTGCATAGCAAATCGCTAAGATGGAAGTGATCGTATTTTGCAACGTCAAATAAATAGCTTCAAGAAACACATACTTCAGCCTGATTGGCCTCACAGAGCTCAAGCAGGTTTCTCCTACAACTTAACTAACCCGGCTTCAGCGCTAAAGTACAGCGATTCCTTGTGGGGTAGCTCTATAGAAAGCAGGTATTCCAGAGTTTTCTTAGCATCATCACAAACTGCATGAAGTCACCAAGCTTTATCAACAGACTTTAAAACATGTACATAGGACAGCAGCTACTCAGGATATTTAATAAATGACGCGGCCTCCCCTAACGTACCATGCGCAATATGGCCGGCTCATTTACGGAAACGCGACAGCTTCAGAAAAAAAACGACGGCAGATGCAGGTCTGCAAAAAAACCCCTTTCACTTCTTTGTAAACAGCCGCAATTTTCCCAGCCTAAAGGAATGTCATAATATAATCATCACCATAATAATAATAAAAAAAAAGGATGAGGATAGCAGACAGGAAAACAGTTCTCCCACCTCACCACCGAATACCCCCAATTCCTGCGTTAAATGCTAGGAGTAGCAGATCCAAGCTACTCAATTGTCTTCCACACAGCAGAAACTGTCAGGCTAATCTTCAGGGTAGAAGTTGCTGTCAACCCTTCAGACTATTAAGTTATTATCCAGAAGAGATTTGCTCACAGATGAGCAAACCAAAACAGAAGATTCAGACAGGTAAGAGACACCTATCCATTTTGGAAGATGAGCTGCTCTAAATAGATCTTACGGGAAGGAATAACGTATGAAAAGCCAGGAGAAAATGGTGGTAATCTCACACCGATTGAGTCTCGTTGGTTTTGCCAACTTCTAGAAACAAGTGGTCTTCTTTTAAAAGGTAGGTAGTGCCTGATGAACCAGAAATCAGACAGGTATTTTAGCAAGGAGTTAAAAAACCTCCACTCTCTATCTGGGGGGGAAAAAAAAAAAAAAAAAAAAAAGGTCTAGGGGGATTTAGTATGGCATACAGTGATCAAGGAGGCACAACAAGTCTCCGTAGAATCACAGGCTGGCTTGGATTGGAAGGGATCTTGAAGACCATCTAGTCCCAACCCCTGCCATGGGACACCCTCCACTAGCCCAGGTTGCCCAAAGCCCCATCCAACCTGGCCTTGAACACTGCCAGGGAGCCAGGGCCTCACCATTCTCATCATAAAAAGTTCTTATTTCCAATCTAAAACTCCTGTCTTTCAGTTTGAAACCATTGCTGCTTCTCCTGTCACTGCAGGCCCTGATAAAACATCTCCTCTCTCTCTCTCTCTCTCATAAGCCCCCTTTGTATATTGAAAGGCCACAATAACTTCTCCCTGGAGCCTTCTCTTTTGTCCAGGTTGAACAGCCCCAACTCTCTCAGCCTGTCTTCATAGCAGAGGTGCTCCAGCCCTCTGATCACTTTGTGGCCTCCTCTGGACTTGCTCCAACAGGTCCATGTCTTTCTTGCACTGAGGACCCCAGAGCTGGACACAGTACTCCAGGTAGGGTCTCACCAGAGCGAGTAGAGGGGGAGCATCACCTCCTTCAAGGCGATTCCTTTGCATCCTGCACACCGTGCTTTCCATGCTGGCATTTCAGCCACTGTAGACCGAAGCCTTCAGTCATCTTATCTCTCTGCAGGCCACGGTGACCACTGCCGTAATTTCATCAAAACCAGGAACTTCGCAGGACTCCAAAAGTATATCTTCAGTGACTTCAGTTTGTGCAGGAACACGCCATGAAATAACACAGGGAAGGAGCCACTGCCTGTGGTCTGCAAAGCTACGGCTAGCACATGACGGAGGGAAGTTTCTGGAGGCGAAATTCAGGCTGAGAATAGGAAGGCAATGACCAAGAATTGCGTGACAGCATCTCAAAGAATTGCTCCCACACTCAGACTTGGATTCATTAGGAATTTAGAAGATCTTTGGACAACTGGAAGCCTGTACAAGAACAAGGACTGAATTAGCCAAAATAGCACCCGGACACTGGCACTTGCAATCAAGATCGAAGACTCCTCTGACACTTCAGAAGAAGAGCAGAGAAAGCCAGCAGATACAGAAGAGCATGTATCTGAGGATGACACATCTTCTTTGGGGAAAAACTGATTCATAAGAACTTCACTTCCTCAAAACCCCCTACAGATGGAACAAGAATTAGGCATGTAAAAATCAGAAGCCAGAAAAAAAAGAAAAATCAATACAAGTAAAATAAGATGGAAAGACAAAAAAAAAATCAAGGCACAAGTGCGTTTCTACACAAGTGCTGGAAGTCTAGAAGATAGACAAACTCAAAAGTCTGTTTTTAAAGTGATAATATGGATGTAGCGGTCTCATTCAAGACACAGTGGTGGGCAGACGAGTCAATGGGACGTTCAAAGTATACGAGGACTAAGCAAGCTTTTAGAGGATCTCAGCTTTTAGCATCCACCACCATTTGAGCAATCAAAGTTGACTGCGTCAGCAAGAAACACTCTGTAAATCAAAATTCCACCTTTAAACTGAAAAAATATAGTCTCAGCCACCCAAGCAGCGATAGCAGCTGTCACGCTGTCACCAGAGGGTTGTACAGGCAGGAAACACGGCATAACGTAGAGACTTCAAATGTCTCCGCGTAAACTGTGCAAGTGTCTGGTCAATATATAGTGCCAAGACTAAGTTCTTAAATAGCATAAAGCGACTTCTCTCCAGCAGCGGATGAGGGAAGCTGTAATTCCTGCCTTCACCTTGAACAGCAGCTGCAGTATTGGTGTAAGTCCTGACCATGCCGTAGAAGTAACAGAAGCCAATCCGACCAGTACAGCAAGGCTAAATGTTCAAGAGGGAAACTAAATAAAAATTAGCAAGGTTTTATAATTTTAAAAAAAAAAACCAAAACAAACACAAACAAAACCAACAACAACAAAAAAACCCAGGAAAGAAGTCCCATGATTTACTACTGAATTAATAATTATGAGACAATGTCTCCCAAAAGTTAAAATTGTGTTTTACACCCAACGTGCTAAGCTTGGCAATCTCTGCTCTCCCTGCTTGACCCCAGTAAAGCAAGCCAAGCAAATAAGGCTTCAGGCAGCAAAGGACTACTCAGAAGACGAGGCGACAGCAACAACCACCTCACTTGACATACAAAGTCACCCAGGAGGAGGATGGGGAAGTTCCCTGCGTAATTTCTTGGTTAAAGCTGCACCAAGGCACCTGAAAGACACTCGCACCAGCTTTCACAGAGCGATTCAGAGACATCTGAGCGATCACAAACCAGGCAGCCACGTCGGGCAAATCAGAGTTGTCCTAAAGAACGGACTAAATGGACGCAGGGCTAATTATATTTTATAAAATGAAGTCATGTCTCAGGAGTCAGTTGGAGGTTGTTGTCTGTCTTTTTTTCTTTTCCAGGAGACAGAGCACATGAACAAGGAAAAGGCAGCCGATATACTTCATTGAAAACGAAAACCCCAAGCATACTATCTGACAAGATCCTTCAAAGCTCTTTGGAGAGCAAAACTCTAAAGGATAAAAGGGAAAATCCCTCACATACATAAATAACTGGTTAAAAAAAAAAAAAAGATAAGGGGGAAGAAAGGCATCACCAGTTTTGTAGTGGAGGGGACTCGCCAAAGGATTCTGTTCTGCTCAACTATATCAAGCCGTGTGAGAGGAGGCAGCACTAAGATGACAACATTTGCTACTCTGAATAATTCAACATGATCAGTAAATAAGAGCAATGACTCCAAGGAATTGCAGTAAAATCTCGTGATACGAGTGGGTGATACAATTCAAAGCGCAGCACATCAGGAACAACCACCCTAACTTCAGCTTAAAAAAAAAAATATGACAGACTGAACTCAAGCCAACACTGGGGAACAGGACACCAGGGCTACAGCAGAGTATTCCACAAAAAATGTAGCTCGGTGGTTTTTTGATCACTAACGAACAAGCAGAACGTCTGCAATTACACAGACAATAATGTAGAACAAAACACGGTGTTTTCTAAAGAGGCATCCGCACCATAAATATCACCTGCAGATCTGCTCAGCACCTCTGCCAACCCCCCCCCCCCGGTCGCTTGTGCCGCCCCTCCTGCCGTCCCTGTCTCAAAGAGGCTGGAGCAGAGCTGGCAACAACACGAGCAGCAAGGAGAAGAGACGTGGAAAGGGAAGTCTAAACAGACGAGGACAATTCAGCCCAGCCAAAAGACCACCAGGAACGGAAAAAGTAGTTTCCTAAAATCATGAATGTCACGGAGAAAGCGAAGAAGTAATTTGTTCTGAATTTGTTTCTTGCCAGGGTTTTTTGGACACCCCCAGTTCTTGTTTTCTGTCTCTTCCTCATGCGTAGACACGTAACAAGTAGCCTAGACAGTGTCCAGCTTTGTGTAAGGTAGTGAATATCAAGATGGTTCAAAGCGAGAGGACAAATCCGTGGCAGAGAAGTGTGAAGGTTATTAAATTCAAAAACCTGGCTCAGGGCCATCCTAAACTGCTGGAAAGAGAAAAATAAAGCAAAATTTCCCCAGAATAGATCTGCTGTATTTGTGTGCTCCCCTCCCCAGGCAGCTCCTACTGGTTACTAGTGAGCAGGATACTGGGCCAGATGGATTCCTGGTCTCACCAGGAATCCAGTCTCAACAGGAATGCACTTTTTAAGGCATTATAGAGGATTTAATCTGTTAACCTGAATACAAGCAGCAGCCAATTGCTTCAGAAGAACTGAAAATTAGTTTAAAAAAAAAAAAAACCCACACAAAAAAGGAGGCAACCTTGGTGTAAGGAAGGCAGCAAGTGGCTGCGGACTACGTTGCACTTACAGTCTCACCCAGGTAGCAACTCCTCTCACAATTGAGCTCTCTGAACCTGCCTGCTTGATCTACCCCACCTGAGTATTTTCCATCAGCGACTTCAACATCCAAAGTCATCTTGTTGTCGAACAGAGACTTGGAACAGCATAAAAACTCCCCCAGAAGAGTAACATAGATGGACTGAACCACTTCAGACATTGCAAGACATGGTAGTATGAACTGGAAAGCTCTTTAATCCAAGAAAAAAAGAGACACACACAAGGTATTAGCTTGTCACTGCGACCCACGAGCCACCAAACTGATTCAGCCGTGAAGGACAGCGGCACAAAGAAGTTACCTGCGGCACCGCACTGCATCCCAGAAAGACCTCCCCTGCCATTCCGTGCCCTGCTCCAGTCAGGGACGTTCAGGGATTAGCTTTAAGCAAACACGTGCAGAGAAGAGATCGACAGAGAACCTGGAAAAGAGCAACCGCAAGGTTGGTGTGCGTGGTTTGAAAATAAGAAGCCAAGAGTTGAGTGCTTTCTGAAAGCACCGAAGCCGTTTTCACAAGAGGCGACACTGGCGCAAACACAGATAGGTACGTACCAGCCGCAAAGAAATTTAATGTGAGAATCTGGTGCAAGTTTCCAACCATCGTGGCCAGAGGATAATAGAAGAGCTTTCCACGTGAAAAACACAGCAAGAAGCCCAAATTGGCCTAAACTGGAAAGGACTTTAGGCCGGTAGTTGAAAATAGACTTGCAGAGTAAAGCGGAGAGCTGCGCCTCTTCCTCGCAGCCCAACAGCTCTTAAAAAATAAAAAAGGCACCAGCCGGCCACTTTGCTGAGTCCAGAAAAAGCAACTTCAGGACAGGCAATGCTTGAAGAAATACTTGTATCTAAACAAAGTTTAGGTACTTATGCAAGGAGTAAGTGTAAAGCACCGATTTTATCAAGCGGATAGTTTAAAGTTTCATTGGAGTCAGCAATATTTTTGCCAAAAGGTCGCAATATCATCTGTACTGGGGTACCACTACACTGGCAGCCGGAACTTCAATATGGAAAACAAAGATTTTCCTGACCATTTCTCACCACGATCCTCCATGCTTTCTAACTACATCAGGTTTTATCACTAAGCATTTTTTTTTTTCCCCTACACACCATGATATTTCAATTCCTTTCTTATCTGGTCACACCTTGCCAGTGGTCACCTTCCCCGTACAAGAACTCTTGCTGATATTTATCACTGGCAGCATCTCCAGCTCATCCCTGACTCAAAGAGCTCTTGTGTCAGCCCAGCTTCACGTGGAAAACACCACTCTGTGCATCCCTCTAGAACAGCAACGTAATAAAACCCAAATTTTCCTGTCAGTGACATTTCACCACATAGGCAATGCTTCCAAAACTTCAACAACTGGCGGGTAGCGAGGAATCCTTCGCGGCTTTTGCAGCCCGAAGAAAGCATTCTCTCCAAACTCATAACTCAAAGGCGCTCTTTGTATTTTTTGGAATGCATCAGCGGGAAAGCGCTAGTAATATTTGATAAGAGCTTCTCAACGGGAACAAAGCTCACGCTTCTCAGTTCACTCATCGTCCTCTCCCAGCAGGTTGGCAGAGACCAAGTTACCAACGTGGCGTTAAACCAGGGACATAGAAAAGATGATTTATTTAGGTAAATCACAGCCAGGAGCTGGGGAGCGGAGAGAAGGAAAAGGCAAGTCCTGAAGAACTTGGGGAGTGGCAGCGTAAGCTGGTTACACATATGCATTAGGTCACTGATAAAAAAAAAAAAAATCAAGTCTGAGATCACACCCATGACAGTGTGACTCCAACCAGGCCACTGTCAGCCCGATAACGAGCGAGGGGGAAGGTGGAAAAACCTCACGCGAAGTCAGGACACAGCAGGCAGCAGGTATTAACAGGTCCGTGAGCTCGGACTCGGGACAGGACGCTTCAGTCACTGCTGAGGAAGGCCGAAGAGGACGGTCGCCAGCAGCGAAACGCACTGGCAAGACGACAATCCCACGAGCAATTCGGACAAGACAACAAACCCCAACCCTCGGAGTTCCGTACCGCGCCGGACAGCGCCTATATACGAGTTTCCCAGATGCGGGGGGGTAACGTACAACTTGTTCACGCGCAGAAGTTGTACGTACGCTCACGGTTACGCGCGGCTTTGTTCCCCTGGAGCGCGACGGGGTTTAGAAGGAGCCCCCGAGCCACCTGCGAGCCCCTCGGCAGGAGCCCTGCCCCGCGCTCCCCACTCAGGACAGAACCGCAGCCCACGAGAGACGCTTGTCGATACCCGCCCCCTTCCAAATCCCACCTTTGCGATCGATTAGGGAAGGACGGACGCCACGCACACGAGAAAGCCGCCGGTGACGGAGGCGGTGCGGGGTCACTGCACCCCTCACCGGGCCGGTTCTCCTCACCCCCGCCCCGGGGGGAGGTGGGATCCCCCCCCCACACACCCACCCACCCCATCCCCAGGCGCCTCCCGGAGCTCAGCTCGGCCGGCAGCCGGGCCCCCTCAGGGGTCCCTCGGGCCATTTTAAAGAAACCCCCGCGGCCCCCGGCCCCTGCCCTCCCCCGCCGCCGGGAACGGCCGGTCCGGCCGCACACGGTTCCTCCGCCCTGCTGGAACCCCCGTTCCCACCGACAGAACCGCGGCCTCTCCTCCTCCCCGCACCGGGGAAGGCTTGAAGCGGCGAGCCCCGCCGAGTCCCCTCCGCTAACGCGGGAGGCGCGGCCCCGGGAAGGCGGCCGGGCCGCGCCGAGGAGCCAAGCGACCGCCTCCACCGCCGCCGCCGCCCAGACTCCGCAGCGACGGCGACCCCGCCGCTCCCCCCGCACCCGTACCTTGCTCCGGCGGCGCTGGGCTCCCCGGGCGGGCTGGGCTGGGCCGGGCTGAGCCGGGCTGGGCTGGGCCGAGCCCCGCCGCTGCTCTCCCCGCGCCCCGCCGCGGCTCCTCCCTCCGCCGCTCTCGACGGGGAGGGCCCTAACCCGGAAACACTCATCCCTTCGCCCCGCCCCTAGACGAGCACCGCCCTATGGTAGCAGCGCGCCCGCGCTGCACGTAATCGCTTCCGGGACGCCGCGGCGGCGGGTTCGCCCTAGCAACCGCGTTCCGTTGCTAGGCGGAAGTAGCGCCCGGAGGCGGCCAGGCCTCGGCGGGGCCGGCGGCTTTGGGGGGGGGGGGGGGGGCTCCGGTCACTGGCCCCGCCGCGGGAGCGGGCCCCCGCCGGGGCTGAGGAGGCAGGTAAGCCATCGGGGCCGTGCCTGGGGCTCAGCACCCCGCCTCAGCGCAGCCCCGGTTCCTCCCGCTGCTTCCCGCCCTGGAAAAAGGCCACCGCGTCCGTGAGAGGGGAAAAGGTGGCTCTAAAAAGGGCCAAATATCCACGGAAAGCTCGGTGATGAAGTTAAACTTAAACTTAGCGATGAATTAATCGCTGCTTCGAATCTCCTCCGCCTGCAGCACTTCCAGGAGTTATTTGTAACAAAGGCTCCAAAGCGCTTTCGGAGGGAAAAGGCGGCTCCTGAAACACCTCGCGTCCCGCTAAAACCTCGAATTATCCCAGTAATTTTTAGTAGCCGCCGAGCAAACGTGACGGGACGGGAGCAGAAACCCGCTGGGGGTTGTCGCCCGAACGCTCCGGGCGAAGCAGAACCCGCCGCTTTCCAGCTGAACGTTCAAAATTGCAACAAGCCTTGAAAATGGTTAAAAACCACCGTGAGGAAACCCACCGTCCCCGGCACGCGGCTCGCCGGCCCCCGAGCCCGTGGGCAATCTCGTTAACCGGCCAGGCGCATCACAGCTCGTCAAGAACGAGCCACGGGTTCATTTTGAAAAATCACCTGGAAAAATTCGGTTAGATCCAGAATTCAGGCGTTAAAATTGCATATTTTCTCCACTACCTCGTATTGCCGAGGCCGGGCTTGTAAATTCTCCCCTGGTGCCGTAATTAAGCTGAAAATAAGGCCCAGTTTTAGTAAAAGTTGCCAATATTTCACTTTTGCTGTTTAGCTTCCTGTTTCTTTTAATATATAAGCGCAGTCGGACAACTTAGTTATGATATTGTTCTACTTAAGTTGGCGATATTAATATAAAAATTAAAATGTCTTAATCCAGCTCATCCTGGCATCATCGTGTCTAGCACTATCCCGAGCCTCTGCTCCGGGACGAGCTTATTTTGCACTTTTTGTTTCTTTGCGATCTTACTAATGAAAAAAAATAATAATATCAGCATCACCCCATCGTTGATAAAAGAAAGAGGCTCCGGGGATGAAGCACTTTCGCAATGTTAAGATTCAGCGCTCCCCGTTTTTGAAGTGCCATAAGGAGAAAATGGTTCTAATTCACCGAAGCAGCTTTTGTTATTTTGGAGCGGGAGGGCTCGGAGGCACCCGCATCCCTGTTTGCGTTTTGAAATAACGCTTCATCGTTCAGATAGAAATTGTGCCATCATCTGCGTTTTCTCCATTTCTGCTCTGAACCATCCAGGAGCTCCCAAGGAGTATCTGAATTCTGAAAACCTGTTTATCATCAAACATTAAGTGTAAGTTAGATTAAACGCGCGGATTCTCGTTAGCCCTGTGATTATCAGAAGTGAGTTGAAAGGCGTATGGGGGTGAAGGGAGCTCGCAGCTGACCCAAAAACATTTCGGCTGGATTAGGACCACCCCACCGGTGGTTTTACTGGCTGACACTCTGCTCCTCATCCTCAACCAAGACAGGTGAGACGCCGGACCGATTCACGAGCGCTTTATTACGAACAGAAAGGAAACATCCTGCTTTTATTCTTGAAACTGCATCTCTGGTTGGGATGAACTGCGGGGCGGCCGGCTGGAGCTGGTGGGCAGGACAATATCCCTTTGTCCGGGGCAGCAGGAAGGACAATGAAGCTCCTGTTCAGGATCAGGCACAGGGAGGCACCACCCCGACGCAAGTGCTGGAGCAGCGTGGGCAGGGGGGACCCCAAGGGATACAAGCACAAAACGACCTCATATATTTTTGGGTAACGCTGGCCATGAGCGTGCGAAGAGAAAAAAAAAAAAAAAAAGGTCAAAACCCAAAAGACTAAAAGAACATTTTTTGGCAGGAAGGTGAGAGCAGAGGAGCAACCATGTAGAGCGAGAAGGTACCAGGGTCTCATCCGTCTCTCTCCTGATAAAAACAGCCCTGTAATCGTTCAATCCAGAACAGGAATGTACGTGAACAGGCTTGGCGTTCACCAAAATTAACAGCGTTCCTGTGCGAGAGGGTGTCCTCTGCAATTCCCTTAGCATAAGCTAATAATCTGAACTCAAAACTGTGGTGTCTGCAGCAGGGAGGATTTATTTCAAGGAGCGGGAAGTAAAAATGCCGGCGGTATGAAGCGGACATCATACGTGCCACAGCGCAGCATAATTTGGTAACAGCTTTTTTTTTTTTAAGGAAAAGCCTTGAAAGTCTGGTTAAAAAGAGATGAAAACCCCTCATCCCCAAGGTTTCGCGTTCGATTTCCCACGACGGGGCGAGAACGCGCAGCTCGACAGCTGACGGCCCTTTTTTCCCCCCTCCCCTCTGTCTGCGTCCCCGCGGCGGGGACATCTGCTCTCCACGCCGAACAGCTGCCCACCCTGCGCGGCCCCGGCTGCGGGAGAGCCGGAGGAGATCCTTCCAGACCAGCCTAGCTAGATCCAACAGAAATATTTGGTCTGTCCTGTTTCAGACACGAGGGGAGAAGGACTTGGCCGGGAAAAGCTTGAAAATGCTCTGGAGCAGCAGGATTTTGATATTATCCCACGTTAGTTGAAGAGGGAAAAGCCTTAGGCCGTGGGGATGGAAAAGGATGGGATCCATCCCGCCACGCTCTCTTGCCCAAAGATAATTTTGCCCCCTAAGATTTAAAATTCAACATATTAGACCCTTAGGATTTCTTATCTTCTAAACACCACTATCTCCTCTCCTAAAACCCCTGTTCATGCTCGTTTTGCAGTTGGTTTTGGAGCACCCAAGAGCACCTACTGAAACACACGTCTCTCATCCATCCGCTTATGTATTCCCCGCACGTTACCTAAATAAATACATTGGAAGAAGGCAAAATGAGTGTTGCCCTGGTCCCTGGCACAGTCCAGCGTTTGGTAACGGGAGATGCTGCTGACATCTATTGTCAGCTCTGGGTATTTATTTATTTTTTTTAAATGTAGAGGTTTATAAGCATGTTAGTAAGTTTAGATTAATAAATTGGTCAATGCTAGGTCGCAGCGGTGGGTCTTACTTTTGCTGGTAGGTCTCAGCTTGCTCTTGTTCTCTATTTTATAAATTAAATTGAAAATCCTAATTACGGAGGGCGTTCACCTCAAACAGAGGTTTCCCCATGCAGTGGGATTTCTAGAGTCTTAGGGCAAGAGGAAATCCCACTGCACGGGGAAAAACTCTGTTACGTGCTGTAACATTACACTGAGCATGGGAATGCAGCTAATTTATCCTTAAATTTATTTTCAATGCCATACGTGACCCTGCTTTACCACGTTCAGCTTTGCTATTAATTATATTGCTGGATTAAAGCATTTGTAGCCAGAGATATAAATTGTTCAGCGATATATTTGAGGCTGCACGGTGTGGGTATAGTTCCCCAAGCAAAGATCTACGTGGCGCTGTTTTAAGGAGAAATTTTTTTTTTTGGTTAGAGCAGCAATATCTGGGAAAAAACCCCACAGATGAGCTTTTGGATGTGGAAACCTTTTTCAAGGTCTTATTTATAAACTTTATTTCTAGTCATCTGGAGCTCTTTTGTTTTAGCAATCTCTCCCTCTTAGATTTTTCTTCCTCATTTTCAGAATAGTTCGGCGTTGTTTCAGTTTTCCTGACAAAGCCAAACTCAAAGTTAGCAGCAGGGGTACGGCTGGAGCCAAATCGGCTGTTCCCACCCCAGCGCAGCATCCCTGCTCACACGCCAAAGGTTACTCCCATGTATTCCCACTGGGACGGGAATGCGCACGAGCAAACACCTTTTCCTGCATTTTGCCCAGAAACTGCTGTTCTATGAAAAAAAAAAAATTTGGCCCTCAGCTTTAAGATTGCAGTTCCTGATGTAAACATTAGGGTTTCCTTTTACCTGTGCGGACTGAGCATATTTATTTTAGAAGCAAAAGCAGTTTTAGCAGCTCCTTAACACCAAATTTTGCTCTTTTATGAGATTTTACAGCAGGGTAGACGCATACCACATAGGCAAGTATTTGATCCCGAGCTCCTTTTGTGCACGATGCGCACATCGCGTCCTTCCACAGCCTCTTACATTCCTGCTCCATCAGATTGTAACTTTTTAACGACGTTTACGTCCCAGCGATCCAGAGCCTCTTCGTTAAGGTCTTCACCAGCGTTGGTGAAGGGGGAGGAGAGTATTTCTGCATGCTGAGAATCTGTCCTTTGCCAGAAAGGCTGAGCTAATGAAATTACTAAGATCACAGAGATCTTCTTGACCTCTCTGCCCCAAAAACAAAGAAAATACCTGCTAGGAGAGCGCTAGCAGTCCCGTTTCCTGTATGACACAGGTACCCAACAGTTTGCAACAGGAAACACAGATAAGATCTTGCGCAGCTACTTAGAGAACAGGCTGTTCGGCTGGTATCTGACTAGTGCTGTGCTTCAGTTTGCTAAAAAATAATTAGAAAGCAAGATTTTTTGTTATTTTCTGTGATTTTTGTAGTTTGTACCACACATTATCATAAGCTTTTCTCCCTTAATTCACATCCTCTTTTTTTTTATTTCTATTAAAGAGAAATCTTCACTTGCTACCTCTCATTCAAACAGCTTTAACTGCTTTTTTGTAACAACCCTCCTTTTTATTCATAGATTTTTTTAGGAAGAGGCTTCTAGACAGTGTTAACCACTTTCCCCATGATAAATACCCCAGAAGAGCTGCCACAAAATTCTCCTCACGTGCACACTCTCACCTTTTCATCAGCTCAACTATACTCTGACCATTTGTGGTGCTTCTAAGAACCCCCCAAGTAAGACCCATCACTTCTTTTCCACAAGACCCTACTCAGTCTTTTCTATAAATTACCCCAAAAGTTGTGTGGCAGCCTCAGGCCCTTCACGGTAAACAAGTTTCATTTATTTTTAGCAGTTTATTGCTTCCTCGGGCTTTCAGGGTTTTGATTCATTAGAACAACTCTGTTTGTTTTAATTAAATTTCATCTCTAAATCGTAGGCCTTCCACCGCACCCATGTCTTTTCAAATCCAGCTTTAACAGTCGTCATTAACAGTTTTTACTTCAATAAAGACACGACACGGGTGTATTTTCAGAATGCTTCAGTCTATTAGAAAATAGGATCTGCTTTTTAAAAACAGAACAAGCACGATCATGCAAGTCTCGGGCAATCAGAAGATAAAAGCTGCACGGTATGCAGGAGTCACTCGAGGAACGCAAGGAAACCAAGATAAAAATGAAAACAGCGATGTATACTGAATGCTAAGCTTCAAAAACTATGTATTCATTTCACCATCATTTTGCCACAACATTCTTGCAACAAAGTTCTCTCAAACTTATCCTTTTAGTTCTGTACAACAGCCGTAACAGCCGTAAGTCATAACACGCTGTAAAAAATTATACAAATATACAAAAAACAACTTGAGTACAGGAGACACGTGGTTTATCATTAAAGTCGGGGTCAGATCGCATCTACTCCTCTTCAGAGGATTCACCATCTTCTGCAGGGTCTGGTGGCAGGGGGCGAGCTCTGAAAGAAGCGTTACCAATTCAAACTCTTGTTTAGGAGGCTACGGTTAACAAAGCCCTTTTCCTAGAGGCTGGTTGACCTAAACCACTTTAATTAGCCCCAGACTGCACCTTGGGAGTCTTTGAACTGATACAGGGTACTTTATCCTAAGTGCTAGAAGCCCGGCTTAAGCAGCACACGCCTACCTTTCAACCGGGAAAGCTTAATTCAGTGCAGAAAACATCGTGCAATGATACATCCTCGGACGTCCTCTGCGTGTCCTCGGCCCAGAGGGCCACACGCAGGTTCCCCATCATTTCTAGGAAGCTGAAAATTTAACTCCCTTTTCACGCCTGAGTTTTCAACCTAACTTACCCGTGTGACTGAAAAAAAAAAAAAGTTGCGCAGTTAAGCGAGTACAGCTCTTGCTTCTTCCAGAACGTACTGGGAAGCTGTAAATCGGTTTAGATGGCGACAGCGTGTGTTCTCTGCAAGGTTATCGCCACCTGGCCCCTACTGTTTGCTTATCCTTCAAGACAATTCAGGACTAATTGTTACGGGGGTCCCCCAGCCAGTTTAGGATTGTCTGTATCTGGTGAAAAAAAAAAAAACCTTGTCAACTGAGAACAGAGTTGTCTGTAAGACGGCGTTTCAAACGCCTGCCTTTTTAGTCAGTAGTGCTGCCTGCAAGTTAATCTTTGAAGCATCAGTTTGGTAGAGCAGTTCCATTTCTGACGTATAAAAGTTGCCAGCAGTCTCCTAAGCTTTTCTGAACAGAGCTGACAGCCACGGAGGGTCACACCGCTCTCGTCTGTATGCAAACGAAGTATGTCTGAGCACAGAGAATTTGCCTGAACTACCAATTACTGCACCCATTTTTAGAAAAAACCCACTGGGTCAGTGGAGACGGAACACTGCATTTTACCTGACTTTGCTGAGAAACATTATTTCAGTGAGGATGGGAAGGTTAACAGAAACACGGTCAACTTTTCACAACTTGTTTCCTCCAAGGACGCGCCGACAGCCCTCAATACACCCCTCGCAGGCAGCCAGGCGATGAAAGCCCCGGGGATTTTGCTGTTTAATGTCACCCCACAGACCACACTCTGACAAAGTGCACGCTTTAAAGCAACGCCACGGAGCACCAGATGCAGCGGTGACAGCTGTGTGCATCGCTGCTGCTCCGCGGGCGGTTTTAGCTCTCTGTCGCTCTTCAGACTGCTCTTTTAGATTTTTTTTTTTTTTTTTTTAAAGGAAGTGAACATTAAGTTCAAGCAGCACAGCCCAAGAGCCGGGCTACAGCCGACCACCAAAATTCCTCAACCGTACAAAACCCATTGCATTTCGCCTCTCCGATACACCGAGCGCCCCTTCCCTGCCCCTTAGCCCCAAGCTACAACACTTCTGCACCTGGTTGCAATTTCGGTTTGTAGAGATTTGCACCGCTGCGTCCGAGGCCGAGAGCAAACCCGCGCTTAACCCCTCTCCTGAGAAAGCCCCAGGGGTTCACGGGGTGGCCTGAGGGCAGACAGACGGGGGGGACCCACACCTACTTTTTGACGGCCGGCCCCAGGCCGCTGCTCCCCGCCGCCTCTCCGCCGGGCTCCCGGTTCTCCTTCTGCGGCAGCTGCAGGAACTCGCCGATGCCCCTTTGCCAGGCGGGGACGGGCCTCACGCACACCGGGTTCCCCCCGACACGGCGGCCCTCGCCTGCGGGGACAGCGGTCGTCACCCCCGCCACAGGCCGGGGAGGCAAGGGGGGGGGGGAAGGAGGGGAGCCCCGGCCGCGCCCCGCTCTCACCTCTCTTGGCGGACGGCGACGGTCCCGCGTTGAGGCTGCCGGAGCCCAGCACCTTCCGGGGAGCCCGGGCGGCCAGCACTGCGGGGAGAGCGGAGCGGTGAGCTGCGGCATGGCGGCGCGCCCCGTTCCCAGCGTGTGTCCCGTCCCGTCCCCCCGTCCCGCACCTTTGCGGTAGGCACCGCCGCAGTCCGCCTTCGTCCGCACCATCCTGCCCCAACCGCCGCCGCTCGGCCCGCGCGGGAGATGCCACCGCCCGCGGGGAAAAGCTATTGGCCGGCGGGTCCCCTCAGCGCCCTCCCCTCGGACCGCTCCCTCCGGCCGCTCCCTCCGAAGGCTCCCCTCAGCCCTGCTCCCCTCAGCCCTGCTCCCCTCAGGATCGCTCCCTTCAGCCCTGCTCCCCTCACCCCCGCTCCCCTCGGACCGCTCCCCTCAGGATCGCTCCCTTCAGCCCTGCTCCCCTCAGCCCCGCTCCCCTCGGACCGCTCCCCTCAAGGTCTCTCCCCTCAGCGTGGATCCCTTGAGCCCGGTCTGCTCAGCGCGGGTCCCCTTGGGGTCGCTCCCCTCAGCCCGCTCCCCTCGGACCGCTCCCCTCAGCCCCGCTCCCCTCAGCCCCGCTCCCCTCAGCCCCTCTCCCCTCGGACCGCTCCCCTCAGGGTCTCTCCCCTCATACCGTTCCCCTCAGCCCGCTCCCCTGAGCGTGGTTCGCTTCAGAGTCGCTCCCCTCAGCGCATTTCCCCTCAGGGTTTCTCCCCTCAGCCGCCACCGAGTCCCAATGGCCGCGGCTCCGGCCCGGGGCAGGGATATCTGTCCCGGACGCATTGATCCTCCGAAGGCTGCACGGCTGCCGACCCAGCTGGCCTCCCCCCCCGGTCAGCCCTTCAGCCCCGGGAAGGAGCTGGCTCCCGGAGGTCCCGGGCCGCCTCTCCGTGGCAGCGGGGCTCTTGCTGCCCGCCGCAGGGGCTGGCACCCCCGTCCCACAGCCCTCATTGATAGCGCAGCAGTCCGGGGGGAGAGGAGGAAAAGTAATATTGCTCCTTTCTGTGACAAATTGTGATGGCTGTGCTCAGCTGCGGGCAGGGCCGCCGACACCACCTAGCCTTTCCTTTCCTAGGTGCTTGCAGAGATGAAGCCTTGGCTCCCACAGTTTGCTGTCTGCTTACAGCACTTTAAAAACATGTCAGAGAGTCACAACGGCCGGGAGCACGGAAAGCCCCACAATGTCTCATATTTTAGCCCAAGATGCTTGTTTTCTCTGCACCAGTGTGAGTTCAGGTGGGTTCAGAGTTCACAGGGAAGAGGATGGGAGAATCGCCCTGGCCAAAAAATGATGTTTCTTGGTGGTCTTTTCCAGCAAGATCTGTTCCTGGATCAAACAGGGTCTGTGCAAGCGCCGTGGTGGCACACCAACAGACGAGCAGTGCCAGAAGGTAACCCAGGTCCCTGGGGAGCAAGGTCCAGGTCCCCGGGGAGCAAGGCAGCATGCCAGGGCACGGAGCCCAGACACTGGTTGGTGCAGGGACGGGACCGTTTGTTATCTCCTGCCTCCAGGCTATGCCTGGAGCTCCCTCTGACGTGCAAGTCAAGTCTTGCCTTGCAAAGATTGAGCTAAGCAGCGGAGAGGAAGGCCAGGCACCCCCAATTTCAGGGAGAGATTGCGCTGAGACAAATTAAATCACGGTCCCCCCGATGTGAGGGTCCTTTATGGCAGCTGCACCCTGCAAATGCGGTAGGAGCTGCTTAGGTGGCTGAGGGTCTGGCGGCTGCTGGGGCTGGAGGCTTTTGCTGCTGCAGAGGCAATAAACCTTGCTCCCCCATACCCGGTTTTTCTAACAAATCGCACCATCCTTCTCCGGTGTGTCCGATGCCTCAGCGATGTTGGTCCCAAATACATTCCCTCCCTTTTCAACAGTTATTGCTCCCTTTATCTTTCAGTGTTCATCCTAACGTGTGTTTGCTTAACCAGTGTGGGCTTTTTTTTTTTTTTAATGATGCCATAATTCTCCATTCCCTTCTATTCCATGGTGCTGGCTAAGAGTAATACGTTATTACTCTGTTGGGGATGTGGTGGTGTTTGGTCTTTAAGGAGCAGAGTTTTCTGGTTGTTGAAGAGCGTTCGTGAGGCGTTCGGAGACGAGGATGCACGCAGCGCTTCAGGTCTCTCACACACCGAGATCACCTGTGCCGGGCTGTGGGGAGAGTTAGTCCTGTCCTATCTGAACCCTCGCCCCTTTAGGCTGGGCAGGAGCAGGCAGCTCAGATACTGAGGGGAGGCAGCAGGCAGCTCGGGGCTCCTTCTCTGTACCGCGCCGTGCCCGGGACAGGGGCCGCTTTCCCTCGCCTTCAGCCCCGGGGGGAGCACCGTAGGGAGAATCGGGGCCCGGAACGGTGGTGCCGCGCCTGCGTTCCTGGGGGGGGGGGGGGCGGGAGGGTGTATGGGCGGTGCGGCAGCGTTTCCCTTCCCCCGCGCGGAAGATGGCGGCGCCCAGCCCGCTCCTGGCCTGGTGCGTCCAGCACCTGCGCGGAGACTTCGGGCTGGACGTGGGCGAGGAGGTCGTGAGGTGAGCGGGGCCGGGGGCGAGCCCCGCTCGGGACCGTACCGTCCGCCGGACCCTAGTGGGTCCCTCCTCCCCTGCCCGCTGTGACAGGCCGCGGTTGGCCCCGCGCGTCGCCTCCGGGTCTCCCTCGGCCCCACGGGCCAACGCAGAGGGAAAATGGTGTTTTCAGAGCCGCTCTCGGGGGTCTGCACCCTGGGTTGTCCCTCGGGTGGGTGCCCCATGAGGGGGCCGGCGAGTGGCGGGGAGGGTTGTGGGGTTGTTGTGGGTACCTGAGGAAGGGCATACTGTTGTCTCCCTGTGTTTAAGCAGGAGCTTCTCGAGGGTGTTGGTTTGTGGTTAGATTTTTTTACATGACTGGAGCCTTCTGGCGAGTTTTCTAGTGTTTGGCAGAAAGGTCAGGGGGCATGTCACTCTGTGCTGAAACACAGGGAGAAAGATAAGTTACCTTACTTTTTTTTCGGTGAAAGAGTCACAAGGGATTTCCTAAAGCACCTGTGTCAGAATTTCACAGGGCTTTTCCAAAGTGCCTGTCTCAAAACTTGACTTATAAACCCATTTCTTACCATGGTCTCTACAGAAACCTGATCCAAAGAGGAGACATAAGTTGCATACGTGTGTGATTAGGGTTTCCTCAGAATGAAAGCCCCCTTACCCATTTTTCTCCATCCTGTCCCCTTTGCAGGTACATCTTGTCAATAACAAATGAGGACGAGATCCGGGAGTATGTCATTGATCTCATTCAGGGGACCGACGGGAAGAAGAGTCGGTTTGTAGAAGAACTGCTGGCCAGGTGGCGGAAATCCTCCCAGGTGCCGTCCGAGCCTTTGCCAGCATATCAGAAAAAGGATGGTGAGTGGCATGAGCAGGAAGGAATTGAAGTTTCAAATAAGCTTGTCTCAGTTATTCTGTTTATAAACAATTACAAGCTGCGAATGCCCGTGGTCCTATTTCTGTTCTTTGTGACAGTGCAAAGCCCATTTTCAATCACCAGGTAAGAGTTCGGGGAAACCTTTCTCTTGCTGGTAGTAACCCGGCCTTTCTTTGTGCTTACGCACGCTTCCAGAGACTTCAGAAGCGCCTCGGGCTGGAGACCAAGCGAAAAAGGGGAAACGCAAAGGAAGGAACAAGCAGGAGACGCCTGCGTACGCTGAGCCAAGCGCACTCGTAGAGGAAGTAAAAACCCCCCTCGACCTGGCCAAGGTGAGCGTGTGGTACGCGAGGGCGGCTGTGTGTCGCTGGGTGCTGAGGGCACGCTTTGGACCTGGGTCGCGGGGAAAGGTAATATCGAACGCTAACGAAAGATGTGATTGGAAAGTGGAAATAAGCTTTCAGGAACACAAATCCTTCATTAGCAGAGTCCTGACGAAGGGGATTATGTACCTGAAAGTTTCTGTTTCGCAGCTACGTCACTGGGTCTAATAACTGCTTCTCCCCGCCCTGCAGACCCTGTCTCATCTTATATACAGCACAGCTTCTGTGACGTATATGTTTGTGTGTCTTAGTTCACTCACAGACAGCCTGCAGTGTGGCAGCCACAACCTATAACCTAAACAAATACTTTGGCAGCCGTTGGGATAAGCTGGGGTCGCGCGCCACAAGCGCGCTGTCAGCGAGTTGTACAGTCGCCCGGTTGCGACGAGAGGGGCGGCTGTTCCTGTGCATCGACTGTTGAAAGCTGACCGCAGGTTTGGACGGGCCGTGCTCGTACCCTGTGTGTGTGTGTACGGGAGTCTCACTGCTGTGGGGCAAATAATCTGGGGATGGGGAGAAAGATTGTGTATTTTTGTGTCTATAACGGGGTGTAAAATAATCATCGGGTAGCCATTACGTCAAAATGGGTTTTACTCCTCTCGAAGCCTGGATGAGAGAGCAAACAGTGGGAGTAGATGCTATAATTAGTGATAAAAGATATTTCTTTAAAGCAGAGGTGTGAAGGTTGAGGAATTAGGGAAGCCACCAGGTGGGTAGAACATTGCTTCTTGCTATATTTAAAACTTCCCAGTCACGCTGAATACAGCTTTAAGTGGCAACCGGAATATTTTGGGTTGCTTCAGCGAGGAGGCCTTGGGCGCTAGGTAGAGGAATCTGAGAGTCGTAGCAAGTGCCTTTGCACTGAGCAGCAGCTCTGGTTTGGCCGTTTCCCTCTCCTGTTCAGCTCCACTTTAGCGTAGAGATTGAAATGTTCAGTTTTGTGGAGAAACTCTTTGCGGTATTCATAAACAGTCAGAGCTGCAATGAAAGAAACTGCAAAATAAGAGCATAGAAACGCTAAACCCCAAGGAATCTTGCTATTTTCAAGCAGCGCAAGGCCATGCAGCAAGTGACTCTGTGACTTTCTCTGTGACTCAGGCTTGCAGCAGAGTCCTTCATGCTGTAAACGTCGAGCACATTGCACCTCTCAAAATTAAATTCTGTGTTTTATTGATCTGCAGCCCTGCCTGAGCAACATCCAAATCCTGAAAGTAAGGGTCACACCTGAATAAACGGTGGAACTTAAAGTTATATTTTTCAGTTGAGGTTTTTGTAGCAGGGAAGCTGCAAATGCTTAAAAAGTTTGTAAAAGTATTTGTTTGAAAGATTAAAAAAACCACTTTTTTTTTAACTGGGGGTTAAAAATGGACAGTGGCATTCCGTTTCCTTGTAGTTATCTTCTAACCTAATTAAAAAGAAAACTGAGAAAGCTCTGCCAAAGTTTGCTTTATCTGATTTTTTTTTTTTTTTCTTCCTAGCAGTAGTGTTTGGATCTGGCAGTGGCAGTAAAGCCAGTTGAACAGAACTGGGGGGGACTGGAAATGTCGCGTCCACTTGTCACTAAACCAGTAGCCTCTCGCTATTTGGAGCAGAGCGGGTAAAAAGAGTCCAGGCGAGAGGTGTCCTAGTGCCACAGCACGGCGCCGTCACTGAGAACAGCAGCGTGGGAGGACGTGGGATGTAGAACCAGCGCTGGCTGAGGTGTGGGTCAGGGAGCGGGAGCGATTCTCTAGCACACAGCAGCCAGAGAAAGCGAGTTGTTGTTCTGTGGTGAATGAAGACGGGCTTTCTGGGAAAGGGCTTCTGAGAAATCCTCTTTTCTATTGTCGAGAGAGACTGTGGAGAGGAGAGGGAAAGAAAAGCTGCGCTTGAGCTGCAAGAGGATTTTCGAGTGTGTCACAGATGTGACAACTAAAGGGCAGAGAGTGCATTTATATCGGAGTGCTGCTTGCTGAAATAGATAAGGGTAGTAAGTCCTGGTCTGTCTTGGTGATGGCTAGCACACAGTTCATGGTTGAAACCAGTCTCATCTGGTGTTAGGAGACAGGTTTGTGCCTGGAGTGTGTCGTGCTTACTTCTCAAAGTATCTGGTTTTGAGTATTGCCAGAGAAATGGCAGCAGTTGGCTTTGTTCTGTTCCTCTGGAATGATTTCTGTGCTGTAATTAATTCCTGCAATTAACTTCTCAACAATTCACTTCTCAGCCGGTACCTGCTGGAGATATCGCGTGGGAGGAGGAACCCTTTGTTTCTCTGAACAAGGTGTTTTCTCTGAGGGAGAAAACAAAGAATTGCACTATTAGATTATTATCCGACCATCATCTAAAATCTCTTGCTTTGTTTCTGATCAGGGTTTACTTCGGCCTGACCCGAAGCTTAGTCCCTGACCCACAGCTGGACCTAGTGCAGTCCCTGATTGAAACTCAGAGAGGTGAATCACAGAATCACTGACGCCAAGTCATGACACGAGGAGAAGGATTTACATTACAGCTAAATACTTGAACATGCAGTGCATGGAAAACCCTGCTCAGGTGGAAAACACAAAAAATGCTGGGTGGTGAACTGGCTGTGAATGAAGAGGTTCCTGCTGCCTCCAGCAGCTCTTTTTCTGGGGGTGGGTGCACGCAGGACTTAATAGTTACAAGCAGGGGGTTGCTATAACCTAAATAGCCCTTGAAAATAAATCTGGGCGTAGCTGAGCTGCTATTTGAAGCTGTTAAATACCCGTGAGTTGATATTGCAGGTCCGGAGGACTGACAGCCCAGCTAGACCCAAGCAGTTTTAGCTTACAGAGGCAGCAAACACCAAGTGGATCTGCAACATCCTTATGCCCTTGCTTTGTTTAGATTCCTTGGACCTTTTCTGGCAGGCTTAAGCTTGTCTTTCCGTTGAATCTGGGGTCTGGTCCAAGTTTCATTCCAGATAGGCAGAATAACACTTGTCTGAGTCTCCCCAGCCTGTTCAAGGGTCACCGCTTTCTCTTTGCTGCCAGTATTGTACTGCGAATACAGTTTGTTTGGTTTGGGTTTTTTTTTGGTTTTTTTTTTGCTTTTCAGGCACAGGAGAACAGCAGTGGAGTCAGCAACAGTAGCAATTCCTCCAAGAAGAAGCCCAAATATGTCAGCCTGTATACCAAGGAGGGTCAAGACAAGCTGGCTGTCCTGATCCCCGGGCGTCACGCCTGCGAGTGTCTGGGCCAGAAGCACAAGCTTATCAACAATTGCTTGGTTTGCGGGCGCATCGTCTGCGAGCAGGAGGGCTCTGGACCCTGCTTGTTCTGCGGTGTTCTGGTTAGTAATGAGGTGGTTTTTACTGGCTGTGCTTCAACGTGACGTAGTTTGCTCAGGGCTTTGGAAGGGGATGGAGCTGAATGAGCCTCTTGGATCAAAATTCCTCTAGCAAAGTGCTCCAGGCTCTAAAGTTGTGCAGGAAAGAACCTGTACTATCTCCTTCTAAAGGAAGGACAATTGTTGTCACTTTAATTCACTTTGTGTTTCTTTTATGATGTGCGGAGAGGTTTCCCTTGTAATTTACATAATTTTGGAGCTTACCTGATTGATGACAGTCTCCTGTGGCTGTTCCTGTGCACTGCAGTAGTGTCTAAAATATGTTCAAGGCTTCAGTCCCCATCCCGGGCACAGCCCTGGTCACCTTGTAAGGGGCAGGAGACATGGCCACGGCCTGTGTGCTGACTTTTCTTCAGCGCTTGTGCTGTGTGCATCATTTGGGATACCTGTTACACCCTGCATTCGGTTGAAATGGCACCTTTTGGAGAAAGGGGGCAAGTTAATGATTACAGATTCAGTAAAGTTAACTTCAGGAGAGAGGAAAATATGGGTTGGATGAAGAAAATGGTTTAAATCAATGGTTGCTATTTTTAAAGATCTATTTAACTCCAAATGGCCAACCAAGAGAGGGGACCTCTGTGTTAACCGTTCTTCGTCTGCTCGAGGAGGTTCTGAGCGCATTTCTTATCCTGTGAGATCACCTAGTAGTGTGTCCACCCACAGAACCGAAAAAGACCAGGCTGTACATTTCTCAGGGATTGCTTTTAGTAAAGAACAAGCTTCCAGGATTTTCCCCGTGTAAATAACACCGAAGGGAAGGAGATGTGGACTACCTTGGCCATTTCAAACAGTTTACCCTGAGCTGTTGTCCAAAGCTAGTCAAGCTTCCTAAGCCTTCATTTTTTCCTTAGGTGTGCACTAAAGAAGAGCAAGACATTCTTCAACGGGACTCAAACAAGAGCCAGAAGCTGCTGAAGAAGCTCATGGCAGGTCAGTAGTAATTACATACCTGTAATATAAAGAATCCATTCAGTTATGCAACAGCAGGGGCCCTCCTCTGCCTCACTGTGCAACGCTTGCCTTGATGTTGTGGAGGAATGAGTGTGTGTGTCCTGGTGTGTAAGTTGTCTAGATCCCTTCATCCGAATTATAAAGAGTTACTGGCGAAGTCTAATGGTAATTCTTTCTCGGGAGCCGGCACCTGAATGTTTCTCTGGGATATAAATTGCCAGGACAGTTTGTGAAGCTCTGTTTGCTTTGGACTTTTCGGAGCCACTCGCCCCCGTTGCTGCACAGTGTTTGTGCGTTAAAAGGATGGCTGGGAAGCCGGCTCCGTGTATCCTCTCGGCAACCACTCGGCAGCATTTGTGGACTTCAGCAGAGGTGATAACTGCGAGTGTCAAATGGCAGCATATAATTTCCTTACCCAGAGGCCCCAAGGCCGCTCGTTAGGCATTCCTGAATCAATCACATGAACTGGATCACTGTAGCAGTCCTTGAAAATTAGGATAAGTCTCATGTGGAATGTGTGCTGTGGAAGATGAAGTGCTGCTATCTGATTTGCTGGGTCTAGAGAGGTGGTGGTTAATATTTTCTAATGACTCTTCTTGTCTAACACTTATCTTGGGAGCTAAAAATAGGAACAGAGCCAAGGAAAGCCAGAGGAAATAATACCCAGTCTCCCAGTGAAGACCTGTGCATTATGGGGGTGTTTGTCTGAGTTTAGCTGAAATATAGCCAAGGTCACAGTGTTCTTGGTTGAAAAATACACTTTGCTGAAGAACTTGGGAAATATTTACTCTGGGTCTCGGTGTCAACTTCTCTTTAGAGCTGCTGAGATGGCAAGAGGTCCTTTAAGTCCTTGAGAGTAACAGCTGATCACAGTTGGTCTGTTTACAATCTTCCCATAGAGATCCTGATGTACTTCAGGATCCCTCTTCTTACCCATTTTATTGGCATTCCCTTCTGCCCCTGCCAGGTCTTTTTTTTTTTTTTTTTTTTTTTTTTTTTTTGTGCATTATCTGTGTAGGCGAAAGCTGAAACGTGGGTAGCTATTTGTCTTGGGAGTGAAAATAGGTGGATTGGCGATGCTAAGGGACTACAGGCTTTTTTATTTTCCTGAAATAAAGGTGTTACCCCATGTGATGTCTTCTGTGAAATACATCGGTTTGTTCCATTGTGGCTTCGATGCAAACATTTTATTTTTTTTTCTTCCCCTTTTGTTTTGTTTGGTTGGGTTTTGGCCCCCTGCCAGAAATGGTAGGAAAGAGGAGATCGTTGCTGGGAATAGATTTCTCCATCTCTAACAATAGCTGGTCTGAAAAACCTGCTGAGGTGTGTTGGGGGAGGATTTCATTTGCGAGAGGCTCACACAGCAGCAGGCACAAGGCTTGCTCTGTGCGTAACTGGCGATTGTCAGCGATCTGTCATGACCAAGAGTCTCTTTGTGGAGGTAACGACGTTTTGGAGAGAATTTGGCTTTCAGGAGGGGACTCAAGGCCTGCGGTTGGCGATGGGCGGAATTTGGACTGCTCAAATTGTTGGGGAAGGGTGAAGGAGAATCAAAAACTTAGACCTTCTCTCTAAGTGCTACCTAGACGTTGTTGCTGTGGTATTTAAATGCTTCCTCCTATTTGGAGGAAGGAGTCTGTGAAAGGGGTTAGAGGGAAAATCGGGGCTTGAACCTGGTTTGCAAAGTTGCTGATCTTGGTGCAAAGTTCTTCTTTTAGCTCCTTGAATGGCGTTTGGTTTAGGGGACATTTCTGCAGCCAGCCCCACCAAGACTGGGCTTTAAACAACTGGCCTGTCCCTGACTATTGACCTGGGCTTTAATTTCTGTCTCAGGTGCTGAAGGTTCAGGGAATTTGGATGCTGTGAGCAAAGATTTACTGCCTCGACAAGAAGCTAGACTCAAAGCGGGCCTGGAGATGGCTGTGAAACACAAAGACAAGTTGTTGGAATTTGACAGGACAAGGTAAGATACTAGCTGTGAGACTGTCGTGGAATAACATAAAGTATCTGGCAGGCTGAGCTGCCTTTAGCAGAAAAGTTAGAGAGTTCCTCTTAAAACCTGGGCCGTAGCTACAGGCACCTTAACGCTGGCGTTTGGTGGGACAAGAGTGAACCCCTCGACTGGATCCTGTTTGGATGTCCTTGCTTTGTGTCCCTGGCAGTCCAGCTCTCTAGAGAGAGCAGAATGGAGCTGGTAGGAAGGCAGGTTTGGGGGCAGGCAGCACCGTGTCACTGTCCCGCTGTGCTCATCTTCTACCATCACGGTTGTTTCTCACCAGTGTGCGTCGAACCCAGGTCATTGACGATGAATCAGATTACTTTGCCACGGACTCCAACCAGTGGCTCTCCAAGCAGGAAAGGGAGGCTCTCCAGAAGAGAGAGCAGGAACTGCGGGAGCTGCGTCACGCCTCTCGGCTTGCCAAAAAAATCACCATCGACTTCGCTGGCAGGCAGATCCTGGAGGAAGACGACAGCATGGCTGAGTACCACAGCAAGTGAGTGAGAACTGGCAGTGCGAAGGCATGCCCGAGAGCAGGGAGGTGAAAACCGTTACGGGTGGTGGTCTGGCTGAATCTAGGAGAGCAAGTGTAAGGAAAGCTGAGCAAGCCCTTCCCTTGAAGGGCACTTCCGACGCTAGGATGCAGTTTTGCAGGTTTTTTTCTTCCTTGAGGGTCTTTTTTGGCTTGCAGCCTATCATCTCTTTCAGCACAACTCTGCTGAGGCCCCCTCCGAAGCCCAGCCACGTGAGGCTTGCACAGGGTTTCGGTGGCACGTCTGTTAAAGATAAAGCTGCCCTGGAAAGAGATGTTGCGGAAGGCTTGTCTCAGCAGAACCAATTCGTCTCAAATTCAAACCAGGCTGAGTTTCTGCGGTAGATGAGAGTGACTGTTCAAATTAGAAATTGGAGGTGGTAAAAAATGCTTTGGGTCAGAAATGTTTGTGTGGGGAGAAGGGAGACGTTGCCGGGGGAAGTAGGGAATTTTCATGCCTCTTTTTTGTGCTTGCAGACTGGATGAAACCATCGAAGCCATTAATTGTGGCACACTGGGCAAGCCAGCTGGGAGCCCAGAAGCAAAGACAACTCCAAGTTCTGGTGTTTTAGTGAATCCCCGTCTTCTTCAGCCTGCTCCTTTGGTCAGTATGAGTTGAACGATTTATACCAGAGTAATGACTAACTTTGGGAGAGCTGAGCTTAAGAATTGTGAATTCGAGCATGCGCATAATGCCTTTTTCCTCCCCTGTGTCTGAGAGGTCCTCATTAGCTATCTGAGTTGGGGACAGAGAAGGTTTGCCAATGCCCTGCTCCCTTCCCTGCTCTTGGTAGGTTTGGTTTATCTGAGCTTTACTCTCCTGCCTCCTTTTCAGGAACTTGGAAGAATTTCTGACAGCCAGCCTCAGGTTGTGTCAGTTTTTCAGTTCGCTTATGAAGCCTTTTCTGCCAGATTTCCAGTTTCCAAAGGGCATCGTCTCTACCCTCTAATTCCACTTTAATCGTGGTGTTCTTGGTGTGTGCTAAGTATTTGGAGGTTGGATGATTCCCAGTTTTGAGTGTTGATGGTTGTGAATATACTTTGAAAATTGTATCTTCCTGTGAATGCTCCGAAACACCAGCAGGTAGATTTATTCTTTAAATCCATAGTTTAGCTGTGATGTATGGAAAGGAAGAGCTGCGCAGAGCACAACCTTGCTTTTTCTCCTGCCAAAGCGTGGCACGTAAGCGCAGCGAGCTTGCAAGGAAGGAAGGGTGATCCCAATAAGAGTAACGCCTCTGTCCTTAAATGAAAAAAGACTTCAGATAAGATTTGCACTTGAAATACATTTTTCCTAGAAAGGTGCTAACCTTTTTCTTGTTTCTTTTGAACACACTGAAGTGGGTGGACCAAACTGGTTTGCTCCCGCACAGGAAAGCCATCCATTCCATGGACGCTGGAAATGAGTCTGGCTCGGAGCGGAACAGGTTACGGATTCAGGATCGAGAGTTGCAGGAGATCTCAGATGATGGGTGGTGCCTCAGCATGCACCAGCCTTGGGCTTCCTTGCTCGTGAGAGGAATCAAAAGGTAAAGGGACGGGCTGAACCGGGACGTATCCTGGCCAGCTCTTGCTTCGTAGGTGAGATGGGAAGTTGTGTTCCTCAGAGGACCTCTGTGGACTCGCTTGCTTTGTACGGTGACTGATAGCTACTGATAGCTCCAGGTTTGGAAGCCGTGCTTTCTCATCCGCTGTGCTGATGGTTTGAGAAGCCCGGTGAATCGGTTTTTTTTCATGAGAGTAGCTAACCTGGAAGGTACAGGTTTCTTCACAGTGGGTACATTTAGAGAAGGCTGAGATTTCTGCACGCTAGTCAGGGCATACCTTTCTGGAATTCAAAAGGTAAATAAGCTTAAAATGTGAAATATGTTCTTCTGGTCTTTTTGTCCATCATAAAGAAGCCAACAGTGGTACCAGGCTTTGTTTACAAAAACCAAGCCAACCACAGGCACACCCCCCTTGCCACCACCTTCCCCCTGTGGGCTAGGAAACAGGTCACAAAGAGAAGCTCCTTCAGCCCAGCACCCCTGGCAAAGGGTTTTCTTTAGCCTTTTTTCCCCTCACAGAATTTTTCATTTTAGAGAGCAAAGCTTTTTCACTTCCTGAGCCAAAGATGCTGTAAATCTTAATGTGCCCGGCTTCTGCATCCAGGTGGTCTGGGGATGCTGTCAGCCGCTCCGAGGCAGCTGCAGCATTGATGCCTAGTGCCCACGCTCGGATCCCCGAGAGCTGCAGCTAACGACCGCTTCGTACAGATGCGTGGTCCGTTATTACTCCCTAGATTGCATGCTTACTGTGCGTAACTTTTTGAGCTTGTAAGGGAATTGCACGAGCAGATTGTCCAACGTGCTTGCAGGGGATTGATGGCCTTTTTTGCTGCTGTTCTAAAGCAGCGAGGACATGAGCTGCTTGTGGCATTATTTCTTACCCATCTCAGCTTTTCTCTGTAGTGCTGACACGTTGCTTGAGTTTAAATAGTCAGGGCAAAGCTTAGCAGCAGGAATTGCATGGCGAAACGTTTGATTGAAAAATCTGTCCGTGTGGGTGATTTCTGCTGAAATTTAAGTCCTAAATTCTCCTTTGTTCTCTAGGGTGGAGGGCAGGACCTGGTACACATCTCATAGAGGGCGGTTATGGATTGCAGCTACTGCTAAAAGACCTTCCCCTCAGGAAATCTCTGAACTGGAGACCACCTACAGAACGCTGCTCTGGAAAGGTGAACTTCTCTCCTTGGAACTTTGTATTATTTGGTACATTGAGCCACGTAATGAGCAGTGTCAGAAAGCCCTCTCTTCTGAGCAGTTATTACCGCTTCGCTTTTTAACCTTCTGTTCTTGAAATTCTCTTCATCCTTTCTGCATTTCATCAGCCGAATGAGTATGGTGGCAGACTTTAACTTCGTCCTTTAGTCACATACTCCAAGCGCAAACACCGGTGAATTGCACCTGACTTCTATGATAGCTTTTGACAGCAAAGGACTTCGGTTTATTCTTGGCTCAAGCAACAAGCTATCGAGCGTGTGCTTGCGTGCGTGCGAAGTGGCTTGTGCTTCAGTTTGTTTACAGGGATGTTAAAGGCTTTTCGTGTCTTCTGACCTCGTGGAAATCAGGATTGAAAAGCTGCGGGTTCTCGGGAAGATGTTATTCTCTCATGTGGTTAGGAGGATGCTGGTGGCTGCGCAGCACGCCTCTTTGTGCGGTGTTTCTGCACGTCACCCAGCTTGAATGTCATACAGCAGGATTGTCTGCTCCCTCATCAGGGCCAGGAGCTCTTCCTACACTATATGTTCCTCTGTCTGAAGCTAAGCAGGGAAAGGTGTATATATAATTGAATCTGCCAGCCTTAGTCCTGTCACGGTGAAGATCTTGAGCTGGAAAAAGAACGATAGGGTGTTAAAATTGCTGTGTGTTTTCTTGTGCCTCAAAAAGCAGAAGTGCGTGGTGGGAGGGAAAGGTACCTGGGGGTTAAAAGACCCCAGTTATGTGTGTGGGGATGTGGGACCCCTTAAGAGATATTTCTTTCAATGCAGATGTGGAATTTCCAAGCGATTATCCCTCCGGCTGCCTCCTGGGCTGTGTGGACGTGACCGATTGTTTATCGCAAGAGCAATTTAATGAGCAGGTGAGTACAGCAAATAAACCTTTACGAGCTTGTATTAGCCAGTAAACTTTTAAAGTAGTGTAACTCGCCTCTGTGAGATGCTCGAGAGGAGACATTGAATGGAGTTTTCAGACTGTGTTGAGAGAAGACACAACTACTACGCAGTCTTGTATGGCTAGAAAGCGAATGTACCGAGCAAATGCACTTCAGCAGACTAAATCCATTGTCAGCCTCTCTGGCAGTGAGGTAGTTTGATTGAAATTAGTTTCTCATGTACTCTGAAACTCTTTTCAATAAGGACTCACGCCTGTTTAATTAAACCAATGCTAGCTTGCGAGACCGCGCTGCAAGGGCTCGTGGCAGCTGTTGCTTCCCTTGCTGCACAAGCGGATGTGCACCGGGACGCTGTGGCTGTGCTGGACTGTGGAAGACAGGAACCTACAACGCATTTCTGGTTTTCATCCTCATTTGGCAAACTCAGGAGCTTACATCTTACCTGGATGTGGCTTCTATAGCGCTGATTGTTTCTCTTAAAGAAACATGGGGTTGTAATAGAAATAGTTGCTCCAAGTTTTGCCCAGCCAAGCAGTGATTTTTTTGCTACCTCTGGGTATAACTATGCTGATCTTCCCGGGGAGGAGCTTCCCTCCTTCCTCAGGGAGGACTCTGGATGAGGAAGGGTCAAGTACCCGTTTGGCCGCTTTTGGAGTGCAGCAAACGATTCCCTGAGCGCAGCCAGCAGAGACTTTGGAGTTATTGCAGCGATTTGTGTGGCAGGGGACGTGAAGGGACCTGGAAACTCAAGACAGCGTGGAAATGTGGAAGACTCTGCAGCAGTGGTGGTGACGTGCCATGGGACCTTGTCCCTGGCCCTGTGGTACCAGCGGGATCAACTGCTCTGGTATAAGAGAGGGTAGCTTGGCCCAAGCAGAGGCATCTTGGTCTGTAGCTGCTGGGACTGCCTGGTGGTTCTTCCTGGAGCTGGAGGTCACAGTGGCCTCACTGGTGAGAGCTGTGCTCTGCTTGGGGCACTGAGTCACCAGGAGAAGGAGTTCCACCAGGGAGAGTGGACAGGAGAGCCACAGAGTCTTCATGGAGACCCTGTAGAGAAGACATCCAGAGCGCCTACATGCAGGGAAGGAGGGACAGCTGGAGATTACAGTGGATTAAGACTCCCAAGGGAGTCAAAGGACGTTTAAGTGGCCTTTTTCTGAATGAGGCAGGTGATTTGGAGACCAGGGACACAGATAAGGTTGAAGTATTGAGATCATCTTCACCTCAGGCTTCACCAACAAGATCTCCCAGAGATCTCGTGCCTAGAGGCAGGGTTCAAGGTGGAGGGGGACTACCTTTAGTGAAGGAGGATTGCAGCAGGAATCTCTGGAGAAATCTCAACCCGTACAAGTCCATGGGTGCTGATGGTGTGCATCCAGATGTGCTGAGAGAGCTGGCAGATGTCCTTCTGAGGCCACCCTTACCTTGGGAAGGTTGTGGAGACCAGGAGGGGACCTTGATAACTGGAGAAAGGTGAAAGTCTAGAGAGACAGAGCCAGGCTCTTTGCTGATGTACATGGCAGGAGGATGAGAGACAAGGGTGTCGTGGTTTAACCCCAGCTGGCAGCTGAGCACCATGCGGCCACTCGCTCACCCCTCCTCTCCCAAGGGAGAAGGAAAAAAACCCTCATGGGTTGAGATAAAGACAGTTTAATAGGATAACAGAGGAAGGTGGTGATGGTGATGATAATAATAACAATAACACGTGATGCACAAATGCAATTGCTGACCACATGCAAAAGGAAAACAAAGCCAACCCAATGCCCAGTCTGTTTCCAAGCAGCGATCCCACCACCCAGCCGGCTTCCCAAGTTATATCCAGAGCATGATGTTCCATGGCAGGGAATATCTCTTTGGCCAGCCTGGGTCAGCTGTCCTGGCTGTGCTCTCCCAGCTTCTGCAGCGGGCAGAGCGTGAGAAGCTGAAAAGTCCTTGACTTAGTGTAGATGCTACAACTACCCAGCAACAACTAAAAACATCAGTGTGTTATCAACGTTGTTCTCCTACTAAATCCAAAACACAGCACTGTACTGGCTACAGGAAAGTAAATTAACTCTATCTCAGTTGAAACCATGACAAAGGGTCATAAATTGAAAGGGGAAGTTTGATGTGACTTAAGAAAACAAATTCCCCGTGACGATAGTTGGGCACTGGAGCAGGTGCTGCTCAGAGGGTTGTGCAGTCTCCACCTGTGAAGATTTTCAAGACCCGACAGGACAAAGCCATGAGCAAACTTGCCTGAATTCAGAGTCGACCTTGCTTTGATCGGGAAGTTGGACTAGAGACCTCCCAAGGTCTGAGTCTGTGATGCCGTGACTGACTCCATGCCCCAAATCTGGAGCAGCAGCTTTCCTCAGGGTGCGTTTTATTAACTTACAAAGCCTGCGCTTAGTACCAAGCACAGCACGGCTGTTCCCGATACCGTTTCATGTCTAGTCACTCCACTGTCCCTTGTACAGGTCAGGTTTGGTCTGATGGGAATCACCAGACTATGTAGGGCTTGACAGTGAACCAAGACCATCTTGTGAGATGGAATAAATGGATTCCTTGGGACAAAGGAGGAGGACACACCAGACTGGCCATGAAGAGTTGGAGAGGCATCAGCAGCTCATGAAGTGCTCTTCTGGGTTTCCCAAACCCTGTCAAGTTTTTTAGCAGAGAGAAACGCCGGGAAACTAGAGGTGAGGAGACTATTTCTGATGAGATTGTGTCTCTTCTCAGTCGTGGGTGGAATGGGGAGAGGTTGGAATATGAGCAGCAGAGGGAGCTTTGGGACTGGAATGCAATGAAATCTGCAGGAGTATTTGGCCTTGTATGGGAGCGAGCCTCAGGAGAGGGAAGAGGAAAGAACACTGGGGCCAGTGTAGGTTTTTTGTTTTTTCCCCCCCCCCCCCCCCCCCCCGTAGCATCCACTGATTTACATTTTGGTTAAATGGAGAATCTGGTCCTTCTTGGTGAAAAAAACATGTCCTGGTCTCTCACAAGTACTTTTCTCTCCCTAACAATTCCTCTTTGTGGATATGTTCTTCAGGCATTGGTAAAAGGGCTGTGACAGCTTCTTGCAATCTGGAAATTGCGCTGTAGGTAACGAGTTTTTAATCTTCCCATAGAGCAGCCTCGCAATTAGCTATGCTCTCTATAAATTCTTCCCGTTTTGCTGGCCCTGCTTGGCCGCAGAGACGCTGGAGGAAGAGTAGCGTTTTCCAGACCTATAGATGAGAGATTTACCTCTCTTCTCAATGCCACGATGCCATGGCATGTGCAGGTATATATCTCACTTGCTTTTTGCTGCTCCCAAATTGCAAGCTATTTATAATTCCTAATTTGTTGCCTTTTTACAGCAGTCCATTTTTTCCCCAGGGTCGCTTTATGCAGCGTTCATTTCCCTCGCTTATAAGATTGAATTCAGAGATCTGAGTGTCCTCCTGAAGTTGATTTATGAGGAAATGTGTGTGTTTGTGGACTATCATGAGCAGCAAGCACATCTGAAGGAAGCTGAGATTAAATTAATCGTGAATGCTAACAAGATAAAAAAGTGTGCAGCGCCAGCTCAGAAATCAGAGTTGGATCTCACTGGGAGTAGGAAATCCCTGTTGCTCACACTGATGATTCAGCCCAGGTTCATCAGCAACCAGCACCAAAGCCACTTGTCAGCAGCGTAATCCAGCCGTTTCTTGGCGTACAAAGACTCCTCCTCGCTTCAGGGGGAGGCGATGTGTTTTCGCCACTTATGGCATGCAAAAAACCAGTGAGGATTTTCTAAAGATCTGCACGTAAGTTAACATGATGCAGCAGCAGAGACCTCTCGGAGACGAAGCCACCGCAGAGCTCTTTTCAGGCACTGTGCTTTGACTCACACCTCTCCTCCTCACCAACTCTTATTTGAAGCTTCCGTGTTTTCTGGTAGAAATCATTTCACAAGCGCAGGGCAAGCCATGTTTGCAGATTATACCCACCACCCAAAGATGAAACAGTTCCTTGTCTTGCTCATTGTCTTTTGATGGTGGCCCTGCCTTTTTCAGCAGCCACGGAAGTTTGTTTTGACTCTTGTGACCATTCTTTTCCATAGGCAAGGGAGACTCTTCCTGTGCTCTGTCCCTCCTGTGACTTTTCTATTATTTCTCAGGCCTTTTGATGCCGTCGCTCACTCCCTATTTAGTACCGTCTGCAGATTTATTTTCCTTGCTGTTTGCATCCTCTCTCAGGTTGCTAATGAAGATGTTAGTGGCACCCTGCTGGTATTTTTCTATCATTATCCTCGTTTAATAATTTTTTTTTTTTTTACACTTGTACTCAGAAAAAACCAAAACCGAGCAATGATGCCCCATTTCGCTGGATGCTGCATCAGCAGACTCAGACCAAGTCCCTGCCCCGAGAGCTTGCTTTATTATTAGGAACTGGTCGGTTGTCCGCGTTATTACCGGATGTGTAAGCCTGGCCTTGCGTAACCCCTTCAGAGGGGTCAGTCTTGCGGCTCTGCCCTACGTACAGTATTTGAAGAGCGATTGACGTCGTTGAAGTGGTTTGCAGATCTTCAGGGCCGCGTGAGAAGTGATGACAGAACAGGGATCTTGTGTGCAGTAGCTGACAGGGAGCAGAGGAAGAGCAGAGCAGAGATGTCCTTGTGATTAAAATCAGCGTCATGTCAGATGATGTTGTCCTAATCCCAGTTGTGCTACTTATCGCACGAACTAGTTAAATCCGTTCCTCTGGGTCTCTCTCCCACGTGGAAAGTAAAGCAGTCCTTCCCCGTCAGAGGTTATATACACCTAATTTTACTGCTCAAAGCTGTGATCTTTGGATCAAAGCTCCTCTAGGAGCAGAAGTTTACTATCAGGTAGAAAAGTCCACCCCAGGTACCAAGCGTCACCCTCTTTGTTCGCAGAGGACTGAAGCAAAAGCTGCTTTCTGAATTCGGCCCTGCTGAGGGCGGGTGGTTGGCTGGTGCCAGGAGATCCCTCCGCGTTGCTCTTACGTCTCAGTATTTCCAGTTGAGCTTTGCACATCTTACACCTCCTCGGAGCGTGTTCTGGGCTCATTTCCTTCTCTTGGTGGCAGCCACCCAAAAAGCCTTGGTTGAGACCAGAATGATCCCTTTGTTATGCTTTTCGGCGCTAGAGGTGACCTGGAAACTTTTTTTCCTCCCATTGAGATCTGAATGTTGACGGCGGCTTTTCCTTGCTCCGGGGCTGACGTCACCGACACCTTGAGCAGAGCACGGAGCTGCCTTTCTTTTCCTGCGTGAGGTGTCGGTGACTTCAGCAGCGCTTGGTGGGGAAACATGGGATGGTGCAGGCAGGGCTTGGCAAGAGTCTAAAGCAAGGAGGGAACTATTTACATTTGTGCCGTTTTAATGTGCTCTGAAGTCCATGTTCATTTTGCTAATGACTTTGATCCAAGAGGCCATTACTTTAACTGGAAAAAGAACATTTCCGCTGCTGTTATTTTAGTAGTTGATAGGTGTGTTTGGACTTACTTTGAATGCAAGTGCGCACACATGCCGATATCTAGATGTAGGTATTATCTCGGGTTGAAATATTGGGTAATTATGTTTGATGGGAGTAAAGTGTTTATTTTTCATTTCTAGGTGATCACTTAGTGTCCTAAATCTGCACAAGGGAACACGTCTAAGCTATTTTTGTGCCATGAGATTGCAACTATCGTTTAAACAGGCTTCATCTTTCCCTCTCAGGAAACTCGTGTTTAATCTCTTGCCCTCCTCTTCCCTCCCCGGTGAAAATAACAGCGAAAAAAAAAAAGAGAGTTGGGTGCCAAGCGTACAGGACTGGCTTTAAATTCTCAAACAGGAGCGAAGAAGAAGGGTAGAAATTTTCTGTATTTAGACTCCAGAAGGTGCCTGTTTAGATTATCTCCAAATAAAGGAACAATAGCCTGCTGGTAATATTTTCCTAAGAAATAAGTTAATGAGAGGGAAAACCACAAACATATACGTTGACGTGTACTTCGAAGAACAGCATAAATACATAGAGACTTTTTACGAGGACCTTCTCCCTAAAGTGAAGGTTTCCTAGTGTAGGCTCCAAGCAAGACAAATGCTTGTTCGTGCGGCGCTGTGGCTGTCCTGGCGCCCTCGCTCGCCCCCCACCAACGGGATATTTGCCTTCTCGTTCCCGAGGCTTAGTTATTGCACCTCTGTCGACGAATGATTTTTTAGCAGCGTTTTGAAGGCTAGATCAGATATACTTCCTTCTGCGGCAATCTAGGTGGCTGTTAATGATTGCAACCGACGAAAGGCCTTTGAACTCTACAGGTCCCTGAGTTCTCCTAAGCCGAATTTGTCTTTCGCGTCGTAGCCTGATGCCAGATCAGGTGGTATTAGGCATTAGTCTGGCTTGCAGGGACCTGCGGGTGATGCATCTCTTTGGTTTCTCACCGCATAAAGCCCCCCGCCAGGTTCGTGGTTCTAGGAGCAGAGCAGGCGTGCAGCTGGTTTGGATTAGAGACTGTAAGAGATGGGGGAGTTTTTCCTTATGTGAAGGGCTTTGGTTTTCATCAGAGACTCTTCTAAGGCTCCAGCTGCCTTGCATAAGCCAGCAGGTTTACTGAGGCCACTGCTCAGTCTGTTAAGATGAAGGAGAGATTGTCACTTGATGATGATTAATTTAGGAATGCATTAACATGCCAAAGAAATCGAATGATAGAGGCTAGCTTGCCCTCTCCTCTGGTTTCCTAGACCCTAGGGAAAAAACGAAGCCAAGGCTGAAGCATATGACTTAATTAATGATGACTATGGACTTAGCCTCTGCTACCATTTCAGCAAACTAGTCAGCGATCTGGGATTTTTTTTTTTTTTTCCTTCTTTCAGATGTGGTCACTGATACTTGCCGCCTTCTTGGTGTTTGGTTTTTATTTAATCCTGAAACCCAAGGGTTAGATAAAATTGACCTCGAGCCTGGCTGCTGCTCAGGTGCCCCACGCCCTTGTCGTCCGGTTGTAGCTCCACCAGGTTGAGACATGACCACCATTTAGGTGGTGACCCCAAATGACACGGGGAGCTGGCAGCTACAGAATATAACCACCGCGGTAGATGTACGAGTGCCCGAGGACTACGCTTGCTTAAGCTTTCTTTGGTGTGTCATCAGTTTCATAACCCCGAACAGACCGGTCGCTCAGATGGCATATCCTGGTTCTGCCGTGCATTGGGCCGTGAGAAATCCCATCACGTTGGTGGGATTGAATCAATAGCTGGAAGCAGCCGCCGGCGTCACGCCTCCTTGGGGAGCAGCAGCAAGGGTCAGCGTGGGGAGTGGTGGCTGCCGAAGTAAACCAGGGCAGGGACGCGGATGCTTCATCTGCGCAGGGCTGTGTTCACCAGAGTTAGGTTTTGGGTTTTTTTTTCCAAAGTTCAGCTGATCTCCATCACCTGCTGCGCCATTTTTACCCCTTTCCTTTGCAGCTCTGACTTATGAAAGGACTTTATGAAGCTGCTTGAAGCTGTCTGACTGTATCTAGCAGGGTGCAGGCACTGTGAGCTGCTTGAGCCAGAAACAGGTGCCCTGGTTTCCCCTCGTCTCCTCCTCCCCGTTGCTTCTTTCCTCCTCCTCGCCAGCTTTCATCCAACAGCGCGGGCGGCAGGGCTGCATTGCAGCTGAGGTTAGCCCTGCCTCTGCCGTCCCTTGGCACAGGAGGATGAAAATGGCTCTTTCAGCAGAGCCTAGTACAGTAACGAATATTTTTCCAAGTCCACCCAGTTTCCCCTGATGGTCGTCAGGCACTCTATAAACATCTCAAGCCCTTCTCGTGCTGCTCGTAGGGTTTACCATGGGCGGGTGTTTTCTCAGGCTGGGATATGAGCTGCAGAAGGGTGTTGGGGGATGTAGGTCCTGCGATGCCGGTTCAGGGAGAGCAGGGGGGGGTGCAGCGTGTCCGGTGTTTGCCGGCACCGCTGAGTCCTCCAGGTTTCCCTGCGGACTGGAGCCCTGGCAGACTGCTTAGTGTTTTAAAATCTGAGTGCACCAGCACAAGTTTGAATATTAAATCTACATTTCAAAGTCCTGTTATTACTTATTACATTTTAATTGCTTCCCCTGCCCTTTGAATCAAAGTACAGCTTGTGGTGTAAGAACACAACGAGAGCCGGGCTCGAGGCTGGGAGGTGGAGAACACCCACCGGATGGATCCGACTGGCCAGGGGAAGGATCCCGCGGTGATCCCAGCCTGCCGTGTCTGGATCCGGTTGCGTACCAGCTAAGCGTGCGAGGGGCAGAACAGGGACTGACAGGCATCCTTGTGGGAAGAAGGGGAAAGGAAGGCAGGCTAGCAAAATTCCTTGCGCATCCTCGCGAAGGGAGCCTATGCCAGCACATGATCTGCCAGCAGCAGATGTAAGCTCTCAAAAACAGCAGGGAGGATGTTGACTGCAACAATGCATCAAGGCTGCGGTTTGTAACCTCAATAGTAAGGCAGTTAACTTTTTTCTTTTTTTTTTTTTTTTTTAACAAAGACATTTTGATTGCCAAATCCATAACCATTAGCAGCTGTGGTTTCGAGCTGTTCCTTCCTCACACGTTGCAGTCTAGACCTGACAGGCTTTCAAACAAAACTTTGGCTGCCGGCTTTTGTTTGTGTTTCTTTGCGATCCTGCTTTTTTTTTTTCCTTTTTGCCCGTTCTGTTGATTTGGTTTGAACATCGGTGTTTATCCCTTTTTTAACCTAGCCTCCGCAGAGTGGCTCCTCTGCATCCATGTGGTCTTCTGTAGCCAAGGGCAGCGTGTAGAGTTCCTGGGGTGCATGTTCACAAGGCTGCAGTACTGAATGTTTCTGCCTCGGGCTAGAAAATTTGGCATTTCTAGAAAGTTGGATCTGCTTTGGGGTTTCTGTTTAGGAAAATGTTATGTTTTTCAAGGGCCAACAGCCTGCTTGGCCTGTGCTAAGGCAGAGGGACCGGGATCCTTAAAAGATGATGCTCAAAGTTGAAAATTTGATGTAAGACCATATCATGAGGGAGATCGAACCTCAAAGCGAAGCGTTTGATGCTCTGCAACCTCTTTCCAGAACTGGAGGTCTGAGTCAGGAGAAAGTGACACAAAGCAGCGGCAAACCTGAATGTCCTGGCTCAGGCTTCTGTTGCCAGTCAAGTGTCACCTTTGTGCCCTGGAGCACTTCGGGGTGAAGGCTGGGTTGGGACATTGGCTAGATGATCCCCAAAAATGAATATCCTTGTAAAGAGACGATGGAGACTACTGCTGTTAGAACAACAGACGGGGAAACGATGCTTCAACACCACTCTCCTTGGAAAAGCGAGAAGGATGGATGCCGCTTGAGCACAGCAGTTCTTGAAGGCTGGTCGTGCAGATTGTGAGAAGGGTTGGAATTTTTTTTTGTTTTCCTCTTGATATTAAATAACTCCTACCTGCAGATGGACCGCAGAGCCAATAACTGAGCTTCAAGCGCTGGATCAGTTTTGGCTGCAGCTGTACCCGGGCAGCTCTGCGGGATGTCCGTGGGCAGGAACTGGGGTTGTTGCTGGTGGTGCCTGAACTGGTATCGGGGGAGTCTGCAGCACCCATAACTGGATAAGCATCATCCCTCTCATTTTTGAGTGCTCCATTTCTCCTGCATCCATATGTCTGTGTTGCAGGCATTGCGAATGCACCTCTTTGGCTGCGGCACCCCTGTCGCTCGCCAGAAACTCCCGACTTTCTTTTCCCCTTTGTAAACCACTAAAGAAACATTTTCTAGCTGGATGGCGAGCAATTTCCCTCCGGAGAAGAGGAAAAAATGGCTGTTTAGTGGTTAATTACCTGTTACGTTAGTCTGACAGCTATGAAGCTTATGAGGTGTGAAAGAAGAGCGGATCCGCCTTTCCCACAAATCACCAAGAAAACGGGGTGAAGGAAGCTGCGCCCGGCTCCCGGGGGGATGCCTCGCATCCCGCTCCTCTCCCCTGCACGTGGCCAAGGGGCTTCTTGTAACGCCCGGGAAAGAGCCCAGTGCATGTTTTTGCCTGCCGAGGAAAGCTGATTTATTGCTGCTGCTGGTTACAGCAGCTCTGCTCTTTCAGAGGGGACGCCGTCTCTGCCAAGATGACTTTTTTCTTTTCTTTTTTTTTTTCCCCCCCCTTTGAATGCATTTTACGGTGAGCTCTCTTGCCAACACATGGGCTCCGCTTGCTTTTATTCTTTCCAGACAGCTTTGCTTTCCAGCTCAGCCTCTTTTATTTCGAAGCTCTTAGAGAGCAGAGGGGAAATGAAGGCTGGAGCTGGTGTCCTGGCCTGGCGCTGCCTGGCAGAGTGAGCTGTATTTCCCCTGTTGTTCACCGAGGAGGCACGCCAGGAAAATGATTCAACCCTTTCCATTATTAACCTTGCAGAACATCTCAACCACCTCCTCACCGTTCGGTGCCAGTGCCCCAAGGCCACCCACCGGCAGCTGTAAGATGGAGAGGATGGCAGCGGCCCGCTGAAGGACTACAGGTTCCAGCGTGCAATTCTTCGCCGCGCTCTGGCTAACAGAGATACGTGCTGGGGCCGTGCGCTCGCACGCTCCATGGGCAAGAAGAGCAGAGGAGAGCTCAGGCTGCATTGCGGGGCTCTGTAGGCCAGCTCGTGTAAAAACGCTATTCCCACCCAGTGTTAGCATTCGGTCTCTTGCACCGTGTTTGCTTGTCTCCTTTTGTGTCCAGAGACCTTAATGAGAGCAAAAGATGCTCTTGAATGGTCGCTAACGAAGCTGCTGGGGAGCATTTTGGCTTTGTGCTGCGCGGAGCCGCTGCTCCGTTGCACGCGGTGCCTTTGTTCCTTCCTTGGATGCACCGGAGCAGAGCTCATCTCGTTAGCGATGGTTTGGCACTTCCCCCCCGGCACGTTTTCCTTCGGCTCTTTCGATTCCCCTGCCTTCAGTTCACAGTGCTCGCGTTCAACCGAATGCAGCTTATCGGGGAGGGGTGAAGCAATCGAGGGGCTCGGGACAGCCCTTCTCCATGGTTTTTGTTTTCCCCTGCCGAAACTGGATCTGGGCTAAGGGTCCTGAACCCCGTGTTGTTGCCAGCAATGCCTGCACCGCCCCCGCATCCCGCTGCAGGTTTTACCCAAATCGGGCAAAAAAATATTTACTTTAACAGATTGGGGGCAGGGGAGGGGGAAATTAGCAGGATTTTTTTTTTTTCCCCTCCCTCAAATGTCAGAGAAGACGGGTTTGTGCCTCTGCTGGCTCTGAGCTGGCTTGTCCCCTCCTTTGCTCTTTTGCTGTGGGCTGCGGAGCGGGGAGGTTGGGCAGCCCTGCTGCTATTTCTGGTGGTGACAAGCTGGTGATGGGAGACGAGGGATGGTGAAAACAAAGTGTAGGGAACATTCATTAGCAATTATCCCTGCTTGCAGCTTGATTGGGGTGGCTGTTGGGGACATCTGATAGCCACTTAATGTATCTTCAAAGCACCGGCTCCAGCGAGAGGGCAAATCTGGTGGCTGGTTTTTGGAGGAGCCCAGCGCTCGGCTCTCTTTTCCAGCTTGTACGTTTAACCTTGAGCTCTTTCTGCGTGTGTTAAGCTGCCTTGAGATCTGCTTTTTTTCCTTTCCCCCCTGCTAATCTCTTCACAGCTAGGATCTTGCAAACCTGTTAGCAGCAAATTGAAGCCCGACCGGTACAATTGCAGAGATGAGATGAGCAAGGAGGGTGGTGGTTGCGCGGACGCCAGCGTATGGAGAGCGTACGTGGGGTTTTCGACTGCGCGAAGCAGTGGGCTGGAGCAGCAGTTGGTAAGCCGTGCCGGCTGTTCGCAGCCCACGGAGCCCACCGTCCTCCCGACTGCCTCGTTGCAAGCTTGCTACGAGATGGCAGAAGGTCTGAAAGGAGGCTGAATCATTTTTATTTTTTTTACACTGTAGTTACATTGCATAACCCCTCTCTTTTGAGCTTTTCTGCTCATCTGCAGGATTGGAGGAGGGTGATGAGTTTTCTCCTTCTTGACAGACAACCTGGCCTCTGGACCTTATTTGTTGTAGAGGGCCTTTTTAGCCACCTTCTCCTAAATGCTGAGCTGCTTCCCGCTGGAGGCAATGTCAAAGCCTGGAGTACTGGCACCCATCTTATTTAGACCCTCAAGATTATAATGCTGAGTGTCGTTAAAATGAGGGAGGAACATCCCCCATCAGACTCCTGGCTGGGTTTGATTCTTGGTCTTTTGTAGAGAGGGACTGTGATTTCCCTCCAAATGGACCTTTTATTTAAAAAATTGCTGTTGCAAATCCTCTTTACTGGGGTTATGCTCTGTCTTCTCTCTCTGGCATGCTAGACGTGGCTTTTGGAGTTTTCCTTTTCCTACAACTCTCAGATTTGCTGATGTGCTGCTGAGCAGTGGCTGCTGTCTGTGGAGTGTAGTACTTGAGAGTAAATTTGTTCTCCGTCTCCAAAACTTAGTGCATTGCAGATTGTAGAGTGACTTGACTGACCTCTTACAGCAGAAACATTGAGAAATGAGGTTTTTTTACTTGTTAAGACACTTGGGCAGCTTTGGAAAATGTAGCGGAGACAAATGTGTTTGATGTCTTGGTGGCAGCGTCTCCTCTGAGGGCGTAAGTCATCTGAGTCGTTGCCAGTAGGAGAGGCGTCTTCCGTGCGGGGCAGGTCGGTATGATGTCCTAGCCGCAGAGGTGGAGGAATGCCGCCATTCAGCCATGTTGTCTGTCTTGATCCTTGATGACAAGAGTGTAGATGCAGTCGGTAGGCGTCTTCAGGAGACGCTGCTCATGGTGATCATGCGTGATGTCGAGAACGAGCGCTCTTTAGGGGACTGAATAGCAACAGGGAGAGATTTTGGGTAGGAATAGTAACAGTTCCAGCGACCTCGAGGAATGAGGTCCACGGAGGTGGTTTCTAAGCAGGTTAAATATTGGCAGCACTGGAGAGAGGCTGTGCTCCTGGTCCTAGTGATGCATCGTGTGGCAAAAGCGTATCTGGCTGTGTCTCCGTTCAGTTTGCAGGCAGTGGTTTCAAGAGACGCAGCGGGTACATCTAACCTCTTGCTGCTCTCCGAGAGGAGTCTCAGTTCCTACCAGTCCTCAGCTATGTGCTCCAGCCGTTCACCTGCTTCACCGGACCCTTCTTTGAGCAGTTCAGCCCGTTAACCCGATAGAAAACTGACTTTGCCCAAAACCTCCCTAAATTTCTGCAGGGGGAAACGAGTTGAATCAACTTGCAGAAGGGACTGGGGAAAGAGTGGAGCCTGGCCTGGCTGAGTTGGCTCAGCCCCATCTTCTCCACCTGGGAGCCTCTAGGCAGAGGAAAGGGTTACAGCGTTTTCCTCAGCTCTGGTAGGCAGGAATATTCTGCTTTTGTTGTTCACCAGGATGGGATAAGAGGTTTCCGGGATAGGTACAACAGGAAGCCTTAAATGTAGCAGGTCTGCTCGAGGAGGGGCTCCTTCCCTGCCTCTTGGGAGTGAGATGCCAGAGGAAGGACCGAGGCTTTTAAAATGCAGGGCGCGGACGGATTTGGCACACGTACAGAAACATACCCTGGGAGCGAAGATGAAAGGCTGCGGCGTGGAAGCATAAACCCAGGTCGCAGCTGTGGCATCCGCCTTGGCCTTGGGATTGGATTGAGCTGGAGGCTTTTGGAGCTGAAGGTTTGATCCTGGTTTCACGTGAAACCAGCCTGGCTATTGCTTTCGCTGCCAGTGCCTGGATGAAAGCCTGTAAGGTGCGTGAAGAGACACACGGTGACATCCAGGTCCACGTAGGAGATGGTGGCTGAGGAGATTTGGGAAGCAGCTGCACTCAGGGCAGCAAGACCTGTCTGGCACTCTGGTCCCAGACACACAACCTGGCTGAAGAAGCCACTGGCTGAACCACATGGAGCAGAGCGGGCTGGACCACCTCTGCGACCAGATCTGGAGGGTGGCTTACGCCCCACGGCTTTATGGTGTGGCCTTTGGAGGCCGTGCTAGCGTGGGAGCTGCTGGTTAAGTCGGGTCCTCTGGCTGCGGAGGGGCCACCAGTCACCCGCGCGATGCCGAGAGCAATAAAGCGGTGCCAGCATTTTGCACTCACCAGGCGTTGGCCGGGGATATTCGCATTGGCTCTTTCTAACCTTCCAAGATCCTCCTTCCCTGCAGATGGGAAATGAAAATCCTTGGCATCGGCATGGAGTGGTGGAAGCAAGTCAAGTAATGTGGCTCAGCCAAAAATAAAAAAAAAAAAAAAAAAAAGAAAGAGGGAGAAACCTGTCCAACCCCAGATCGGTACAGCAGGACATCCGCGTGCGATGCAGATCAGTGCGGCTCTTTCTCGCCCGGTGCAGGTGTTGTACGGAGCAGCTAAGTGCATGTACATCTCTCTCTCTTGCTCAGTGAAGAGCTCTTACACGCTGTTGTAAAATGAGAAGGGCTGGAAATGTTTTCCCCGGTTGATCCAATCCCAGTGTCAGGCTTCCGTAAATCTCCCCTAACCGCTGGCAACGCTGCCAAACCCCGCTACAGCGCAGGGAGTGCGGGTTGCTCCCTGCTCCCCTCTCCGTGCCCAGCTGTTCCAGGGCAAATCCAAACTCATCTTGGCAGGTCAGCGAGAGCTTTTCAAACACTCAGCCTAGGAGTCATTTGTTAGTAACAAATGGGGGATTTGCCAGGACACGCTGCTCCATCTGCTCTGGCATCCTGTCCCCTACAGCAGCCTTGATGGATCTGCTCGAGGAAGGCAGGGGAGCAAAAAAAAAAAAAAGAAGGCAGTTTTCCCATGGAAGGAAAACCGCTTCCGCAGGCTGTTTGACCAGGTTTCCTGGGCTGGAGCACCTTCGTGGCATGCCCTCGCCTCTGTGCCTGTCAGCGCAAGGTCTGCAGCTAACGGAAAATCCGAAGTGATGGTTGGTATCTACATTTTTTTATTACTGTTTTGCATTTCATTTCTGAACAGCAGTGAGGCTGAGCTGCATCCAGACAGGACTTCAGTGCGCTTCCCTCGCTGAGTGTTTTTCCCCCATGGTCAATGAGAGAAACAATCTGTTTATAGTCTTCCTATAAAATTCCCCCATGTCTTCATCGCAATGAAATCGCTCTGTGCGCGGAGCCAGCCCTGCGCAGAGCAGGCCAGCTTCTCCGAGCCATCGACCTGGCATGTTGCAAGCGTTTTTTCTACAACTCACCCTTCAGATGCAGACGAATCTCAAGGGCTGCGTGTCCCACAGCAGGATGGTGCGCGCTCTCCAAATCCCAGAGCCCTTGTCTTTGAGCTGAGCTTTGTGGGGAAGAGATGGGGATGTATCTGGGACATCTGCTTCAGAAGAAGAGGTGGCCACCCTTCTTGTGGTCATCCTCCTGTTGCGTTGGCCAAGCTGTTTCAGTTGAGGTTTAGAGCTTAAGATTGGCTTAAGCCAAGTGTGAAATGACACCTTTTAGGTGGCCAAACACAGGTCGGTGCTAAAGGGGGCTGAAAAGGGTTAGGGAGCATGCAGGGAAGCAGCTTGGTGAGCAGATCCGAAAAGGGAGCATGCTCTGACAGAGGCACGATGAGAAGAGGCTTAGCAAGGGCCTCACTGATTAAGACCCAAACCTGCAATTGTTTTGGGGTTTGTTTTGTGTGTTATTTTTTTTTTTTCATTAAAAGCTCTCCAACTGGTTTAGTCTGAGCTGCTTCAGCCCAGATATAACCCATCTCTTGAGTAACTATTTCTCTACTCCTGACCGCTGAGCTCTTTTCACACCCGTGGCCATCGCTCTGACTCTGTTCTGTGTGTGTCTCTGTGTTTTGCAGTATCCGGATCTGAGCCAGGAGTCCGAGTCTCCATTTGTCTTTATCTGCACTAATCCCCAGGAGATGGTTGTGAAGTTTCCCATCAAAGGAAAACACAAAATCTGTAAGTAGTAAAGTTTCCACAGATGCCCCCCTTGGCCTTTCGTGCCTGCTCTCGTCGCCACCTCTGCTTGCCTTTGCCATATGAGTTCGCAACCTTTGCCCTGTGCTCTTTGATCTGTAGGTGTTTGTTTAATGACTTAAATACATCTGTAATATTTTTTTTTTGTCTTTGGTTCCCCTTTCCCCAGATGTTGCTTCCTTCCAAATACATGCCTCTTCCTGCCTCTGCAAACGCTCGAGAGTCAAAGAACGCTCGTGTCGGCAGCTGATCCGCTTCTGGCATCAGCCTGGGTCAGGATACGAGCTGGTGTGGCGATGCTCGGGCAGAACTGCGCTTGGGTGGTTCGAAATCACCCTCTTGCCCGTGAGGACGGTGAGGGCTTGAAGCAGCAAGATCTGCAGGGCCAGATGGATGTTCTCCATCCGCAGGCCGGCAGGATGGGATGTCCTGGCAGAGCTTGCAGGGAAGCGCCGCAGCATCTGTCCGCGCTCCGCTTGCCAGTGTCGTTAGTCCCTTTTATGAGCCACCAGCCCCTCCGCAGGCTGCCAGTTATTCCTGCCCGCTGCCGTAAAAAGGATGGAGGAGGGATGCAGCAGCTGGGGAGCCTGCAGTCAGCTCCGTCCTTATTAGCAGCCTCCCCACCACACAGCCTGGGGAAGGCACCGTACACGCTTTCAGGGGATGTGAAAAATTAATTTGACGGGCTAAAAGCAGCATAAGCAGAAATAGTCTTGGCTGTTTGTTTAGCAGAGCTGATGACTGGCTTGTCTTTCTCATTTGCAGCGCAGTTCTCTGGGAGTAGTTATCTAGCAGCGCAGGAACGGCAGGATTTCTCAGGACTGGTTAATAAGGGCTTTTGAAGCACAGTGTAGGGTTATTTTTGTTGGTTTTGAGGCTTTTTTTCCTCTCTCCGCTCAGAGATGCAGTGTTCTCCCACAGCTTCAATCTCTCCCTGGGCGTTGGGGCATACCTGCACTGCCAGGGTATTGAGCAGGGTGAAACGATTTGGCTTCTTCCCTGCCTTTTGTAGCAACATCTGGGAGGTGCGTTCAGCTGATGGCGACAAACGACGCTCGGTGAGCTGCAGCGCTCGGATCTCGCTAGCGGCACCGTCCTCCCCCAGGGACGGGTCTTTCCCAGCACGCCGGTGAGCAGGCAGGGCTGCGCCGAGTTATTTAGGATGCAAACATCTTTGCTGCGGTAGAACAGCCTCGTCGCTGTTGTGTGCTGGAGCAGCTGCTGCATGCTTTTTTTTTTTTTTTTTTTTCTTGTTTTAACCTCTCGGTGCTCTCGTACAGGCTCTCTCGTGCCACATCTGCTTCCATCCGGCCGCGGTTAGGAGGAGAGCTGCCAGCGGCGGCTGAAGGGGAAGCTGCCATGCGGTGTGAGCGCAGGGCGGCCGGCTTCGGTACGTCTGCCTCACCGGTTGCAGGCGCTGCCGGTCCCCTCCCCATCTGTCACATCGTCTCCTTTGTGTTGTGACACTTTCCTGCTTGGAGAAGGATCAGTCTAACAGCCTGGAAGGAAGCCGGCTGTGCTGGCGGCTGCCTGCGCTGCCCGCTCCTGCTGCTGGCCCTGCCTTTCCTGCCCTCGCTCCCGACAGGAGCTGTCACGAGAGCAGCGGCGGGGGAGACTGCGGAGTTGCACGTTCTCCTCCCGGAGGGGACGTCATCCATCTGGGTGATATTTGTGACAGCCTAGGGAAGGAGGAGGGAAGGCTTTGACCTTTCATCGGGGTAAGGCGCTGTTTTAATAGGAGCTGGCATCACATCCAAGGCAGTCAAAAGCTTAATTCTCCAAGCTGGAAGCAGAGCAAGGGAAAAGGCACCGGCTCACGTCCCCACCTGAGCTCACCGGCTGCCCCGGTCTCCTTGAAGCCTGGCTCAAGCCATGACAAAATGCCAGTTTGTCTTGTTGGGAAGCCAAGCCAGAGCGGCTTTCCTTGCCAGATAACAGCATGGACCTCACCGCAATGACATCCGAATGCTTCTCCGTTGCAAATTAGTCGTTTCTAGCAGCCCGGGGATGGGGAAAAAACCCTCAACCCTAACATAGCTCGATTTTTGCTGCCAGGGTTATTATTTGTGTGGAAGGGATGGGCACTGTGTTTGCTTCGTGTTTGGGAGCGTGGCTGTCCCCAGACACGTCCCAGCGCATGAGGACAAAGCTCGGTGGCGGTTCTCGTGGGAGATTTCCTTGAATCCAGGCAAAGCTTCCCTGAAGCCTCCCTCGAGCATCGCTCAGAAACTCCCTTCAACAGCCGACAGCTGGAAGAGCGCAGAGGAGCGGGAGAAGGGACACGTTGCAGTGGGAGACGAGAGTCCTTAAATCACTGAGCGGAAAGAGAAGGGGACCTTGGGGCCATTGCCTTATTTTTAGCCTTTTCCTAAAGGTTACCCACGTGATGTTTTATCTTTGCCAGCTGATAGAGCCGAGGAGTCTCCTGATTGCTTTGGGGGTCCGGGAGGAGCAGGCAGGCACGTTAAATATGAAGCTTACAGCTTCACAAGTGACACAGAGTTGGTGGTGGGTGACCAGAGCATGGAGCGAGTGTGAACTCGCTGTCTTTCTCCTGCTAAAAACCTCACGGCTTGGTGACATGGTGGTCCAACACGCCGATTCTGGACAGTCTGGCCGTGCTGGCTCAGCCTTTGTTGGGTGCCCATCGCTTCTTCCCCATCCTTAGGCAGGTGGGGAAAGTCTTCTCCCACATAGGGTGGCAGAGAGGATGGTGGATCTCCCAGGCTTTGTAGGACAGCATCTGCTGAACCCTGTGGCTCAGTACGAGAATACTGTCTGAAAACAGACTGTTCAAGTAATGCCCTATTTTGTCCTTTTGCTTGGCCTCAGTTTTAATTTTCTCATTTGTGATTGTGGAAGAGTTTTGCAGACGCCCTTTTGTGTCCCGTGGGCTGCAGGTTGGCAACTGCTGCACTGAGATATTGGTGACGTCTGGTCCCTGCTTCCAATTTTGACCACGTTTCAGTTTATGGATCTGTGGCATAGTGACTTGCAAACCCTTCTTCACATTTTTTTTTTGTACGTGTTACGGGTTTGGTGCATTGAACTTCCCTCTCAAGCTCAGACAGGAGCAAGGTTGGCCCAAAACTCAAGCTGAAGGAGGAGGACCGGTTTCAGGGAAGCTGGGTTGTCCTGGTGGGACACCCTGAGTGAAGCAGTTTTGTGACCTGCGTCTCCTGGGAGAAGTGTTGCTGGACTCTTTGTTGAGCTGAAATTGAGAAGTTTTCTTGGTTTGAAGAGAAGGTGATGGTCTCTGGCTGGTTTGGAGCCGTTATGTCTGGACAAGCGCCAGCTTCTCACTGCATGCGGGCATTTACCGGCAGTTTGTGGAGCAGTGGCCAAAGCAGGACCAGTTCGGAGCCTGGTGGATCTGGTCCCCACCAGGGATGAGATCTGCTGTGTGCTGTAGCTGGGCTGGAGCAACGCAGCTCTCCCAGGGACCATGTGGGCTGTGCTTCACCCATGAGGTGACACCGGGCTTGATTCCCCAGAGGGATGATCCTGAGGGACCCGGATGAGGTGCCTGCCAGCTCCGGTTCCATCCATCTCACTGGGATTTCACTGGGACGGGCTCTGTCCATCTCCTTGGGATCAAGCTCTGATCCCTTTGCTTCCCCTTCCTGATGGTGTGACCATGGTGGCCACCCATGTCCCACCCCAGGGACAGAGTCCACCCTTCCCAGCTCACCTCAGGCTCTGTAGATTTTTTCGTACTGGCTTCTGCAACGCGATGGAGCCCCGTCCCTGCTCCCAGCTGCCCAGAGAGGTGGGATGAGGCTGGCGTTTGGAGGATGGGAAGACACAGGGGAGCAGGAGCAGGGAGGCGAGTTCCTGAGGAGACGTGGCATTAGAGGAGGTGACCGGCGCTGGCTGATGGCAAATCCTCTCCAGGAGGCTGGCTCTTTGCTGTGCTGCCTCACTTAAGGTCACCTTCCCTTTCTTCCTCTCCCTTGTCCTGCTCTTCTCCCAAGTGGGAAAGCAGAGCTGGCAGCGAAGCCACCATGGCTGTGGAGCTCTGTGGGATGAGGGTCCCACCGAAGCAGCCGGCCACGAGCACCTGGGCTCCCCAAGGTGCTGCCCGGTGGCAAAGGCAGCACGTCCCTCACAGGTAGTGGCTTTGGAGACCACCAACCTGGCGCTTGCCAGCAGAGAGTGGTGGGTCCCCACCACCTTCCTTGCCCCGTTGCATTATCGTCCCCAAGTTGGGGGTTTATTGTCCCCAAGCCCGGCTTTCCACCACGCCATGGAGAAACATGTCCCCGACACAGTGCTTGATGGTCCCCCATCTCCTTCGAACGTGTCGACACATCCTGCGGGCGAGCGAAGGGATCAGTTTTCCTCCCCGGTAGCGGCGGGCGAGCGCTGGATGTTAATTTACTCTTCTCCTTGCTGAATTTCCCCCTCTCCGGCGTCTCTTTGCCGCGTCGGACACGCTTGCCCCTGGCTCCCTGGTGTCGCGCCTGCGGAGGAAAGCCACGGCGACTGGAAACGCCTGGCTCCTCAAGCATGATAATTGAATGTGACAGGAACACACTAACTAGGAGACCTCGCTGCCTCCAGCTGATTTGCATTGCAAATAGCATTTAAAAATAAAGAGTGATGAGGGTTTGTTGTGGTTTTGTTTTTTTTTTTTTTTTTAATCCACTCTTTACAGGGAAGCTGGATGCAAAGATCCATCAGGGAGCAAAGAAGGGGTTAATGAAGCAGAAAGCGATGGGGTGAGCCGCAGGGGAGCAGCGCCGCGTTCCCACGCAGCACCCGACTGCCACCGAAGGGTGCCAGGATGGTCCTCGACTCTGGAAAGCAGGTGCAAGACAGATCCCAGAGCGCTTTTAGGTATTGCTTTATCTGTTGTATTCCAAAAGCATTAAAAAAAAGACATGTTTTCACTGAGCTCTCGCCCAACAGCCCTGTGCTTCCCGGAAAGTCACGCGCTGCGGACAAGGGTGGGTGGGAGATGGAGCATGACGGGATGGGATGCAACCAAGTGCTGGCATCTTCGCACCTCCTGTGAGTGCTGGATCCCAGGACAGCGGCCAGCCCAGCTCCATCCGTCTCGGCAGGCAGGAGGTAGCTCCAGCCTGGCTTTGGCAGCATCTTCCCTCCCCAAAATGTGCCTCGAGGTCTTTTGGCCGGGTGGGGTCAGAGACATCACGGCACTGACCTCACAGGACAAGGGTGAGAAACGGGGGACGAGGGCAATGGCTCCCAACAGCCGGAGAACCTGAGCCCTTCCGAGCGTGTGCTGGGGGAAGCGGGGCACTGGGGGTGAGAGGCGGGCTCCGTTCCTGCTCGGAGGCTTTCCGCTCACGGCCCTTGGCATCGCCAGGAAGCATCCAGCCTTGCATCCCTCTCTCCTAATTTGTACCAAAGCAGCAGCCACCCCGCAAAAGCTGACCCCCCCCGCTCCAGCAGCTGCGTGTGTGAGTTAAAAACCCGCTCTGCCTTATGAATAAGATTAATTTCTCCTTTTTCTTTAATCCTTCATATTCGGCATCTCCCCACATTGCCGTGTCTCTGTTCATTAGGCGTTCGTGTTCACTGGGCCGTGAGCCTTTCGTGCCACAGTGCTCCAGGCTCTGCCTCGCCGTGGTCTAAGTGCTCCTCGTTCCCCGGAGCCCACCCTGCTCCAGGGGGACAGAACAACCCCCGGGCACTGCCGGCATCCCTCCTCCTCCCCGGGGACGCGGCGGGGAGAAGAGTAGGGCTGCCGGCTCAGCCGCGTGGCATGGTCACTGCTTGCAGGTTGTCCCAGCCCTCAGCTTCGGTTCCCGTTGCTACCCCATCAGAGAGGAGGAGGAGGAGGAGGGTGCGAAGCCTTCGCGCCAGCTGCCTGCCCACCCTGAAACTTGGCAGCTGGACGCTGCGGTGCTGCTGTTTGCCCTGGGAGTTGCCTTCCGGCTCCTTTATGGGATCTCCGGGATGCTGGAGACGCTGGATCTGGATTCAGTGCTCACCCACGTCATTCCTCATTTGGAAAAAACCCTCGTGGGCGTTTCAGCTCCGGGTTGCCCGGGTTTGGCACGGAGGTGATGGTGTGGGAGCTGCTGTTAGGTGTGGCAGAGGGACATGGGCTTCTCCAGCTTCCTTCCTCCTCTGGCTGCGTCCCCAGCCTGTCCCTGTCCCTCGTGTCCCACCAGTATTGTCCCAGTCATCTGTGCTGGGATTCCTGGTGACTTCCCTGCACTTGTTTCTCTTCTTGTATCGTTGAGGTTCTCCTCTCTTGGGTGGATGTGCCTCGAGAGCAAGGGGAAACGTTTGTAGTGTCTGTAGGAGCGGAGCTGGAGAGGGATGGCGGAGCTTGGGGTGGCATCCCGGGATCCTGGTGCTATGGGGAGAAGGAGGCAGGAGAGGACTTGGCCTCGGTGGCCTGGTGGGAGAGACAGGACATCGAGGTTGCTTTGCCCTGGAAAATCAATCCTAGAGGTGGAAGGGGTCAACCCTCGAGGAGCCGGCCCAAAGGCAGCGCTTGTGGGATGAAGTGAAGGTGGGGGAGATGCTGTTCCAGGCAGAAGACAGGCGTGGGGAGAAGGAGCATAGGGTTACAGGGTGGACAACGTCTTTCACAAAACATCACGGATGTCTCTGCTGCCCTGCACCTCACCAGCATGGCCCGGGACGAGCGGGATGCTCAGGACACTGAGCACCCGGGGTGGTGAAGCACCCAGGGAGGATGTGCTCAGCACCTAGGGAGGATGTGCTCAGCACCCAGGGGCGCTCCATGTGCCACAGCCCCAAGGTGGAATTCCCAGCTCCTGCTCCTTATCCCAGGAGTGCAGCACCCTCGGACAAGGCTGTGACAGGGTGGGATCTCGTACCTCCCCCATGGGATGCCGAGGTCATTTCCAAGGAAGCTGCGTTGCCCGGCAGTGTTTTTATTTTCCTCGTGTATTAATGACATCATTTATGGGTTTGCCAGGGAACGAGCAGGCTCATGCACCGACCCATCCCTGGTTTGTTCTGTGTTTCCGGCAAGTGCTGGTTTTCCCACCCTCAGGAGCATCATTCCTGCTCTGGGATGCACTGAACATCGGCACTGAATGCCCAGAACGCCTTTTACCCAGACCTTTAAAAAGTTTTTTACCAAAACGACCTGAATTTGTTAATATAGGTCATCTGGGGGCCCACCAGTGTTGGGGTTGTGCCATGTGAGGACAGTTTCTCCTCTTCATCGTGGTGAGGGAGCGTTTCTCCTCTTCATCTCTTTTGGGCTAAATGACTGCTCTTCTCACCCCTCTTTTCCTACTGCATTCCCCAAAAATCAGAGAAGCAGGGCGATGGCACCCAAAACCCAGCCCTTCACGGCATCCCACCTCCTTCACCAGGGGTTTGGGTCTCGCATTGCCCTTGTTTGGGGGCAAAAAACATTGGAAGAAACCGGCCTTTCCTTTGGTGTTCTCCTGAAACTGGAGGAGGAGACCGGACGGTGGCACCTCCCCGGGCTGGACCGTGGGTGGGTGGATGGAGATGATGGTCCCCGCTCCATCGCCTTCACTGCGGGATGGCGTCCCGGCTCCGAGCTCGGCGCTGCCAGGGTGCCGGTGTGGATCGTGCGCCCCATCTCCCGTCAGCACAGCTTGCCGCACCGGTTCCCCTTGCCCAGGGCCAGCTGCTCCTGTGCTGGGCCGATTTTGGGGTGTCCCAGAGGCAGGGCTGGGGCACCCCCCACTGAGATGACCCCACATTTCCTCACGGGACGGTGCCGGGGCTTTGGGGTCGGGAGCAGAGGGTTTGGGGGATGTGCCCCCTCCTGGGGACGGGGCGGGTTGGGGACCCTGGCACTTTCGGGAAGGAGGGTGCTCCCTCCGGCCAGCACCGGAGACCCCTCCGGGGATGAAAAATGACCGCGTGGGGCATGACGTCGTGGGTTTTTGGGGTGGGTGCGGGTACCCCAGGCACATCCTGGGTGGTGACCCCCTCCCAGTACCCTGCCCGAAAACCGGCCTGAGTGGTTCTGTGCCGGCTCAGTGAGCCAAACCGGCTGCCGGTGCCCACACCAGCACCGCCGAAAGCCCAGCCGGGCAGGGGGTCTCACATGACACCCCACAGCGTGTAAAACACCCCCAAAAATTAAACACCCCCCCCCCCCCAAGGTGACACTGCGGCGGCTCCGGCTCCGCGGGGGGGTGAGAAACGCACTCCGCTCCGAGCTTTGCCCGCTGCTCCTGCGCCCCGGCTCCCGACTGCGATCCGGTCTCCGCGTTTTCCATCCGCGGCTGCCTGTCCCCCGCAGCCCCCTTTGTGCGGACCGCGCCGCGCCGGGTTTTCCCTCCCACCGGGGGCGGTGCTATCTGCCCCCCCCCTTCTCCTGCTCCGGATTCCACCTTCCGTGTTTTACGTCGTGCCCGCATTACCCCGCTCCGGCTGCCGGTCGGGTTCCGGCTCCGGGCTGCCGCGTCCCCGCCGAGCCGAGCGGAGCCGAGCGGAGCCGAACGCCATCCCCGCCCCGCCCCGCCAGGCGGACACCGGCGCGGCCTGCGCGGCGCGGCCCACAGGCGCGGGCGGCATGGCGGCCCCGGCGGCCGGCCCCTAGCTGCCGGCGGAGCGGAGGAACGGGCTAAGCGGCCCCATGGAGGAGACTTAGGGCCGCCCGGGACGGGGAGCGGAGCCGGGTGAGTGCGGGCCAGGCCCGGCGGGGTGTGTGTGTGTGTGAGGGTGTGTGTGAGGAGGCGGCGGTTAGGGATCCCCCGCGGCCGTTGGGCCTGGCCTCGCCTCCACACCCCCCCCCCCCCGGCAGTGACCGTTGGGCCCGGGTCGTTCCTCCCCGCGGTGACCGTTGGGGCCTTCCTCCGCCTTCCGCCGCCGCCGTTGGTGCCGGGACCCCCCCGGCGGCCCTTGCCCCCCCCACCCCACCCCGGCCCCGTTTAGGCCCCCTCCCGGGAACGTCCGTCCGTGGCCGTTGGGACGGGGGGGGTGGGTGCTCCCCTCTTCCCCCCCCCGTGACCGTTGGGGACGGCCCCCCCGGATGTGGGGTCCTGTGGGGGTCAGGTGCCCCCCCTCAGGGGTGCGGGGTCACCCCCACGCTGACCGCGGGGGTCACCTTCTCCGCGGCTGTGGGGCCGGGGGGGGCCCGGGGGCACCCACGCGGCGGTTGGGCCTGCGGGTCTCTGCCCCCCCCGCCAGACTCACCGTGTGCGTGGGGTGCGGATCCCCCCCAGCTACGGGGGGGGGTTAGGGGCTGGTCCCCCGCGTGTCCCACCGCCACAGGTGCGTGGGGGGCGTCACGGAGCCCCCACGGCTTGGGGGGGGGGGAGATCCTCTCTGAGTGGGGTCACCGCCGGGGCAGGTTTTGGGGTGAGGGTCAGGGTTCGAGACACACACGATGCATCCGGGCCGTGGGTCCGGGGTGGTGGCGGGCCGTGGGGATGGGGGTTCCCGAGGGGACACCCGTGTCCCTGCAGGCGGAGGTGGGGTGGGGGTGTCTCCCCCTCATGCCCCCCCATCTCTGTGAAGGGAAGGTTTGGGGGACACAGAGACCGGAGCGGCCCCAGGAGGGCTGATTCCCCTGGGACGCTGCACCCCAGCCCATTTGGGGTTGGGTGTGGGGGGGGACGCGGTCCCTCGTGGGTGTGTTTTCAGCCCAAATCACGGAAGATTAAATTTTCCCAAAGATATTTAGCGAGCACGAGTTGTCTGTGTGCGTTTGGGGGGTGGCAAACGCTCCTCCGGCGAGGCGCCGGGCTCCAGCCCCCCTCAGCTGCACTTTGCGGGGGGCCCGTGGGGTCCCTGCGTGACGGTGACCCGGTGCTGCAGGACGGGCCAACGCGTGGGGCAGATCCCCGGGCCGGGGAGGGGGACGGATGGACGGACACGACACCACCAGTGACAACGTGGCTGTGCCTGCGGCCAGGCGTCCCATAAAGGCTGCGGGTGGAACGGAGGGACGAGGACGGCCGCTCCCGCCGTGCAGCTCTCCCACCCGTTGTGTACACGGGGAAGGTCACAGGTTCAGGTCTGGTCTGTGAGACTTGGCTCCCCTCCATCTCCCAGCAGCCTTCTTTATTTTATTTTATTTTTTTTTTCCCCCCTTTCCCCCCCCGCCCCCCCCCCCCCCCCCCCGTTCTGGGAAGGCCCTTTCCCTAGGAGGAGGTGTTAGACGCACACATTTTTTGTGGCACACACCGAAGAGCTCACAGGCCCTTTTTTTTTTTTTCTTTTTTTCCCGCCCCCTCCAGAAGAACAAGGATGCCGGCATCGGGGCTGGCTTTCGGGCTCCGGCGTGCGCAAGGGCGGCGCGGGTGCTCGCAGCCTTCCTCGCCTGGACATCCTCAGGAAAACCTATTTCCACGCTTTGTGCGATGACTCCGGCGTCGGATTATGCTGCACATTTCTACCTCTTTGTTGGCAGTACATGGCCGCACACGCACGGCACTCGAAAAATCCAGTCAGCTTATTTTATTGATTAGCTCTTGACCAGAAATAATTTATAATTTATTATTTTGAAGCCGTTTCGGTCTGGAAACAAAAATCCTTGCCCTTTTATGCCTGCCCTCGTTCATCCAGCAGTGTTTTCTCCTCTCCCTGCGGGGTAGAGCTCGCCGAGGAAAGGAGACGTGCGCAGCACCGGGAGCGCGGCCGTCTCGGTGGTGCAAAAGGACAAGGATTTAATGTTTCACCTAAACTGGCCCCGCGTTCAGGACAAGGGCTCCGAGCCAGTTAGAGCCACCAGAGGAAATTAATTATCAAGCAAGTTGTAATGATCTGTAATTGAGTATGGCCAGGACACGGGGATTTTTTTTATTTTGTTTTTTTATTTCCTTTTTCCAATCCGGGCGCTTGGACTTGGTTTCCAGTGGAGGGTCTGTGTGTTTTGTGAGTCGCCATTAGGCTGCTCGTTAGCCGGAGGGGCTGCTGCGTGCGCGTATACGCACGTAGGTGTCTCTTAATACACGTGTTAGCCTATCGCGGCGTCCTCCGCGTGTGCCGAAAACGGTCTCATTTTTTTGGGGAAGGGGGAAGCTGCTGCAAATAGGGGACATTTGTCCGTCTGCAGCCCCGTGCCGCGGGCTGGGTGGCAACCGCAGATAATCTCTCTCCCTCTCTGCGGTTGCAAGGTTGCAAAGTCCCCTCGCTGCACCCGACTTGTCGGACGTCGGCGGGCACGGCATCTCCTTCTGCCGCCTTTAAAGCTTCCCCCCCCCCTTTAAATCGTTAGGCTAGCGTGCCTTTTCACGTGCCTTTTTCGGGAAGAAAAGGCTCGCAAAGTCTAAAGGCGGTTGAGGGGTTCTCACGCTGTGTCGGAGCTACCTAACAGCTTGTGTATCTTTATTATGTATGAACAAGGAGGAAGGGCCGGAGTTCGCTCCGTCTGGTTTATTCTCTTTGAGAACCAGGTCGCGTTGAATCAAAATTTGCCTCCAGATTATATTTACGGTATCTTTTTAATTTTAATTGCATAAATTAAAGCTACCTCGTCTTTCTAGCACTTCCGTGCGGGCATCCCTACCAAAACAAAGTCGATGTCGGTGAGCCGTGTCCAAGACTCTACCATGGAGACCCATGGCTGGGATCACGCTGGGGCTCAGTCACGATAGAAGGGTGGTTGGGGACCTGAGTCGCGTGTCGTGCCCGACACTGGGATTCACTAGGAATTTCCTGGGTGTACGCTGCCTAAAAAGGGATCTTTCTCTGCTTGCTCCTGGAGGGAAGGGGAAGAGCTGGGCTGTATCGTGTTGCCCTCGACCTTGGACGGGCTGGGAGCGGGGATGCACCTCGCCGCCGTCCCCCTGCGCCCCGTGCGGCAGGGCTCCCATTCGGATTAGGGCCTCTGGGCGCTGATGCAATACTAGTCCCAGATGTAATGCAATAAGCCTCTTTGTCCCCTTTATCCGGAGTATTATGTAAATAAGATGGTATTTATGGTCCCAGGTATGTTGTTTCAGGGATGTGTGACAGCGTGCGCGCGCAGCTATGCCCTTTGAGTGTTGACACTGCTGCTTCTGGCTGGCTTCCCCGGCTGGAGGCAGGGACCTGCCGGGGACAGGCAGTGAGCAGGCAGATGCTCGGGGGGAGCACGTCACGTGCCGGCTCCCTACCGAAAGGAGGTGAGGTCGCAGGTGACCTTGCCAGGGGCTGGTGACAGTTTAACCGTGCTCGATTGCTTTGTACGCAGCGAACGCAGCGAGCGGATCGGCTTTGGGAAGTCCACAGGCGATGGGGTGGTTTCCCACCGAGTTCAAGGTGAAGTCCGTGTTTATCTTTGCTGCAGAATATGGACCAACGTTTCCCCAACCTCTGGGTCGTGAGAGTCACAGGTCTGTTCCAAACCTGCCCTATATTTCTTCGCAGCTGATGGTGGTCTGTGGAGAGAATTTTTTTGAGAAGCACCAAAGTCCCCGAAGCACCTGGAGATGTCCTGGGCTGTTTGCCGTTCTCCTGTGATGCCTCTTCTGATGCTTCATGGGCACAGGTCAAGCACGTGTGGGCTCTCTGGGTATGGGGACAGCTGGTCCCTTCCCCATGGAGCTTGCCCGCTTCTTCAGGAAAGTCCTAATTTGGATGCTTGTGCTGCGGTGGTGGTGGCCGGCAGGAGGATGATGCCGTTGCGTGGGGGTGCCTGACTCCAGCAGGGTTTTGGGGACGTAGGGAGTATGTTGAGGAGCTCATGTGGGTGTCAAAGGGTCTTTTGTAATGATGAGCTGGCTCAGAGCACGTGACTGCCCTGGGACCTCATCGGTATCCGCATGTAGCTACTGAACCGGAGCTTTGGCCACCGCGGCAGCAGCCGGTCTGCTCCACGTCCCCGTGCCGGGATGGCTCAGATGGGGAAGGGTGCCGCTTGGTTTCAGGGAAGGGAAGAAAAAAAAAAATCGCACTGGGACGTGGCTTCTTTTGCCACACAGTTACATTGAAAATGCGTTTTCCTGCTAATGAGGATCGCTGCCTCGTGGTGTGACGTGGTTTCAGAGGAAGGAGTAAGGTTTTGCTCTGACAGTCCTACAGTAGAGAAAACAGGGAATGGCTGCCTGCCTGGGAAACTTGCTCGGTGACTCTGGTTGCTTGTGTGATTTTTTTTTTTTTTTTTCCTTGAATTTATATAAATTTCTCTAAAGGAAACACCTATTTCACTTCTGGGTTTTGGTGAAAAATCAGGTTTTGAGATGAAACCAAGAGGTCGTTTTGCTTTTGCTGCAGCTGAGTGTCCTTTGCATGCACAAAAATTACTGACGTAGCTGCTTCAGCGTCAGCTCAGATGTTGTGAGAGGGGGGTGTGTGTCTAGAGAGAGGGTATAAAAGGATGCGAGTGCATTTTTGTGGATGAATAAGGATAATTTCAGGAGAATCTTGATATTTTGTATTGGAACATTAAATGCTCAACTTCCGCAATTTCCTTGTTTGTGGAGTAAAAAAAGGAAAGATGATGTTGTCCCTTTATGCCGCTCCTTCCCCTAGCACATGGTGGACACAGAAAGGTTTTGAGGCATCGGATTTTCCCTCCGAGCTGTTCCTGGGCCCGCTCGGCTGGAAGGATGATATCTTTGTACAAGCGCTACATCACGTGCGACATCTCGTCTCTTCGCGTGGCCACGCCGATTTCGTGATAACAAAACGGGGCAGTTTGAGAATGATTTTAATAAATTTGCTGAGCCTGTTTGTGGTTTTGATTAAACGGAGCGTTCCTGGCTCAAGCGAATCCAAAGATTTGGCCGGGAGTTATCCCGGTGCTTCTCCGAGGGGAGAAAGGGCGCTCGGGAGGAGTCTGCTTTGCAGCTTTTAAAGGAGTGAAAATGAGGTGTGTAATGACTTAGCTAAAGTGAATGTCATGAATTCAGTTGAAGAGGTAGAGTCTTGCTAATCTCCAGCGGAATTACTGCTCCTTCCCCAAAGATTTAGTAGCTGGTGCCATGGTGAAGTTTTTTGTCCGGAAGATCTCCTGTTTATTTTTTTTGGCTCTCACATCTAATCTGTACCTTCCCTATTGCCACAAGTAATTAAAAGTGAACTATGACTACCAAAATAAGCCAAGTACACTTTGATGCATGGTTCTTACTGGTTTTTATTGTATTCCTTTACATGCTGGCTAATTCACAAAATTTGGCAATTTGCAATGGGTCATTAGTGTGAATTAGCAACTTTCTGATGTATATCATAGCTTTGCAAATGTGCTTTATTAATCTGTGAAATACACCTATTTATTATCCCTCCTGGGGGGAAGAAAAAAAAAAAAAAAAGGGCGATTTCTTGGCGTGGTACTCGCCGTGTTTGCGTTTGTCCCTGTCTGCGTACGCCTTCCCTCCTCCATTACTTTGCAGCCTGGTTGGTTTTTCCCCGAAGTGTTCCCAGGTTGATGGCTTGACAGCAAGAGAGATTACAGCTGCACTTACGGTCCTCTGCTGCAAATGAAGCCTTAGCTCGTGTAGCCAAGGTGCCCTAATTGGTTATTGAATGAAGGGAATTAAAGGCGTTAATAGGTGAAGTGGCGGCTCCTTCATTTTTGGAGCAGCGGAAGACATGTTTGTCCTCTTTTGAAGCCTGGGAATTGGCCAAACTGCTTGCGTGCTCTTCTCCCGAAAGAAAAAAATAAAGCCCAGAAGCTCTCCCTTCCCTGAGAGCGAGCAAGCAAGTCTGTCTCCTCTCCAAATTGTGCTGCTGCGTACCCCCCTCCTGTCAAGGAAGGGCTGTGCACCACTCAGCTGGTATCACTCCGGTGGTCTTCCTTTGGATGGAGAAGACGGAAATGAGACGTTGACTTCGGCACGGAGCCCTCCCTGTGTCCGCCAGTGCAGCCAGTGGTTTTTCCGTTCCCGCTGTACCTCTCTGGAGGATGATCCTTGTTGGAAACCCATGTGGCTGCAACCATGAGAGCTCCAGCTTGGAACTGGGACCACCATGGGGTCGGGGGACGGCAGGGAGACCAGGGTGGCTGGGAGCGAGCCGAGGAGCCTCGCTGCCTCCAAAGCCCCATCAGGGAAGGGCACAAATGGCCGGTTCGGAGGCACCCGCTCTGCTCCCACCAACGCCCAGGACCTCGGGCTGCTGCCAAAACTGCGGGTGCCTTTCTGCAACCCTGCTGATGGCGTTGGGCAAGCAGGGGGAAAAGGGCGAGCTCCTCTTTTCCGGCACTCGCTCCAGCGATTATTTATGCCCGTTAGTTGTGTTTGGTCTTTGCCAGCTCTTCTTTCTTCCCTTCTCCGTGACTGATGCTTCGGGGATCTTTCCTGGTCACATCCATCTTGCTGCTTCCTCTCGCTGCCGACTTTCTCAGGCTGCTGGCAATCTTCCAGCCTGCGCGGAGCTTTATCTGAAATTTGTAAGCCTTTTCGGTTATTTTTATGTGCTCTCTACCCCCTTCTAGGTTGCGCGTGAGGAACAGGCCACCGATTCAGATATCTTTAAGCCTCTCGTAAATCAGTTCACTTCTGCGTTGGGGTTAGGAAGAGCATAACCAGACCGGTTTTAAATCCGCACAGCTGCTCCACTTTCCCGGTGGAAACCAGCTCTCTGCTTGAGGGACAATCAACCCCCAGGTCTGTCCCCATGGGAAGCATCGTGATGCAGAGCTCGGTGCCAAACGGATTTGCTCAGATGTCCAGTTTTGAGTGTTTAATGTTATTTTTGGCACCAGCCAGCAGCAGCATGGCTGACTTGAGTTCAACAAGAACAGGCTTTACGGTGGTAGGGGAGCACCGGGGCCGTGTCTGGTGCTGCCGGCAGCACCTCTGATGAGCCGCAGCACGCTGGCTTGTCTCGCTTAGACTCATCTGAAGCGCTTCCCAGTTAATCCCGGCCGGTTATTGCTCACAGGGTTGTTTTTTGCTTTTGCCACAGTGTAGCTGCCAACGGTGGTCTGTGTGTCAGCCTTCAACAGCCAAACCCCGTGGTGATGCCTCTGCGCTCCCGTGGTGCTGCCTGTGCCCGCCAGGCACGCACTGGGTGCCGTGTGCCGGTGACGCCGTGACACCTGCAGTCACACAGGGTGGCACATGGGGACCGTGGGGCGAGTGGGGGATGCTGGTTTTGGGTGAAGACGGGGCTGTAATTCTTGTTATTGCTAAACCATCGCGTGCAGGTCCGGGTGCAGCAGTTATACGGTCGTGTCTTCCAGCACGCAGGCGCAACGGTGAAAGGTAAATCCCTGTCGGGCGTCCCTAATTCAGGATAGAGCTGAGCTTGCAGGAAGGAAGCTGGCTCTGTTGTTTTACCCACCAAAAACTTTTTCTCCCATGCATCTGGGTTTTTCAGTTCCTCTTTCCCAGCACAGCCGAGTGTCAAGAGCGCTGGGCACCAGTTTGTGTTTATGCATGTGGATCCGAGTGCTGGGGTTGCTGAGAAAGCTCTTGGCCGTTTTCAGCTGTCAGAGATTTTGAAGTCTGTGAGGTCGTGCTTGCTGGAAGAAGTCTAGCCCGGCGTTTTTGGATGAGCAGGCTACGGCCAGCCAGCATCCAGAGGAAGAGCCAAGCATGAGCCTTGGGGCTACCTTCTCATCTCCACACCAGAGGCAGAGGCTCAGGAGGGGGACGTGTCTCACGCAGGGTGGTGCTGAGAGCTGTAACGAAGTGCTGGCATGGCTCTCATCTGCCCTAGCTGTGCTTGGTGCTCCTCTAGTCCCTGCTGCTGCTTTACACCACCGCTGTGACCCTTCCTGCAAACCTGGCTCCTGCCTGGCAGAAGGTCCGTCAGCTCTCCGCGGGCAAGTTGCTGGACTTAAAGGGTGGCTACAAAGAAAATGGAGGCTCTCTTCACAAGGAGCCACATGGAGAAGTCAAGGGGCAGCGGATACACGTTGTACCAGGGGAGGTTTCATCTCCATGTAAGAAAGAAATTTTTTACAGTGAGAACAATAATTCACTGCAACAGCCTCTTCAGGGACGTGGTAGAGTCCCCATCGCTGGAGGTTTTCAAGATGCGAATGGACAGAGTGGTAGCTAATCTCATCTGGGCTTCCTTTCCCATGAAAGATTGGACCAGACAACCTTTCAAGGTCCCTTCCAACCTGGCCTGCTCTACAGTTCTGTGACTTGAGTTGTGTTGACACGTACGTTCGTGCTTGTGTGTAACGATGGTGCTTGTTCAGCTTCCCACTGAAGAAATGACTCTAGCAGCGTGAGTCAGCGGACAGCAAGCAGGAGTACAGAAAAGGTGATGTTTACCTGCCGGCCTTCGTGGGAACAAAATGAAGTGACGTTTAGTGCCTTCGCGTGGTTCTGTAGGTATTGATGTGCCTTCTGCTTGAGCTGAGGACCTTGAATGATGTTTTTCTCGCCATTAGTTTTCTTGAAATATGAAGCTGTGGACTTCCTTGTGTGTTGGCGGAGGAAATCTGAGTCGTGTTTTAGTACAGAGGTAGGTAGCTTGAAAAAAATGCCAGGGTTGAGAGACATCAAAACCAAATGATTGTAAATCTGAAGAACTGTGGGCTCTTGAGGCATGAAGAAATGGAAAATTGGGACTTTGGTGATGACGCTTCTAAGAGTGATAGGGGGATTAAAGAAGTACTTGTTCCAGTTTTCCCCGTTTCACGATACAAAGGAAGGCCTGAAACGTTTCCTCCTTTTCGTTTTCCCCCTTTTTGCGTACCTCACGTTGGTGATGTTGCTGCTGGTTGTGTTTGGCTTATGGGGAGCTGAGGGAAGCGGGGGATCTGCTGAGGGCAGCTTTGCTGTAGAGCCACATTCAAGAACTTTGGGGTTTTCAGCCCTAGATCGAGTTTCTCCTCGATGCCTTTTTGGCATCGAGATTAAAGAAGTGTCAATAAGAAGCAAAAGCTGACTTTTAGCTAATCTGGTGAAGTGTTTTCTTCAAACACAACCGGGTTGAGATCTGGCGCCGCGTGCCCTTATCTTGTATCTACAGTTTTGCCGGATTTCTTTGTGTGCCGTAGTCTTGCTGAACGTTGCTGTAAAGGTCGTGTTTTAAGGTCATGAGCGGATGGGGGTGGACGTGAGGTTGAATTTTGATCTGAGCCGCATCTTTCGACTGATGACGAACATGAAGTTGATGCTTGAGTGCGTATTTGGTAGCGGGTGGGTGTTGTGAACTGATAAGTCTCCTGAGCTTTGCTCCAGGTAGGGTGATTGCCTGGCCACCCCTACGCCAAAGAGGTCTTTGTTCACGTTTCCCATCTTCCTCCATCTCCATCCTCTTCCAGTGACCTCGTCCATCCTGCTTTTGTAATGCCTGGGCTCAAATATTTCAGGCTTTTGTCAAGAATGCCAACAAATGACTCATGACTCGAGTGCTGCCCTGTGTCAGGTTCATCTCCAGTGTCAAGGCTCAGCCTACGGAAACTTGGGAGTCCTGGCATAAGTTTCTCGATGTCTCCCCAGGCGCTCTGGTTGCAGTGCATGCTGGAAGATGTAGTCTTGGTGGGGTGCACCTCCATATTAAAAAAAGAAGGGTGGCTCCATTTTATTCAAATTGGGTTCAGCCTTCTCCCTCCTGGCAGCTCGCCGGCGCCGTCCCGCTCGGCCCCGAGAGCCCCCGAAGTTCTCCCGGCGCCTTGTGCGAGCGAGGAGGCGGGAGCGCGGCTCCTCCATTCAAAATCTTGCTTAATTCCACATTGAACAGCTTGTTTTGAAGCCCTGCGCCTCGGCGTGTTTTGCAACAGCTCGGACTCCCGCCGGGCGAAGGCGATTGAGGGATCCTGCCCCCGTTGGGTGGCAGTTCTGGAGGGTGTCATGGTAAATCTCCTTTGTCTACTACGGCTTGACTGATGTATGGGGGAGAGCAAACCCTCCTCCCCTGCGTGATTTCTTGAGCTGAAAGCAGCAAGTGAGTGAGGAAGCTCCTTTGTGCAGATTTCTCCGTCTCCTCTTGTGCGTGCCAGCTGGCTCGTGTTCAACATTTCTCTTTTTTCCTCTTTTTTTTTGGTGTTTTTTTTTTTTTCCTTCTCCCCCATCTCTAGAGAGAGGGGGCGGGGAGAGAGGGGAACATCTTAAAAAGAAATCTGCAGAAAAGACATGGGAGTTACTTAACAAAAATCCAACCCAAACAAGCCCAGCTGGGGGATTACAAACGTGGTGGTAGGAGCCGAGCGGGGAGCGAGTGCGGCAGCTCGGGAAAGGCAGGCGTGTTTTCACCCCCCCCTCCCCGCCGCCCCGAGTTTCTTTAGTCGTAAAAGGAAACAAAAAGGGATCTTGTGCGGAGGCAGCGTATGGGGAGAGCTGCCGGCTGGCTGCCAGCGGCGGGAGGAAGGGCCTCGGCACCACGGCCCCTCGTGCCGCTGCCTCGGTGGAGTGGGGCCGGGGGCTGGTGGGGAGCCCTTGAGGGTCTTGGCGAGGGGGTGGGGGGCAGCATCTCTTCCACGGATGCTCTCCCCGGCGCTGCCTTTGCCTCCCCGAGCAGAGGGGTCTCTTTGCTCGCCAGGGTCTTTCCCGGCTGGGGCAAGCATCTCGCTGAAACCCTCAGCTCCCTGCCTTGCTGGAGGAAACGCCGCGTCCTGGAGATTTTTTTTTTTTCCCCCCTCCCATCATCTTTGCCGCTCCTTCTTGCGGGCATTCCTGAAAGTTAATCAGGGTGAAAATTGCAGTCGGTCATGTCTGGAAGCCACCAGAGGCTGATCCTGGAGCGCTGCAGGCTGGAGCACATGGGTATGAGACAGTCTCCCTACGTGTGGGCTCGTTGTTGCCAGGAGAAGAGCTTTCTCCTCCTGCATCTCGCCGCCCCTAGGCGTTCAATCCTTCCCCGCTTTGGTTTCTTGGCCTCCGGTAACCGGTAGAGAAAGCCGGAGCGGCGCGGGCTCAGCGTGTTTGCTGCCGAGCATCCTGTGCGTGTTTTAGCACAAAGAGCCGGGGAGTCGTGCGGTTTCCTCGCTCCCTTTTTGAAGGCGAGCTATTCTGTTTGAATAGCTTTCTCTAGGTGTGTTTGCAGCTCCGAAAGTGAACTTTCAGGTTTGTCTCTTAATACGGTTGGCTCCTTCCCAGCCCATAGATGAGGATTGTAGAGGTCTCGGCACCTAATGGAGCTGAATTATTCATGTCTGGTGCTGTGTGTGTGCAGCATTCCCAAGCAGAAAGCTGTCTCCTTGTAGGATCTGCGCTCCAGGACTGCTCTTAAAACGCTTTGTTGGCAGGTCTCCAGGCCAACAAGTGAGCACATGCTTTTCATGTTGCGCGGGGATCAATCCCACGATGGCAGGAGGTAAGGAGAAGGACACATTTATAGCTGAATCAATCTCCTCGGTCTGTTTTCTGAGACGCCGTGATTTGCGGCGACGTTACTCCCCCCTCGGCGGGAGAGCGGGAAGGATCTGGATAGGAACCCTGCGCTTCTCCAGCTCAGGCAAACCAGGTGGTGGGAAAGGGACCTCCTTCTCTGGACTGCGGGCTGCGGGAGCCAGGGCTTCCTGTCTGCCCGAAATAGCAACGGCGTGGTAGGTCGGGGGTCCCTGGGGGTCTCGCTTGGGAGAGGGACCTGAAACGCTCCTCCGGCTGCAGAGGTTGAGCCTGCGAGCGTGGCTCTTTGGGGAAGCGGGATGGGAATTTCGGGGAAAGGGTGTTTGAGATGTGGGAAATGCTTTAGAGCCACGTGCAATGGATGACTTGCAGGGGATCCCCCCGCCCCAGATTGCGTACCAGGGTCCTTAGCTTTCAGCCCCAGGTAAAAAGGGCCGATCGCTGCCCCAGTCCCTCTTCCCGCGGTGGCACGTCTTGAGCTCCCTGCCCCGCTCTCGGCACGACGTGCCTTTCCTCTGCTCTTGCAAATCCAGCCTGTTCTCGTCTGTCCTGTTTGTGGTTTCCTTCCCTCTGCATTAGCAGAGCTTGGGCTCCCTCGACGCCTCCTCCATAGGGTGAATGTTTTTTTCTCCTCTTGTTTTCTAACCCTTTAATTGTTCCTGGCTCTCGAATCGCCAGGGACCCAGCGGACTTCTGGGCTCCTTCTTCTTTTTGTTGTGGTAGGAATTGGCAAACGCTGCTGCTGTTTGCATAATTTCAGACCAAAGTCCTGCTCATCTGCTCTCCTTATTTCATATATATAAATAATATTTACGTATATGTGTGTGCATATGTGTATATGCATCTTAAAACAGCAAGGCGAGCTCCCTGATGCGAGCCGAGGGCCGGCCAAGTCGGCGTCGTGGAAGCATTGTGTGGAGCAGGTGATGCCGCGCCTGTCGCGATACAGCCCTGCGGATTGTCCGTCGCCTTCCTGCGACTGCGAGGCCGGATCCTGGTCCGTCCGTCCCTCTGGTCTGAGCCCTTTGCGTGCTCCAGCCTTGGGTGGGCAGTTCTTGGAGGCTGAGCCTCATCCTCTCCCGGTAGCTCATGTGTGTTGGTCCCGCGCAGCAGCAGCACTGCGTCTCCGAGCCCTGTCCGGCGGGGTTGTGGCTGGACGTTGTGCCTCAACTTTGGGTCGGGAAGGGGCTGTTACCAGCTCAAAATCTGGTTCATCTGCCTTGTTACCAGTTTTGCCCATCCGGACAAAGGAATTGCCGCGGATCCGCGGCACAAAGGGAGCTGGCTGCAGCAACGCACGCTGGCCGGGGAGGTCTGTGCCACGCGGGGATGCGATGGTTGCTGCCGATCGCTGGCACCATCGGTGGTTCGGAGAGGCAGGTTGGTGGGGTCGGGCTGAACGCCCCGGCGCGGGGCTGGGGAGCGGGTGCTGGGGCAGGAGGAAGAGGAGGCAAGAGAAACACGCGGTGCGGCTTTCGGAAGCCGTTAGCGACTCTGGTGCACAAAGTGATCTCCTGATTCGGCACTTTCTCTGCCGCTGAAATGAGAGGTCAGTGCTTTTCATTTCCAGCTTGCACGCTAGCCCCCGGCTCCTGGGGTTAAAAATCTCCGTAATGACCTGTCAGAGAGCGGATTATTAGCTGTACAGAGCCGAGGATGCTGTGGGGAGCAGATGGAAAATGGTCTGGCTGCGGCAGCCTGTCTGATGAAAGAATCCCTGGCATTTTTACAGTGTTTGCATCTCTGGAAACGCACCATGAAGCTGCTTTCCAGGCTCCTGCCTGCTGGGGTTTGAAGAAATTTGTGTGTGTGCGCGCGTTTTTTTTTTTTTTTTTGGTTTGGGCTTCCCCCCCCTTCTCGTTTCTCTTTAAGTCACCTGTTTTTGAAATGTTCCTCGTGAATAGTACCAGGAGCCGGCAGCCTGGAGCTTGGTGGGGAAGGGGAGGACAGTGCTGCTGGAGAGGAGCTTCATCCAAACGGGTGGCCAAGGATTTCCTAAGAGATCTGGAGAGCGGGCGGCTGGGGCCGAGTAGCTGACCGGTTGGCTGCTGGGAAGAAGCTGTTTCATGTGTTAATTATGTCTCGTCAGTGTAATTGCCACGAGCTAATCTCAGCGAGTGACTCGGACGCTTTTTTGGGTAGTGTGTGGGTGTCTTTTTTTTTTTTTTTTTTTTTTCCCCTTCCCCCTCTTTCTGCCTCCGGGGACAGAGCAGCGTACGATGCATCTGAGAGCAGGGAGGGCGAGGGGCTGGGAAGCCGGGAGGAGAAATTTTAGGCTAACTGGGGTCGGGCATGTACGGCCAGTACCTCTCTTCCTGGTTAAAACCAGGTACCCATGCAACCGTGCCTCAATTTCCCATCCTTCAGAGCCTGCCGAGCGGCTCATCGTGGTGGAGGTGACGGTGGTTTATCATCCCAAAGCCCAGTGCCATGTTGTGTTCCCTGGAGGTGCGGGATGGAAACCCGGCGCTTGCCGCTGCCATTTGGCCTTCGGCGACCGATCTGACACGTCCAAGTGTCACAGGCTCTCTGAAGCTCGGGATTTATTTCCCACCGAGGCACTCAACTTCCCCGGCGAGCGGCTCTCGTCCCTCGCAGCGAGGCTGGCGCGGAGGGGAGCCCTCCCCCCGGGTGGCATCAGCAGGAGAGGAATCAATCCTCCCTCCCAGGGGCAGCGCTCGATAATTCAGAGGGAAATGGCGAGCGGGGAAACGTGTGAGTAATGTCTTGTTGGAGCCGAGAGCCGTGACCTGCCAGGGCCGGTATTGATCGAGGGACCGGTGCCAGATGGCTGCTGCTGCGGGGACGGCCGAGGAGCGGCCCCCAGCCTGGGGTGGGGGGAGCTGGCAGGAGGATGCTGCCTTGTGCCGTGCGATGGGGGATTTGGGAGGTGGGGGGCTCTCACCCTGCCCAGGACCTCTCCTGCCTGCACGTGTGGCTGCCGATGAAGGCAGATCTGCCTGCCCGAGGCTCTTCGTGTGTAACCCTGTTCTCTTTGCTCTCCCTTCCAGCAGCGATGCCGTCACCTGGGCAGACCCCGACCGCTGGAAGCCCCCCGAGGACGTAGGTGACCCCCAGGGCGTGGAGGCAGGGAAGAGCCTTGAACCGTGAGGGGCCGTTAACTCTAAGATGTCCTTGAGCAGCGGAGCTTCCGGAGGGAAAGGAATTGATGCGAACCCGGTTGAGACGTACGACAGCGGGGATGAGTGGGACATTGGCGTAGGGAATCTTATCATTGACCTGGACGCTGATTTGGAGAAGGATCAGCAGAAATTGGAAATGTCGGGCTCCAAAGAAGTGGGGCTCCCGGCACCCAACGCGGTGGCGACCCTACCGGATAACATCAAGTTTGTGAGCCCGGTGCCGGGCCCGCAGGGCAAGGAGGGCAAATCCAAGTCGAAAAGGAGCAAGAGTGGCAAGGACAGTGGCAAGCCAACCCCAGGGACCTCCTTGTTCACTCCCAGCGAGGGAGCTGGTGGCAAGAAGGAGGCTCAAGGACGCTCTGGGGACGGCGCGAACTCAGGCGGCTTGGTGCCCGCCGTCGCCCCGAAGGGCTCGGAGAAATCGGCCAAGGCGTCTCGCAGCGTGGCCGGCTCCAAGAAGGAGAAGGAGGGTGGCTCATCCAAAAGCAAGAAGGAAAGGAGCGAGGGCGCGGGGGCTGCGGCGGAGAAGGAGCCCGGCGTGCTGCAGCCCCTGGCCCTGGCAGTGAGGGTGGGACAGTACGATGGGGGCCAGGGGACAGAGCCTGCTGCTGCCGAGCAGCTTGGGAGTATAGCTATTGACACGGGAGCTGCGCTCAATCCCTTGGGAGTTAAGTCGGAGCTGGAGGATGGGGAAAGCGAGTGTCGGCAGCTGAAGAAAGTGAAGTCGGAGAAGGTAAGAAAGGTGTTGGGGTGCGGGTGGAGATGGCATTGCCGCTCGGCTCTGACGGTCGCTCCTGCACCAGGACGTGCCGCTGTGGGTGACGAGGGAGCGGGAGCTTACAGCGGGACCCTGCGTCTTGTGCCGTTGGGGGCCAGTGCTGGTGGAAGGCTGGTGCCTCCTGGTTCTGGCGTGAAGACAGTTCGACCGTGTGATGTGTCGGGATCTGGATGTGGCGATGGGAAGGCGCTGGTCAAGCCACACCTGGCTGCTGGGAGTCATGCACCAGCAAATCGCCTGCAGTTGCTGTGCGTCAGGGTACGATCCTGCCGTACCCTCGGGGATCTGGTTTCCTCAGCGCTGCGGCTGTGCCGAGCCGGGTCCAAGCCTCTCTGGCTCCTGTCGCTCTGCAGGAGGAGCCTGGGCTGGCGGTGAAGGTGATGTCCGGGTCCTGTGCCTGCTCCGGCTCCCAGCAGGTCAGGGCAGTGTCTGTTGGCCGCCGTGCTCCGCTTCCCAGCGGCTTCATCTTGCGTGCCAAAGCCCTCTGCAGCTCCCAGAGGAACTTATTTCTCTCCGGTTGCATCATTTGCAGAGAAGGAGACCTCAGCGTGTTAGTAAACGTGGGATCTGCGTGGGTGTGCAGGCAAGCGCGAGGTGCAGGGTTGACAGGAGGTACCGCCTTGTTCCTTGGTCTGCCGTTGGTACGTGGGCTTTGTCCCACGTGTGGTGACGATCAGCCTCGGGCCAACGTTTTGCTGTGGGTGAATTTATTTTTTTTTTGTTACGTGTCGCTCCTCCGCTAACGCGCAGCAGCGATGCTGAGCCAGCGAAGCTGCTCTTCCAGGTCACCGGGGGTGCGAAAAGCCCTGCCAGCAGCCTTGCGGCCAATGGGGTGAACGGCCGTCTGTCCGTCCGAGCGGCGTTTGACTTCGGGTGCCTGCGCAGCTGTTTCTGATGTGGCCGCTGGAGCGGCAGCTCGGTTAGCTTGTTTCTTAGTAATCGCAGCAGCTGATGTGATTTCTGCGGGCGGATGGGGGAAAACTTGGAGCGCGTGGAGTTCTTTGCACTTGGAGCAGAAGCTCTTCCGTGCTAGTTGCACTCGTGATGTCGCCGGTCCGTGCCTGTGAAGCCACGTGTTTGCCGTGCACGGGGTGAGCATCACAAGCGTGTGCGTTCGGGGTATTGCCATCAAGACGTGCTGGGGTGTCAGGAGAGCGGCTGGGGGGGTATCAGGTGTGCACAGCCACGTCTGCGGCCAGCACCTCCCCAGGATTTCTGCTTTGGCGTGGGGATTGTGGTGCTGGGCGTTGGGAAGGGATGAGGGGGGAGTGCTCAGCGGATTTGGAAGAGTTGCCGAGACCAGTGAGAAGTTGGGGAGATAGTTGTTTTTTTCATCCACCAAAAGATAGAGCATATACGGAGAGAAGGCTGGTCGGTCATGGGATGGCACATGGGAGAGGAGCTGCTAAGTAGGGTTGGTGCTTCCTCCGCTTGAGAGGAAGACTCCTGGGGCAGGCGGCTGAAGCCTGTAAAATTAAGGAGTGGTGTGGAGATGATGTGTTGTTTCCTCATCCTTCCCAGCAGCAGAACCAGAGTGAATGAAACTGGGAAGAGGAGCAGATGCTCTTTTGCATGCTGCATGATGGATTTGAATGCTGGTACAAGTTATGGATGCTGAAAGTTCACTGATGCTCTGGGGCACCTGGATGGGTTTGTGGAGGAGGAACCCGTTGGGGAGATGTACAGGGCAACGTCTTCTGGCTTGGGAAAAGCTCAAAGAGCTTGGGAAGTAGTTTGGGAAGTATCTCAACGTGCTTGACTGGTATGTTCCTTCATAGCCATCTGCTGCTGGCCGCTGTCAAAGCCAGCATAGGGGCTGGCTGGACCTTTGGTCATACCCTGCATGGCTTTTCCTGTGTTTTTACTATTAAAGATTTATTTCTTTAACTGATTTAGCTGTAGGTAGAAATGCCAAAGTGAGGTGGGAATTATGAAAACAGGGACCAAACATTATGGACCTTGACAGGCATGAGGAGTGGGCCCATGAGAATCTCATGAAATTCAAGAAGGCCAAGTGTGAGGTCCTGCACGTGAGTCGGGGCAATCCCAAGCACAACTACAGGCTGGGCAGAGAATGGACTGAAAGCAGTCCTGAGGAGAAGGACTTGGGGGTGATGGGGGACAAGAAGCTCAACGTGAGCTGGCAATGTGCGCTGGCAGCCCAGAAAGCCAACCGTGTCCTGGGCTGGATCCCCAGCAGCGTGACCAGCAGGTCAAGGGAGGGGATTCTGCCCCTCTGCTCTGCTCTGGTGAGACCCCCCTGCAGTGCTGCGTCCAGCTCTGGGGTCCCCAGGACAAGAAGGAGATGAAGCTGTTGGAGCGAGTCCAGAGGAGGCCATGGAGATGATCCAAGGGCTGGAGCACCTCTGCCATGGAGCCAGGCTGAGAGAGTTGGGGTTGTTCAGCCTGGAGAAGAGAAGGCTCCGGGGAGACCTTAGAGCCCCTTCCAGTCCCTGAAGGGGACTCATAAGACAGATGAAGGGGGACTTTTTACCAGGGCCTGCAGTGGCAGGACAAGGGGCAGTAGCTTTAAACTGAAAGAGAGTAGGTTTAGGTTGGCCATAAGGAAGAAAAGTTTTATGATGAGGGTAGTGAGGCACTGGCACAGGTTGCCCAGAGACGTTGTGGATGCCCCATGATAGGAAATGTTAAGTCAAGGCCAGGTTGGATGGGGATTTGAGCAACTTGATCTAGTGGAAGGTGTCCCTGCCCATGGCAGGGGCTTGGACTAGATGGTCTTTGAAGGTCCCTTCCAACCCAAACCATTCTATCATCTCCATGCGACACCCCATGAGGATGGTTCTGCATTTTACTTGTCTGGATTCGGGTACAACCACATCGATGAAGGCTCAGCCTGGAGGGTTGAGCCCTGTTTTGAGAATTAAGGTCTGGATCTGCAGGAAAATGTGTCGGGTTTGGGCTCAGGAGGAAACATTGGCTGTGTTTCATCAGCCTCCTGGAGGCAGCTAGATGGCTTCCTTTGGGTTGGGAAAGCCGTGGGTGAGGAGAAGAAAGGTGTCTGTGTGGCAAAGGGTGGGAAAGCAGTTTTATTTCTCAAGGAGGAACCTGAGGATGGGCTGATGGCTGGGGCAGGGTGGGATGAGATGGAGGTGAGCAGTGGAGTTGGGCTCTTCCCATCTCCTGAAAGCTGCAGAGATGCCCCAAAACCAGCATGTGGAGTCCCAAGGACACACAAAGAGCGATGGTACGTGCTGGCTGTGGGAGGGCAGCTCCTCCACGGAGTGCATTCGGGGGCACAAAGGCGACGGGTTCCTGCAGGCCTAGGGACAAACCCTGCCTGGGAAGTGAGAAACTTGCTCAGACCGAAACAGGAACGGCCACAATGTGACTCAGCCCAACCTTTGGTCTCCGGCAGTTTGTCCTCTGCTTAACCCTGTGCTGCTCCCGCTTCCATTTCGGGCAGGGAGGCTGGTCTCCATCTGAGGATGAAGAAAGAGAGACCGTCTCTTCCTCCACCGGCTTCAGCCCGGGATAGATGACCTCCCCGTACCTACGCGCACGCTGAGCAGTCAGCCTCCAGCCAGGAGGTTTTGTTGTATCTCCTTGGCCGGATTAAAGAGCACTTTAGTAGTGAGTATTTTTCCTTGATGAGGTGCTTCGGTGCCACAGTCAGCTCGCCGTTTGCCCCTCCTTCCGCTTTTGTGCTCTTTAAATGTCTCCCTGTAGGGTTTTGCAGCCCTCCAGTCCTTGCTGGGCGTAGGAGAGAGCTTTGCTTTGGGTTTTTTTTTTTTTTCAAACACCCTTTCATGTCAGCAGGTGCTCGAGCTGGCGTGGTGTCCACGGGCGACATCACCCTTGCTCCCATGTCTGACATCGCAGCGACGGAGCCTGTGGACGTGGCCCGTGGGCACGATGGGACATGTTTTGCTGGTGTGACCCCCGTGGCTCCTCTGGTTGCTGCTTCCCGGGGTGAAGCCTCAGGAACCGAATATCCCAAACGCCCTTTTTCTAGGTGCGCATCTTGGCCGTATCCAGCCTCCCGTTGCGGCATGCCCTGGCTCGTTACGTACCCTCCTCGAACCCAATGCCATCGGTACATCGGGACACAAACGATAACTTCGCCGGGGATGGGGCTGATCGTGATGAAACCTGTTGGAAATAACCCCTCTGAGACTTCACAGGGTCTCCGGGGTGAGCCCAGCACCGAGCGCAGGTTTCCCTCGGGCTGCGCTTGCTCCTTGCACCAGCCCAGGCTGCTGGAGCCCCAAAATGTATTTGAGGGGGGGGGGGTCTTGCAGCAGGGATTGAAATGAGCCTGTGCTAATGCACCCGTGTCCGGAGCGTGTGGACCGGCAACCGGGTCTGTCCCCGACTCGGTGGACAAGCCATGGGCCATTGGGGATGGCCGGAGCCGAGCTGGGGTTTGGTTTGGGGGGGGGGGGGGGGGCACCGGTGTTCAGGAAGGAACGGCTGCTCTCAGCGAGCAGCCATGCTCAGCAAAATGGCCGTGCACGGAGGAGCAGCAGCGCCGGCCGGGCTTGGGAAGCCTGTTTTTTTGCCCGCCTGCCCCACCGGCTGCTTTCATGTGGTCGAGCTGGCCCCGGGGTCCGTTCGCCGCGGCGGCGGGCGCTTGCTTGCCGGCTTTCCACCCTGGCTCGCTGCCGGTGCCATTGCCGCTGGCACCCTGCTCCTCGGCGCGCTGGGGCGGGCTGGCCGGGCCAGGGGATGTTAAGCATTAAACAAAAGAGCCTCCCAGCTCTTGGCTGCTGCTCCGGCTTTGTTTTGATTGAGAGGTTGTTCAGCAGGAGGAGGGCGGGTTTTTTTTGGTGGTTTTTTTTTTTCTTTCTTTTTTTTTTTTTTTCCTCCCCTCCTGACGAGCGTCCAGATGCGACGCTGCTGCAAACAAGAGAAAGGCAAACAGAAGCCGCTGGAGACTCGACTCTTCTGAAAAGCCTCTCTGGGTCACGTGCGCTGCAGTTTCGGGCAGCGAGGAGGATGGATTTGGTCGTGTCCCTCCACAGGAGAGGGGATAGAAGCCACTGGTGCATTTTTTTTCTCTGAATACCATCCCCCCAAACACGGCCTGGGATGACCCCCCAGTTGCTAAGTGTCCCCCACCCATTAGTTCTTTACCTGGAATCAAAGCACTGTTGCTACCTTTTTTTTTTTTTTTTAGCCATTTTTGGCAGGAGGGATGAGGTTTGGTAGTGGATGGAGTGGCAAGGATTGGGGTGGAGGGGTGCTTGGATGTCTACAGCTTGAAGAGGTGAGATCTTCCTAGAAGGCAGTAGCTCTGTTAGGTCTAAGCCCAACAGCAGATGGCCGTAGACTCCTGGGGACAGTTCTGTATATTGGATATTGCATTTGCTTCCAGCTTTGCACCTCAAAGAGAGAGCGATGCTCTGTGGAGAGCCTGGAGACCACCATGGGCTTGGCCCCAACCTGATCATGGAGGCAGGTCCTTGCACATGGCTCTGGAGATGTGGCCCCTAATCCTGTGCTGCTGTTTCACATCGTCCTGCTGATGGGTGTAAAGGGCTCCAGCTCTGCTGTGGCATCTTCTGTCATGGTATCCCACCCATCGCCAGCTTCTTGCTGTCCCTTAGTGCTTGTCCTCTTCTCCTTCGCTAGCTGATGGTGGCACCAGCACAGCAGCGCAGCTGATTCATGTTGCTCAGAGCTTCCAGCTCTGCTGTCCGTGCATCTTTTTAGGACTTGATCTCACCCTTTGCCGGCAGGTCTTTGTGTCTCGCTCGCGTATGAAATGGTTCAAACGCAGTTTGACCGCTGAGGAACGGCGTGGGAGTGGGGAGCTGCCGTGCCAAGAGCTCGAGCCCTCTGCGTGTTGAGCGCCTTCTGCGCTTGCAAAAATACCCAACGCACCAAAATAGCTTTTCCCACCCCGAATGTCAAGACGTTTGATGTGAGGCTTTGGCAAAACTCGAGCTGCTCTGACCCGAGATCCCCATCGAGGTGAGGATGAAGAGGGCTCCTCTGCATTCAACGTGGTGCTTTGGGAAGCCGAGTCGCTTGATGTGGGGCAAAGCCAGGATGGGGCGTTGCGGGCTGATCCCAGCCTCATGCTTCAAAGCCGTGCTTGTGATTTTGATGCAGATGTGATGGATAGTGCCCGGCATGGGTTTCTTCGTCTTGGGGCCAGGATTTGGGCGAAGAAACTCCCAATGGAGGCATTTAGCTGAAAACAATTTTAGCTTTACAGCCCCTCCAAAGCTCTCTCCATCCATCCCTTCGGAGCTGGCGTTAATCCTGTAATTCCTTTTCCCCTGGGGCTTTTTTAGGGCATTCAAGAAGCCGAGCGCTTGGGGTAGGGACCCGTTCCTACCAAAAACCCTGGGCAGAAGCCATTTTCCTGCCATCCCAGCGCTGCTTCCCACCCCTCGCTCTGCAGGGTTTGGCTCTTTCCGGGGAACGGCAGCCGGAGCGGCGTTGGCAGCTCAAGGAAATGGCAGGAGGGGTGCAGGCAGCTGCTGGCTCTTGCCTGCTCCTCTTGCCGTGGTTTCTTTTGCTCCAGTCGCGCTGGAATCGGCCGCCTCCAGAGCTGCTGACAGGGCTGTGTTGGGAGTCCTTGGGAATTACACCGCTCGTTTCCTTATCGTCCCCGGACCCGCCGCCCGGAGCCTTCTGCTGCGGGAACAAGGCAAGAAGGGGGCACGCAGCCAACATGTGTCAAGAGCTACAAAGGAGGAAATTGGCCTCGTTCACTTAAAACCATGGGGTTAGTCTTTGAGTTTTGGCTCCTGCTGAGAGGTTATTTATATGTGGGCTTTTTTTTTTTTTTTTTATAACCGCTAGATGTAGCAGGCTGGGAGTTTCAGCCGATCCCACCTCTGAAGGTTTTATAACGAAAAAATTGCCTTTCTCGCCGTTTGCTTTCCCAGCTGGCAGCGTTAGGAAGGACTAGCGAAGGGGTGAGTTAGTTTTGATGCCCGACCCGTCGGCATTGCTGTATTCCGGCTAATAGGTTGTCGTGCCGAAACGCGGCCCCATCTCCGTTGGAGTGGGAAGCAGGACCTGCGGCTCCCCGTCAAGGACGGGGCGGTAGGAAATGGAACCGCGCTGGGAAAGCAGAGAAAATATCTCCTC